>NC_092053.1:77424608-77738441 GCF_003086295.3 Arachis hypogaea
TCTGCCCCCTCCTTCTAGGTCTCTGCCTTTCCCCTGTTTTATTTCATTTCCTTACTACAGCTAGCAAGTTAATTTTGTTTAGCTTAATTTAGTTAGAAATGCATGTTAGTTGCTTAGGTTGTTAGAGAATCTGGCGTGGATAGTGGATTTAGGTTCGTTTTGAATAATGCTGTTGTTTGGGATGCTGCTGTTTCTCTGGTTTTTCTTGGCTTGTTTGTTGCTAGATGACTTACCCTATGCTAATTTAGTTTGCTTGATGCTATTGCCTGGCTGTTTATTATTGCTTTGTTCTTGCTGAGTGCTGTGGGCTGAGTTCTTCTCCAACTTGCACTTTATTGTTGGATTTAATTATGCTTAATGGTTCAAACTCATGCTGCTTCTGGAATGGTTGTTGAATTCAAGAAAAAAGAATGCTACTGGATTGTTCACTGGTGCTGTATTTTAAGCCACTATTTTTGTTCATTGTTCAAAGAAAGCATGCTGCTTGTTGCGTAATTAGTTATGGCTTAATTATTCACTACTGTTGTTGCTGTATGTTGGCTTACATGTTTATTTCATATGAAATCACATCTAGTTTTGTGTTTAGTTGTTAATGACTTCATATGGAATCTGAATTGATTGATTGAGTTTGGGAAATAGCCAATTTACTGCTGAAATGCTGCCAGAATTTTTCCTAACCATGTTTTATGAAATAACATTGTTTTATTTGGTGTAACAAGCTCCTATTTGACAAAATTCTGTGTCAATAGAATTTTGTTTGCTAAATAGTTTTGGAAACTCCTCAAGAACTTGTTTACAAGTTTTGGTCATGCTATAACACTCTTTGCTTGTTTATAATGCTGATCTACTTCTATGCATTGAATAGTTTGAGTGAGTTTTCAAATTGACCATGAACTTGAAACTCTTTTAATATTTTTGTGCATCTTTTGCATAAACTCACAAGATTGAAAGTTTTAAATCTATGTGGCTGATTTGATTCATTCTATTCATACCTAATTTGCATTAAGTCACATAGATCATGAGGTTTTCCATTCTTGTTTCAACTTGTGACTTTTATGCCTCATTAAATTTGGTGTTGAATGTTTCTTGATTAACTTGTTCTTCAATGTTTTGACTTTACCAACACCAATTAAGGCGAGCCTAGTGGCTTTTACATTGTATTTCATCATCAATGACTAAATATTCCTCATGATTATGAGTATGCTTACCTTTCATACTTTGTGCACTTCTTTTAATGGAGCCAGTAACCATCAAATCACTAACTTTTGAACCATTTTTCTAACTTCTAACTCGTTTAACCAACTAACTTCTCTTTTGGTTTTCAACTTAACTCTTTTGATCATTCCTTTGGGTATGACGCTTCATGAGCTTAATACACAAAGCATTGTGCACTAGTAGTTTGAATTCTTGGTTTGTAACTTGGTTTGAATTCTGAATTTTGTTGCTTGCATTCTAAGAATTCTCTTTTCTTAACTCACTTCATGAGTATGTCTTACCTTGAGTGCTATACATCTACTTGGCTAGTTGCTTATATCATATCACATCTGTTTTTAGGATGTCAGATAAAGAAAAAGCCATAGCTACTACCTCAAAGAAGAGGAAGCGCTCCAAAGCCTCTACCCTTTCTCCTTATGCCAATTATGCTAAGAATCCGCTGAATGAAGTGGATAAAGAGAATCAATTGTTACCATCCACCGACCCAATCAAGTTTCCCAATCTCTACTGTGAGCTTCGCTTCCCTAAATATCGGAAGACGAATCTGAACATTGAAAAGAAACTGGTCCTTCCCAACGACGTGTGATGCGCCATCAATGCCCGTATTCTGGAATTGGGCTTGGATTTTGTTGATAGGGATTTAGGAAGGATAAACACTTCGTGGGTGAGGGAGTTCTACTGCAACTTCTTTCGTGCCACTCTTGATTCAGTCCACCTGAGGGGTAGGGAGATGTTGAATATTGAGGCAGCTATTAGGGAGGCATTGCTTTGCCGACCTCGTACTGATGTAACATGCGTCTGTCAGTAGGCAGAGATAGCTATCCACTGCATGACCTTTGATTATGAGGCGCTGAAGCACGTGATTGCCACACCGGATGCCCCTTGGGTGATGGATTCTGGCAAAAAGAAACCCAAGGGATGCTATTCACTTATCTGTCGAGAGAGGCTAAGACTTGGCAGCATATATTCGCCCATTATGTCTTGCCCACCACTCACTTTTCAGAGATTCCGATGGATATGCTAGTTCTTATTGGCTGTGTCATGGAGGGGAAGGAGGTAGACTTCCCCCGGTCGATCAGGCAGAGCATGTGGCACGCACACATTCGTGGCCTACTGCCATTTCCTACATTGGTCACCAGCATGATTGAGCTAGCTGATGTCCCATGGGAGGACGATGACGTGACACTACCACCCCTAGATGACGACGATAAGGAGGTTACTATTCCGTGGGGTGGGTGGGTGCACGAGAAGCCTCCACCCAGATGCCGTTCTCGAGCTAGAGTAGTGGTGGAGGCAGCTCAGCCTTCATCTTCTGCAGCAGCACCAGGACCCTCCTCTGCTTCGGCAGTCGCAACACCTTTGCCACCACCACCAGCACCTGAGCCAACATACTTACTAGTACAGTTCCTGTTTCGCTTCATGGAGCGCAGTGAGCGTCATATCATGCGACATCTCGATCGCATAGACCAGGTGTTTGTATTGCAGGGCATTGAGCTACCTCCGCTCCCAGACTCTCCTGCCTACGATGAGCAGGATCAAAAGGAGGAGCATGTTGAGGAGCCGACTCACCAGGAGGCACCCCGAGAGACACAAGCCACCACAGAGGTTCTGCAGCCCCCTGAGGACTCACAGCCAGTACCACAGCCACAGCCTGAGCCTGAGCCACAGCCCGGCGCCACTGTTGACCCCCAGCCCGTGCTTCAGCAGTAGCATCGATGACGATGCTTCATCCTAAAGTGTGGGGAGGTCACCGTTCGTGACCGGTGGATAGCATTTGTGTGGTGAACTTTCAGACATTTATCTTCTAGTTTCTGCTACTTTATTTCATTTTGCACTTTATCATTGAGATTACTTTGAGACTTTTGTATATATTTGTTATCTTGGGATTACTTTATCATAGTCATCACATTTTTCACCTTAGATTGTATACATTTCATATTTTGGTTGAATTTTTATTATATAGTTGTTTTAGCCCTTTTGGTTGTGAATTGGAAAAACATTGTGAATAGTTGAAACCTAGTTGATCCCCTTTGCATATGAAATGTGCTTTGATTGGAAGAGGGGTAAACTAAGAATTTTTTTTAGTTTTCTAAATCACAACCTCGCATTAGAATAAGCTTAGTCAATATGATAAAAATTTCCAAGAAAACCATTTCTCGGGCACCACCCTAATTGGTCGAAAATTTTTTTTAGGACTTGCTTGGATTATACACTTTGTGGATCAAGTTTTTGAGCTAAGAACACAAGCATGTGAGTTTTGAACCTGATTGTGTGGTTACATCATATGACCACTTATTTTCATTCATGTGTGTATTATTCTCTTCCTATGAGTGTAATCTTTGATTTGTTTGATTCTTTATGTCCATTACTTTGTGTACACATGCATTTATATGATTGAGGCCATTGTTCAAATAGCTCACTTACCCAAATAGGCTACCATTTTATCTTCCATTGTTAACCAATCTTGAGCCTATGCTTAACCCATTTGTTCTTAATTGTAGCATATTACAAGCCTGGGTGAAAAATAATAAATGTCCTTAATTTGAATCTTTGATTAGCTTAGGCTAGTGAGAATGTTCATCATTTGATTTTAGGAGAGTTGGGAACATTGGGTAGAGATAAAAGTGTGTTTTTGTAATTGTGTTGAGAATCGTGGGAATTGGGAACATACTCATATATTAATCATGTGTAAACCATATGCATTGACGTTCTTGTATATTTTAGATTGAAAAAAAAATAATAGAAAAATAGGAAAAGGAAGAAAAAGAATTGCAATAAAAAAAAGGGGACAAAATGCTCCAAGGTGAAGTTTAATAATGATCAATGCATATGTGTGGTGATCAAAAGAGAATGCATGAGTGTGTAGAAAAGTGAAGAACGGATAGCTATGATTGTTTAGAATTGTATAAGTTGTCATAGGTTAGGTGGGAAGTTTAAATTAATCAAAGATTCAAATTTCAAGCTCACTTAACCATATGCATCCTACCTTGACCCTAGCCCCATTACAACTTATGGGAAAGTCCTCATGATATTTATATGCATGCATAAAGTAACTGTTGATTGTTAGAAGAGAAACAAATATTGGAAATAATGATTAGGGGAGAATTGAGTAAATCAACCCCATACACTTGAGTGCCTAGAGCGGATACACATCCTCCGAGGGTTTGATCGCTCAATTATATGTTTTTACCCATGATCATCTTTTCTTACAAGTTTGTAAAATCTTTCAATGATTCAATCCAATTGTGGTTTGCTTTGATTACTATTGCCTTAGCCCTTGTGCTTGCATGCGTATTCTTGGAGATTGATTTATTTTTACTGAGCCATTGCATTCATGTGAATAGGATGCATTCATATAGATAGATTGCATTTGGTTAGCTTGCATTGAATAAATGTTGATACCCCTTGCTTCTTTCTTGATTTTAGCATGAGGACATACTTAGTTTAAGTGTGGGGAGATTTGATAAACCCCGATTTCGTAGTTTATCTTGTGCTTATTTTAGGGGATTTTATCACCTTTTCCCACATTTATTCAATGAAATAGCATGGTTTTGTAATTCTCTCATGAATTGTGCTTAAGTGTAAAAACATGCTTTTCAGGCCCTTAAATTGGTGATTTTAACTCACTTTAATTCCATTCAATGAGGAAACAAGAAATGAGGAGAAAAGCATAAAAAGTGGAGAATGCATGAGGAAACAAGAATTGGGAATGCATCGATGGGCGCGCACACGTACAAGGCACGTACGCGCAGAAGTGGCTTCGCATAGAGATGCACGAGCGTACATGACGCGTACGCACGGATGAAGAAACAGCCAATCGACGCGCACGCGCACATGGCACGTACGCACCGATACTCACACGTGACCCACTTAAAGGTAAAACGCTGGGGGTGATTTCTGAGCTGCCCAGGCCCAAATCCAACTTGTTTCTGAGTGTGTTTCAGGTAGAATTGAAGTCCAAGCAAGGGGGAGCAATTAGTTAGTCAACATGAGCCTTTAGTTAGTTTTCTAGAGAGAGAAGCTCCCTCTTCTCTCTAGAATTAGGTTAGGTTTAGGATAAATTGTCTTGGATCTTGAATTAATTACACAATTTTATCTTGGTTCCTTCATAATTTCTTGTTTCTACTACTCTATTCTTCTTAGTTCTCTTGCCAATTTTACTTTTATGTCTCTTTTATGTTTATGAATGCTCATATTAGAATTTTGTTTACATTGAATGAAATCTAATGTTTGATGTTCCTTTCATTGATGATTTGAGTTGTGAATTTGTTTTCCTTGCAATTGGTAGTTGGTAGGTTTATTATTCTTGCATTTTTACTATGCTTTCCTTTTGTACCTACCAAGTGTTTGATAAAATGCTTGGTTAGGCTTTATAGTAGATTTTGAGCGTTCTTGGCTTGGAAAGAGTAATTAGGCAATCTTGAGTCATGAATACCCAATTTAGATTAGTGATCTAGAGTTGTTAGTTAATATCATTCTCAATGACTCTAATCTCTTGCTAATTCAATTAGTGAGTTGATTAGGATTGTTGACTTGAGATTAACTAGTCTTGTTTGACTTTCTCTAATGGAAGATAACTTGCACCTTCTTCCAATATTGGGGATGACGAAATAAGATAAATTCTTGTTAATTATTATTATTAGTGATTAGGATGGAAAGCCTATGATCTCAAACCTTGCCATGAATGTCTCTCTTTATTAATTGCTTTCTTTAATTGCTCTCTTTACTTTTCTTGTCATTTATTTTATTGCCCCTTTTATCAATTAAAACCCCTTTGTTTCTTCAAAGCCAATAATTAAACACTTCATTGCAATTTTTTGTGAGACGACCCGGAGTCTATATACTTCGGTTAATTCTTATTGGGATTTGTACTTGTGACAACCAAATTTTTTATTGGGAGGATTGTTTGTTGGTGTAGAACTATACTTGCAATGAGAATTCATTCATTTGAGGAAATTCTATACCGAGACAACAATTCACTCATCAAAACTCTGTATGAAGCCTGGGATAGATTCAAAGACTTGACAAAGAAATGCCCCCCTGAGATGTTTAATGAGTGGGTGCAAATCCATATCTTTTTATGAAGGGCTGAATTGTGAATCAAGGAAGGCTATAGACCACTCATCTGGAGGTTCCCTCAATAAGAAGAAGACCATTAGAGAAGCCATTGATGTTATAGAGACAGTGGCTAACAATGAGTACTTTTATGCCTTGAATAGAAGCAACAACATCGGAGTCTTGGAATTGAACCATATGGATGCAATCTTGGCCCAGAACAAGATGATTACCAAGCAACTGGCTGAGTTGACCAAGCAACTGGCTGAGTTGACCAAGCTATCCACACTCAATCATCACCCCAAGAAGAATTGGAGACAGAAGAAAGAGCCAACTGGGAGGAAGCTAATTACCTTGGAAACTGATCTAGGAAAGCTAATGATCCATACTCTAAAACCTATAATTCTGGTTGGAGGAACCATCCAAACTTTGGGTGGGGGAACCAACAAAACCAAGGCCAAGACCACAGAGCACACAGTTCAAACCAATACAACAATTCCACTCACCAAAACTCCAACCAAAGACCGTACCAAAGCCACAACACCCACTCTCAACACCCCAATTCCAACCAACCATCACCACATGATGATGATAGAATGGCCAGGATGGAGCTATGCTTGCAAACCTTAACAAAGAGTGTGAAGACATGAAAAAATTTCGGGAAGAAGAAAGAGGTAGTATGAAAAGCCAAGGGGAGGTTCTTAAGAATCTCGAATCTCAAGTAGGACATCTTTAACAACAATTTCCAAGGCCCACTAATAGTTTCCCAAGTGATAAAAAAAATCTAATAGGGGAAATGAATAAGGTAAGGTGGGTAGAATGCAAGTCAATCAATTTAAGCAGTGAAGAAGGCCTGAAGGAAGAATGCTCCATACACTCAGAGCACGGTGAAGGAGAACCAAGGAATAATGTAAGTGAGATAGAAGAAATGGCCAACCCTGAATAGAGGAAGGAAGAAAAAAAGAAAGAATCCCTCAAGCCTTTTGTGCCACAACCACCATTTCCACAGAGACTCGAGGGAAGTGAGAAAGACGGGTCATATTCAAGATTCCTAGACATGTTTGCATTACTCAGTGTCAACATCCCCTTCATCAAAATTCTCCAACAGATGCCAACGTAGATCAAGTGCATGAAAGAATTGTTGACTAAGAAAGGAACCTTAAAAAGGGGACAAATAGTGACAATGAACAAGGAATGTAGTGCCGTCATCAAGAAAGACATACTCATGAAGAAAAAAGATCCAGGGAGCTTTCATATTCCATGTGCCATAGGAGAGACAAAATTTGATAGAGGATTCTGCGACTTAGGTGCCAGCATAAATGTGATGCCTCTATCTCTTATGAAGAAGTTGCAAATCAATGAGCTGAAATCCACGGATGTAATCATACAATTGACTGATAAAACTCAGAAGCAGGCTGAAGGAATAGTGGAAAATGTGTTGGTAAAAGTGGGAAACTACTTCCTCCCCACAGACTTTGTTGTTTTGGATATGGAGAAAAGTTACCTCCATCCCATTATTCTGAGGAGACCATTTCTAGCTACTGGTAGAACTCTCATTGATATGGAACAAGGAGAATTGATACTGAGAATACATGATGAGCAGCTCAATTTCCAGGCCTTCAAGCCCGTGCATGAATCTGAGCAAGAGAGCAAGGAATTAAAGGAAGAGCACATTGAGAGTCCCCTAAAGGAGAACAGAAAGGAACCACAGGGCCAACATCTGGAGATTTCCTTGATGGATAAACAAGAAGCTCCAGAGAAGAATGTGCCCATGTCAACAGTTAATTGTAGTTTAAGCTGTTTTGCATTCTATGTGTTTAAGTTTGCAATAAGTATGCTAGCCTAGGTGTGTGTGCTTTCACTCTCACTTGATTAAATGCTTGTCTTGTCCCCTGAGTCTTTTCAATTTCAATAAAAGAAATGTTTGAACAAGAAGTGGAATAGATTTTTTAGCAAGAATTGAAATAATAGTAAGTGGTGGTATGTATGTTTGTGATGAGCGGATATTTTATACGCTTTTTGGGGTTAATTTCATATAGTTTTTAGTATGTTTTAGTTAGTTTTTAGTTTATTTTCATTAGTTTTTAGGAAAAATTTATATTTCTGGACTTTACTATGAGTTGTGTATTTTTCTGTAATTTTAGGTATTTTTCTGGCTGAAATTGAGGGAGCTGAGCAAAAATCTGATTCAGGCTGAAAAAGGACTGCTGATGCTATTGGATTCTGACCTCCCTGCACTCAAAGTGGATTTTCTGGAGCTAAAGAACTCGAAATGGCGTGCTTTTAATTGCGTTAGAAAGTAGACATCCAGGGCTTTCCAGAAATATATAATAGTCCATACTTTGCTCAAGGATAGATGACGTAAACTGGCGTTCAACGCCAGTTCTCTGCCCAATTCTGGCGTCCAGCGCCAGAAAAGGATTAAAAGTTGGAGTTCAACGGCAGAAATGGATCCAAACCTGGCGTTGAACGCCCAAAATAGCCTTATGCACGTGAATTGCTTAAGTCTCAGCCCCAGCACACACCAAGTGGGCCCCAGAAGTGGATTTCTGCACCATCTATCATAGTCTACTCACTTTTTGTAAACCTAGGCTACTAGTTTAGTATTTAAACAACTTTTAGAGACTTATTTTGTATCTCATGACATTTTAGATCTAAACTTTGTACTCTTTGACGGCATGAGTCTCTAAACTCCATTGTTGGGGGTGAGGAGCTCTGCTGTGTCTCGATGAATTAATGCAAGTATTTCTGTTTTCTATTCAAACATGTGTGTTCCTATCTAAGATATCCATTCGCGCTTAACTATGGAGAAGGTGATGATCAGTGACACTCATCACCTTCCTCAATCCATGAACGTGTGTCTGACAACCACCTCCGTTCTACATCAGATTGAATGAATATCTCTTAGATTCCTTAATCAGGATCTCCGTGGTATAAGCTAGATTGATGGCGGCATTCATGAGAATCCGGAAAGTCTAAACCTTGTCTGTGGTATTTCGAGTAGGATTCAGGGATTGAATGATTGTGACGAGCTTCAAACTCGCGAGTGCTGGGCGTAGTGACAGACGCAAAAGGAGGGTGAATCCTATTCCAGCATGATCGGGAACCTCAGATGATTAGCCGTGCTGTGACAGAGCATTTGGACCATTTTCACAAGAGGAGGGGATGTAACCATTGACAACGGTGATGCCCCAACACACAGCTTGCCATAGAAGGACGTACGTGCGTGAATCAGAGAACAGAGGAAAGCAGAGATTCAGAAGACAAAGCATCTCCAAAACTCCAACATATTCTCCATTACTGCATAACAAGTAACTTTTAACCCATGCTCTCTTGTTCATTCGCAATTCAATTGATAAATATAATTGACTTCCTGACTAAGAATTACAAGATAACCATAGATTGCTTCAAACCAACAATCTCCGTGGGATTCGATCCTTACTCACGTAAGGTATTACTTGGACGACCCAGTGCACTTGCTGGTCAGTGGTACGAGTTGTGAAAAGTGTGATTCACAATTTGTGCACCAAATTTTTGGCGCCGTTGCCGGGGATTGTTCGTGTTTGAACAATTGACGGTTTATTTTGTTTCTTAGATTAGGAAAATTTTTCTTTTTGGTTTAGAGTCTCTTATTACTGTTTTCTAAAAAAAAAATAAAAAAATAAAAAAAAATAAAAATAATACTTCTTCAAAACAAGTGTTACATTCATAACTCATTTGGCTAGAGCGTTAATCTGTGTTCTTAGTAATTGGGTTAGAATCTTTTATATTCTTTTCAAAATCTTCTTTTTCATAAATAATAATTTCTCTATTAAATCTTGTGCCAAACTTTAAGTTTGGTGTTTTCTTGTTGATTTCCCTTTGGTTTTCGAAAATTTTGGTTTGGTTTTCTAAAAATTTTAAGTTTGGTGTTCTTCTTTCATGTTCTTGTGTTCTTGTGAGTCTTCAAAGTGTTCTTGAGTTTTTCTTTTGTCTTGATCTTAAAATTTTTAAGTTTGGTGTTCCTTGGTGTTTTCCCTCCAAAATTTTCGAAAATAAGGAGCATTAGATCTAAAAATTTTAAATCTTGTGCTATCTTATTGTTTTTCTCTTTTCTCTTAAAAATAAAAAATATCTTTTCTCTCTATTTTAAAAACAATTTTTCGAAATATATTTCTAAAAATTCAGATTTTTATTTCAAAATTTAAAACTTTTTTTTTTCAAAATCATCATATCCTTTTCAAAACTTCCTAACCACTTTCTCTCTCCTCAGTTTTTCGAAAATCTTCACTCAATTTTTATTTATTTTAATTTATTTCATTTTCGAAATAAATATATAAATAAATAAATAAAAATATTTTTTCTATTTTACATCATCTCCCTTTCTCCATCATGGACCTAAGTGGAAATGAACAGTCCAAGAAGACTCTGGGGTCATATTCTAACCCCTCTACTGCTTCATATGGGAGTAGTATCTGCATACCCTCCATTGGAGTCAGTAGCTTTGAGTTGAATTCTCAGCTCATTATCATGGTGCAGCAAAGTTGCCAGTATTCCGGTCTTCCACAGGAAGAACCTACAGAGTTTCTGGCACAGTTTCTACAGATTGCTAACACAGTACATGATAAAGAAATAGATCAAGATGTCTACAGACTATTACTGTTTTCATTTGCTGTAAAAGATCAAGCTAAGAGGTGGTTAAATAACCAACCTAAGGCCAGCATAAGGACATGGAAACAGCTGACAGAAAAATTCCTGAATCAATACTTTCCCCCAAAACGGATGACACATCTAAGGCTGGACATCCAAGGCTTCAAACAAGGAGATAATGAATCTCTTTATGATGCCTGGGAGAGATACAGAGAGATGCTACGAAAATGCCCCTCTGAAATGTTTTCAGAGTGGGTTCAGTTAGACATCTTCTATTATGGGCTTGCAGAAGGAGCTCAGATGTCTTTGGACTACTTAGCTGGTGGATCTATCCACATGAGAAAGACAATTGAAGAAGCTCAAGAGCTAATTGATACAGTTGCCAGGAATCAGCATCTGTACCTAAGCAATGACCCTTCCATGAAAGAAGAGGTTAAAACAGCAACTGCTGAACTCAGTCCTGTAAAACAAGCTGCTGAATTCAATCAGCAATTGGACTTTCTAACAAAGTAGTTAGCCGAATTCAAAGATAGACTACAGGAGACAAGGATGGCTAATATACACATGGACGAACAGTTTAAGCAAACAAAGCAGCAGCTGTCAAGGCAAATAACAGAAGAATACCAAGCAGTTCAACTAAGAAGTGGAAAAACATTAAATACCCCACCTCAAGGCAGCAAAAAGCTAAAAAATGAGCAAACCACCCAAAATTCACCCGAGGACAGTAAGAGCCCAGGGAAAATTAATTCTGGAACCAAAACGCCAGAAATATGGTGGAAGGCTGGCGCTGAACGCCCAGACCATGCTCAGGACTGGCGTTCAACGCCAGAAACAAGGCAGGACTGGCGTTCAACGCCAGAAATAGGCAAGGATCTGGCGTTGAATGCCCAAAATGGGCAAGATCTGGCGCTGAACGCCCAAAATGGGCACAGTTCTGGCGTTCAGACGCCAGGAACAGACAAGGAGTTGGCATCTAACATCACTCCAGTCTCTAACTCTGGCACTCAATTGCCAGTGAGGGATCAGACACACACACATGCTGATGACAACCCCTCTAAAAAGGCTTCTTCAACCACTTCTGTAGGCAATAAACCTACAGCAACTAAGGTTGAAGAATATAAAGCCAAGATACCTTATCCTCAAAAACTCCGGAAAGAGGAGCAGGATAAGCAATTTGCTCACTTTGCAGATTACCTCAGGACTCTTGAAATAAAGATTCCATTTGCAGAAGCACTTGAGCAAATACCTTCTTATGCCAAGTTCATGAAAGAGATCTTGAGTCATAAAAAGGATTGGAGAGAAACAGAAAGAGTTCTCCTCACTGAAGAATGCAGTGCAGTCATTCTGAAAAGCTTTCTTGAGAAGCTCAAAGATCCTGGGAATTTTCTGATACCATGCATATTAGAAGGTCAATGCACCAAGACAGCTTTATGCGATCTTGGGGCAAGCATCAACCTAATACCTGCATCCACTATCAGAAAGCTTGGCTTAACTGAAGAAGTTAAACCAACCAAGATATGTCTCCAACTTGCTGATGACTCCACTAAATACCCATCAGGCGTGATTCAAGACATGATTGTCAGAGTTGGGCCATTCGCCTTTCCCACTGACTTTGTTGTGTTGGAAATGGAGGAGTACAAGAGTGCTACTCTCATTCTAGGAAGACCCTTCCTAGCAACTGGACGATCCCTCATTGACGTCCAACAGGGGGAAATAACCCTGAGAGTCAATGATGATGAGTTTAAGTTGAACGCTGTCAAAGCCATGTAGCATCTAGACACATCAAAAGACTGCATGAAAGTTGATCTTATTGACTCTTTGGTAGAAGAAATCAACATGGCTGAGAGTCTTGAATCAGAGTTGGAAAACATCCTTAAAGATGTTCAGCCTGATTTAGAGGATTTAGAGGACATGAAAGAGCCTCTGAAATTTCTTCTGGAAGAGGAAAAACCTCCTAAACCCGAGCTCAAGACATTACCACCATCCTTGAAATATGCGTTTCTGGGAGAAGGTGACACTCTTCCAGTGATCATAAGCTCTACTTTAAATTCACAGGAAGAGGAGGCACTTATTCAAGTGCTAAGGACACACAAGACAGCTCTTGGGTGGTCCATAGGTGACCTTAAGGGCATAAGCCCAGTTAGATGCATGCACAAAATCTTATTGGAGGATAATGCCAAACCAGTGGTTCAACCACAGAGGCGGCTAAATCCAGCCATGAAAGAAGTGGTGCAGAAAGAGGTCACCAAATTACTAGAGGCTGGGAATATTTATCCTATTTCTGATAGCCCCTGGGTGAGCCCTGTCCAAGTCGTCCCAAAAAAGGGAGGCATGACAGTGATTCATAATGAAAAAAATGAACTGGTTCCTACAAGAACAGTTACAGGGTGGCGCATGTGTATTGACTACAAAAGGCTCAATACAGCCACCAGAAAGGATCATTTTCCTTTACCATTCATAGACCAGATGCTAGAAAGACTAGCAGGTCATGATTATTACTGCCTTTTGGACGGCTACTCAGGCTATAATCAGATTGCAGTAGATCCTCAGGATCAAGAGAAAACAGCATTCACATTTCCATCTGGAGTGTTTGCTTATAGAAGGATGCCATTTGGGCTGTGTAATGCGCCTGCAACCTTCCAGAGATGCATGCTCTCTATTTTCTCTGATATGGTGGAAAAATTTCTGGAAGTCTTCATGGATGACTTCTCAGTATATGGAGACTCATTCAGCTCTTGTCTTGATCACCTGAAACTTGTTCTGAAAAGATGCCAAGAAACCAACCTAGTTTTAAACTGGGAAAAATGTCACTTCATAGTGACTGAAGGGATTGTTCTTGGGCATAAAATTTCAAACAAGGGAATAGAGGTGGATCAAGCAAAAATAGAGGTAATTGAAAAATTACCACCACCTGCCAATGTTAAGGCAATCAGAAGCTTTTTGGGGCACGCAGGATTCTATAGGAGGTTTATAAAGGATTTTTCAAAAATCGCAAAACCTCTAAGCAATCTGCTAGCTGCCGACACGCCATTTGTGTTTGACACAGAGTGCCTGCAGGCGTTCGAAACGCTGAAAGCTAAGCTGGTCACAGCACCAGTCATCTCTGCACCAGACTGGACGTTACCATTTGAGCTAATGTGTGATGCCAGTGATCACGCCATTGGTGCAGTATTGGGACAGAGGCATGACAAGCTTCTGCATGTCATTTATTATGATAGTCGCGTTTTAAATGATGCCCAAAAAAATTACACAACCACAGAAAAAGAATTACTTGCAGTGGTTTACGCCATTGACAAGTTCAGATCATACTAAGTAGGATTAAAAGTGATTGTGTATACTGACCATGCTGCTCTTAAATATCTACTCACAAAGCAGGGTTCAAAACCCAGGCTCATCAGATGGGTGTTGCTTCTGCAAGAGTTTGATATAGAAATAAGAGACAGAAAAGGGACAGAGAACCAAGTAGCTGATCATCTGTCCCGGATAGAGCCAGCAGAAGGGACGCCCCTCCCCTCTCTTGAGATCTCTGAGACTTTTCCGGATGAGCATTTATTTGCCATTCAGGAAACACCATGGTTTGCCGATATTGCAAACTATAAAGCTGCAAGGTTCATACCCAAGGAGTACAACAGGATACAAAAGAAGAAAGTAATTACTGATGCAAAGTACTTGATGGGATATTTTTGTGGAAGAAACGAATTCCTCCAAAACACCCAAATCTAACCGGCAAGTGCACCGGGTCGCATCAAGTAATAAAACTCACGGGAGTGAGGTCGATCCCACAGGGATTGATGGATCAAGCAACTTTAGTGGGTGATTAGTTTAGTCAAGCTAACATTTGAGTGATAATTGATGCAGCAGAAAGTAAATGACAAGGAAAATTAAAGTGCAGAAAGTAAATTGGCAAGTAGCTTAAGGGGCAAGAAATGTAAATTGCAAGAATCTTAAATTGCAAGAAATGTAAATTGCATGAAATTAAAGGGGAGTGGGTGCTGGAAATTAAAGAGAGCAGTAGATCAAGTAACTGGAAAGTTAAATTGCAGGAAGAATAAATCAAGATCACAACAACTCAAATGTAAAGTGCAGAGGAACAAAAGTGCTGGAAAGTAAATTGGGAACAAGGAGATCAGAGAGCAAAGTGACTGTGCTTAATTTGCAGAAATTTAAAAGGATGTTGAAGATCTCAGGAGTGGATCCTTCCTTGATCCAACAAGAGAAAAGTTGCAGAGAGTAAAAAAAAGATTGCAGAAGAAGTAAAGAGAAGTTGTTAATAGAGAATGAAAACAGAATTCCTTTCAATCTCAATTCAAGATTCAAAACAGAAAATGAAACTCAGAGAGAGAGCTCTGTATTCCTAATGCTCCCTAGTGGAGCTCCTCCCCTAGTAAAATGAAACAGATGCCTATTTATAGGCATTTTTACAAAATGAAAATGAAATTCAAAACAAATTACAATTAAAATGAAATTTCTATTCTAACTATCTCTTGTGCCTTTGAGTGATGACAATTGGGCCCTTGCTCTTGATGGAATTGGGTTGATAGAGGCCTTGGTTGATTGCTCTTGGAGTTTGGAGAAGAACCGAATTGAACCGGGTTTGGAATCATGAGAGCCTGAGTAAAAGTTTGAGTAAAAGTTTGAGGCTAACTTTTACTCCAACTTTTCACATCAGCCACCCTTCTTTGCTGATACCAACGTTGGGGCAAAAGTTAGGGGTCAAACTTTTGCTCCAAAGTTGGCCCCCTTGTGTGCATGTGTGGGGTGCTACTTTGTCCTCTTGTCAACGTTGCCAATTTCATGCCAACTATAGACTATTATAGATGGTTGGAAAGCTCTGAATGTCAGCTTTTTAACCCAATTGGAATCACCTCAATTGAACATCTACAACTCAAGTTATGCTCATTTGAAGAGGACAAGGTCGCTAGCCTTGGTGTGCAGCGTTTGAGGTAAAGTTTGCCTCAAACGTGGACGAAAACGCCAGTTCTGGAGGCTCAAACGCATTGTTCACCCCATACTATTCTACATTGTTGGAAAGCCTTAAATGTCTACTTTCCAATTCCTTTGGAAGCACATCATTTGGAACTCTACAGCTCGAGTTATACTCCGTCGAAGGTGCAGAGGTCAGTTGGCCTCACTACATGTTGCCACCATATTCGTTTATGCACATTTCGGGGCAGTTTTCTCCCTCAATTTTAGTGTCCACCATGCAGTGCCATATATGCCTGGAAAGCTCTTGATTCCTACTTTCCATTGCTTTTTGAATCACCTCATTTGGAGCTCTGTAGCTCAAGTTATTCATGTTGGAAGTATACCCCTTGTATGCCTTATGGCGCCAACGTTAGCCAAAAAGTTAGAGGCTAACGTTGGCGCAAAATTTTGCTCTCCAGGGTGTGTTTTTCATGCGCCAACGTTAGCCAAAAAGTTAGGGGCTAACGTTGGCGCAAACTTTTGCTCTCCAGGGTGTTGATTTGTGATGCCAAAAGTTAGCCAAAAAGTTTGAGGCTAACTTTTGCTCCAGCTTTTTGCTCCCTGGTTCATTTTCAATTAATCCAAAAGTTTGAACTAAAGTTTGAGGCAAACTTTTGCTCAAACTTTTTGTCCTCTCTTCCTCCTAGCCATTCCTCCTTGCTTCAACCTTTCTCCAAGCTTTCTTCACCTATCATCAATCAACCAAACACATCAAAGCTATGCTCAAAATCATGAGTTTGTCATTCTTTCATAATATGTGACAATTATAGCATAAAACCTCATGAAATAGCATTAATTCATACATGGTTGATTAAATCAAAGGAAACATGGAAATCTACCCAATTGGCTTGCTTATGGCTTAAGAAAGTGCATAAAACCTATTGAAAACAAAGGAAAAAGCATAAAAAAATATGACATGGTGACATGTCATCAGTACTACTTGTGGGATGAACCCTATCTCTTTAAGAGATGTGCAGACGGAATAATCCGTAGGTGTGTGCCTAGAGAAGAAGCACAGAGGATCCTATGGCACTGCCATGGATCACAATATGGAGGCCATTTCGGAGGTGAGCGAACAGCCACCAAGGTCCTCCAATGTGGCTTCTATTGGCCCACACTCTATAAAGATTCCCGAGAGTTTGTACGTAACTGTGACAGTTGCCAAAGAGCTGGCAATCTACCTCATGGTTACGCCATGCCTCAACAAGGAATCTTGGAGATTGAGTTGTTTGACGTATGGGGAATTGACTTCATGGGACCTTTCCCACCATCATACTCAAACACTTATATTCTGGTGGCAGTTGATTATGTATCAAAATGGGTTGAGACCATTGCCACACCCACCAATGATACTAAAACGGTGCTGAAGTTCCTCCAGAAATATATCTTTAGCAGGTTTGGTGTCCCTAGAGTACTAATCAGTGATGGGGGCACCCACTTCTGCAATAAACAGCTTTACTCTGTCATGGTTCGGTATGGGATTCGCCACAAGGTGGCTACTCCATATCGTCCACAAACTAATGGGCAAGCTGAAGTCTCTAACAGAGAATTAAAGAGAATCCTGGAACGGACAGTAAATACCCGTAGAAAGGATTGGGCACGGAGCTTGGATGATGCTCTGTGGGCTTACAGAACAGCATTCAAGACCCCTATAGGGACCTCTCCATACCAACTCGTGTATGGTAAGGCATGTCACCTGCCCGTGGAACTGGAACATAAGGCCTACTGGACAACCAGATTCCTAAACTTTGATGCCAAATTAGCAGGAGAAAAATGATTGCTCCAGTTAAATGAGCTAGAGGAATTCAGATTCACAGCTTTCGAAAATGCCAAGCTTTATAAAGAGAAATAAAAAAAGTGGCATGACAGAAAGCTGTCATCTAGAATCTTTGAACCAGGACAGAAGGTTCTGTTGTTTAACTATAGACTCAGGCTATTCCCCGGGAAACTGAAATCCCGGTGGAGGGGACCATACGTGATTACAAGTGTATCACCATATGGTTATGTGGACCTTCAAGATATTGATTCTGATAAGAAGTTCATTGTCAATGGACAGAGAATCAAGCACTATCTTGAGGGCAACATTGAGCAAGAGTGCTCAAGGCTGAAGCTAGATTAAAAGCTCAGCAAGGTCCAGCTAAAGACAATAAAGAAGCGCTTGCTGGGAGGCAACCCAGCCATGGGGCAACAATCCTCTAAGCATTTTGCCCTATTTTTATTTTTATTTGTTTATATAAAGTTCACTGACACTAAGGTGAGGAATCATTTGTATAAGTCCACAGAGTTACAGAAGGACTCGGCGCACAAAATAGAGAAAAAGAGCTCACTGGCAAGAAAATGCCAGTAAAAGTGTATTTTGGGCGTTCAACGCCCAAAATGGGTATCCACTGGGCGTTGAACGCCAGTAATGGTAGCAATCTGGGCGTTCAACGCCAGAAATGGGCACCCACTGGGCGTTGAACGCCAGTAATGGCAGCAGCTGGGCGTTGAACGCCCAGGAGAGCAGCATTTGGGTGTTGAACGCCCAAAACAGGCAGTGTTTGGGCGTTCAAACGCCAGGATGGCAGGGAGGAGACAAAACTCATTTTTATTCAAATTTTTTCATTCTAAATCTTGATTTTCATACTTCAATACATGATTTCTTACATAAACATGTTAAGAACCCTGATTTTTAAAATCCCTAATTTCTAAAAACCCTACCTTAAAAATATCAAATGTATTTTAATCCATAAGCACCAGGCCTCTTTGCAAATTCAATCCAACTCTTTTCAAAACTTTTTTTTTACAAATCTACCTTTTCAACTCATCAATATCTTTTTTCAAAACCTCCACCTTATCTTTTTCAAAAACTAAATCTATCTTTTTCAAAAATCTTTCATATCCTCTCAATTTTAAACTATATCTTCTCTTATCATATCTTCTATCTTATCTTTTCCAAATAAATCTTTTTATCATATCTTTATCTCTTTTTCGAAAACCCACCCTCCCTATAAATTTGAGTTCGGCCTCCCTCCCCTCCCATCAACAATTGCACCTAGCTCTCCTTCTATCCCTCTCCTTTCTTTTCTTTTGCTTGAGGACAAGCAAACCTCTAGGTTTGGTGTGTATATCCGCGATCACTAAGATCATGGCTCCCAAAGGAAAACAACCCACTCCAAGAGGCAAGAAAGAGAGCGTTCCAAAACCACTTTGGAATAAAGGGAAGTTCTTATCTAAAGAACATTCGGACCATTATAACAAAATAATGGGTCTGAGATCAGTGATCCCGGAAGTTAGATTCGATCTAAAAGAAGATGAATATCCGGAGATCCAGGAGCAAATTCGAATCAGGAACTGGGAAGTCCTAGCTAATCCTGAAACGAAAGTGGGAAGGAATATGGTCCATGAGTTCTGTGCTAATATGTGGCAGACTGACAAGCAAAAACTATCTGGAATTGCTTTCTATGAATATCGGACCATGGTCAGAGGAAAGATTGTTCATACCATACCTGATAAGATCAGAGAGATCTTAAAGCTACCTCAGCTGAAAGACGATCCAGACTCCTTCAACAGGAGAATGATGAGAATAGACAAGGGCCTGGATAAGATTCTAGAGGACATATGTATCCCTGGAGCCAGGTGGACCACCAACACAAAGGGTGTCCCAAATCAACTCAAGAGAGAGGATCTCAACCCAGTCGCCAGAGGATGGCTGGACTTCATTGGGCATTCTCTGTTGCCTACTAGCAACCGTTCTGAAGTCACAGTTAAAAGAGCAGTGATGATCCATTGCATCATGATGGGAAAGGAAGTGGAGGTTCATCAGCTGATCTCAGCTGAATTCTACAAAATTGCTAACAAAAATTCTAAAGAGGCCAGGTTGGCTTATCCAAGCGTGATTTCTCTGCTCTACAAGGACGCCGGAGTAAGAATGGGAATAACTGAGTATATCTCAGTTGAGAAACCAATCACCAAAGCATCAATGGAAAAACAACAAGCGCAGGAGGATCCCACCAAGAAGAAAACACAGGAATTTCTCCCAGAAATCCCTCAATCTGAATACTGGGAGTATCTTGAGACGTCTGTCACCAAGATCCGGGAGGCTATGGAGCAAATAATAAAAGAACAGAAGGAACACAGTCAAATGCTGACCTATATGTTTAAAGAACAAGAGGAGCAAGGGCGTGACTTAAGGGAATTGAAGCGCCAGAAGTTTTCTCTTGAAGAATCAAGCACCTCACGGATCAGAGGAACACCCATTTCCCAGAACAAAGGTTGTTAAATTCCAATTTATGCTTTAACTCTGTGATA
Organism: Arachis hypogaea; assembly: GCF_003086295.3. NCBI lineage: Eukaryota > Viridiplantae > Streptophyta > Magnoliopsida > Fabales > Fabaceae > Arachis > Arachis hypogaea. The sequence continues at coordinate 77,444,763 of NC_092053.1, forward strand.
GTGTCGTTATAGAAGTTCACCTTAGGAGTCATATAGTAGTAATTAGTATCTATTTTGATTTTATCTCTAATTAAGTCATAGTTTATTTTTGTCATCATCAGCAAACATGAATAAAATAGTAGATCTTTTGAATAAGAGGCAACAAAATTTTGAGTTTTAATAAGAGAAATTCTCATTAGTTACATGTGGTGGCAATACTTTCTGTCTTCTGAATGAATGCTTGAAAAGTGCATATGTCTTTTGAATTTGTTGTTTAAGACTATTAAATATTTTGGCTCTTGAAAGAATGGTGAACATGAGACATGTTATTGATAATCTGAAAAATCATAAAAATGATTCTTGAAGCAAGAAAAAGCAGCAAAAAAAAAAAAAAGAAAAGAAAAGAAAAGAGAGAGAAAAGCAGAAAAAGCCAATAGCCCTTAAAATCAAAAGGCAAGGGTAATAAAAAGGATCCCAAGGCTTTGAGCATCAGTGGATAGGAGGGCCTAAGGGAATAAAATCCTGGCCTAAGCGGCTAAATCAAGTTGTCCCTAACCATGTGCTTGTGGCGTGAAGGTGTCAAGTGAAAACTTGAGACTGAGCGGTTAAAGTCAAGGTCCAAAGCAAAAAGAAGAGTGTGCTTAAGAACTCTGGACGCCTCTAATTGGGGACTTTAGCAAAGCTGAGTTACAATCCAAAGGGTTCACCCAATTATGTGTCTGTGGCATTTATGTATCCGGTGGTAATACTGAAAAACAAAGTGCTTAGGGCCACGGCCAAGACTCATGAAATAGCTGTGTTCAAGAATCATCATACTAAAATAGGAGAATCAATAAAACTATCTGAATGCTAAGTTCTCATAGATGCCAATCACTCTGAGCTTCAATGGATAAAGTGAGATGCCAAAACTGTTCGGAAGCAAAAAGCTACTAGTCCCGCTCATCTAATTGGAATCTGAGCTTCACTCAAAAACTCTGAGATATTATTGCTTCTCAACCCATTAGTCTTCTATTTTATTTGTCTAGTTGCTTGAGGACAAGCAATAGTTTAAGTTTGGTGTTATGATGAGCGGATATTTTATACGCTTTTTGGGGTTAACTTCATATAGTTTTTAGTATGTTTTAGTTAGTTTTTAGTTTATTTTCATTATTTTTTAGGAAAAATTCATATTTCTGGACTTTACTATGAGTTGTGTGTTTTTCTGTAATTTCAGGTATTTTTCTGGCTGAAATTGAGGGAGCTGAGCAAAAATCTAATTCAGGCTGAAAAAGGACTGCTGATGCTGTTGGATTCTGACCTCCCTGCACTCAAAGTGGATTTTCTGGAGCTACAGAACTCGAAATGGTGTGCTTCCAATTGCGTTGAAACGTAGACATCCAGGGCTTTCCAGAAATATATAATAGTTCATACTTTGCTCAAGGATAGACGACGTAAACTGGCGTTTAACGCCAGTTCTCTGCCCAATTCTGGTGTCCAGCGCCAGAAAAGGATTAAAAGTTGGAGTTCAACGCCAGAAATGGATCCAAACCTGGCGTTGAACGCCCAAAATGGCCTTATGCACGTGAATTACTTAAGTCTCAGCCCCAGCACACACCAAGTGGGCCCCAGAAGTGGATCTCTGCACCATCTGTCATAGTCTACTCACTTTTTGTAAACCTAGGCTACTAGTTTAGTATTTAAACAACTTTTAGAGACTTATTTTGTATCTCATGACATTTAGATCTAAACTTCGTACTCTTTGAGGGCATGAGTCTCTAAACTCCATTGTTGGGGGTGAGGAGCTCTGCTGTGTCTCGATGAATTAATGCAAGTATTTCTGTTTTCTATTCAAACATGCGTGTTCCTATCTAAGATATCCATTCGCGCTTAACTATGGAGAAGGTGATGATCAGTGACACTCATCACCTTCCTCAATCCATGAACATGTGTCTGACAACCACCTCCGTTCTACATCAGATTGAATGAATATCTCTTAGATTCCTTAATCAGGATCTCCGTGGTATAAGCTAGATTGATGGCGGCATTCATGAGAATCCGGAAAGTCTAAACCTTGTCTGTGGTATTCCGAGTAGGATTCAGGGATTGAATGACTGTGACGAGCTTCAAACTCGCGAGTGCTGGGCGTAGTGACAGACGCAAAAGGAGGGTGAATCCTATTCCAGCATGATCGGGAACCTCAGATGATTAGCCGTGCTGTGACAGAGCATTTGGACCATTTTCACAAGAGGAGGGGATGTAACCATTGACAACGGTGATGCCCCAACACACAGCTTGCCATAGAAGGACGTGCGTGCGTGAATCAGAGAACAGAGAAAAGCAGAGATTCAGAAGACAAAACATCTCCAAAACTCTAACATATTCTCCATTACTGCATAACAAGTAACTTTTAACCCATGCTCTCTTGTTCATTCGCAATTCAACTGATAAATATAATTGACTTCCTGACTAAGAATTGCAAGATAACCATAGATTGCTTCAAACCAATAATCTCCGTGGGATTCGACCCTTACTCACGTAAGGTATTACTTGGACGACCCAGTGCACTTGCTGGTTAGTGGTACGAGTTGTGAAAAGTGTGATTCACAATTCGTGCACCAGTTTGATTGTGTAGTAGCTCACTTACAATGAATAAAAGGGTAGATTGTTTCCATTTTAGTATAAATTAGCTTACTGTCTATGAATCTTAGTAAATAAAAATCCTTGGTTGAAAAGGAAAACAAACAAAAAGAAAGAAAAAGAAAAGCCAAAAGTGGCAACCAAAAACAGAAGAAAGCAATGAATAAGGCTAGACACCAATAGCTTGGACCTTAGGACATATGCCTGTGGTGTCAGTGTACTAGGATCTGCTTGGATGATTAGGTTCTATGGAGTGCTTTAACACTTGGTAACTTAGGTTAACTAACCCAAGATTATCAACCGAAAGTCCATTATCAAGAGCAACCTAGCTACAAGACATTTAGTAACCCAAAGAGGTGCTGGGCATCAATATCTTAAGAAGATTTGTGAGCCAAGTGTCTGTAGTAGAAAATGTGTTAAGTACAAATACGCTAAGAAACTGTTACAACAAATGACACTGAGCTAAAGTCTACAAGAAAAGAAAATGAAGAAAAAAAAAAACAAACCAAGGATGAATGAATAATAAAAGGTCATAGCAGTATGATAATTGATGCTTGAAGGAGACTTTCTATGCCTAAAGATCCATAATAAGTAAGTTGTTGCATTTTTCTGCATAAAACACCATTAACTAATAATAATGACTTACTGATATGAACATCCACTTCTGTTTCATTCTTTCTTCTTAATAAATTCAGTACTTGCTTAGGGACAGGCAAGATTTAAGTTTGGTGTTGTGATTCCAGGGCATCTTAGGCTAGTTTCACTAGCCTTTTTCTTTGTTTTTAATAGGTTTTATGCACTTTCTTGAGTTATAAGTAAGCAAATTGGGTAGAAATTCATATATGCCTAGATTCATTCAACCATGAGTAATTTGATGCAATTTCATGATGATTTATGCTATGATTACTTGTATGCTAAGAATGATAAGAATTCTCTTGACTTTAGCAAGGCTTTGATGCATTTATTGGTTGATGATAGGTGAAGGAAAGCATGGAGGAAGGTTGAAGAAGGAGCATGGAAAGGATGAAGAGGAAGTAATGTTGGTGGCCAAGTTGGACCACCAACGTTGCCTCAAACGTTGGAAGAGAAACAGAGCACTTCTTTGTAAACACTGTTGATGCTCACGTTTGAGGTAGCGTTGGACATCCAACGTTACCCCCAACGTGGTGATAAAAACTTCAATTCTAGAGCTAAGTGAATTTAGAGTGGCGCATACGCGTCCATGATGCGTACGCATGAAAAAGCAAATTTTGATATCCACGCGGAAGAGTGCGTCACACGCACGCGTGTGATGACAAGTCATCTTATGCTAGTTTTACAAGCATTTTTCATTAGTTTCATTAGGTTTTATGCACTTTCTTGCACAATAAGTAAGTAATTGGAGTGGATTTTTCATGATTATCTTGAATCATTCAAACATCAATTATTTTACACAAAATCATAGGTTTATGATAGAATTAATTGATTTTATGAATGATGCAAAGATCTTGTGATTTTGGTGAGACTTTGATTGGTTGTTTGGTTACTTGTAGTTGAAGAAATAATGAAGAAAGGAAAGAACCAGGAAAGTGTTGCATTACCAAACGTGGCATTCATTAAGGCAATGCTAGGCAAGGAATCAACCAAACCAAGCGCTCAACCAAGAAGACACGTTCACTCAAGTGAACGTGAAGTTCACTAAGGCAACGCTAGCCAAGCTAAGGGAAAGGAAGCACGAACTAGGTAGCTGGTGCACGAAATCGTGATTACACTTTTCACAACTCTGCACAACTAACCAGCAAGTGCACTGGGTCGTCCAAGTAATACCTTACGTGAGTAAGGGTCGATCCTACGGAGATTGTCGGCTTGAAGCAAGCTTTGGTTATCTTGTAAATCTTAGTCAGGAGATTAATGATAAAAATGATTTTGTTTAAGAAAAGTAAATAACATGAAATAAATGGTACTTGTGATTCAGTGATGAGGAACATGTTGAGGTTCCGGAGATGCTCTATTGTCTGAATCTCTGCTTTCCTACTGTCTTCTTCTCCAAACACGCATGGCTTCCTTCAATGGCAAGCTGTATGATCCTCTCGGATGAAAAATACCAAGTGCGATGTCTGCACCGGTAATCAACTGTCGGATTTCTCGTCTCGGATGAAAAATACCAGGTACAGCTACCGCACGGCTAATAATATGTCGATTATCACTAGCGTCGGAATAGGATCTCTCTATCCTGTTGCACACTGTCACTGCACCCAACATTCGTGAGTTTGAAGCTCGTCACAGTCATTCCTTCCTAGATCCTACTCGGAATACTACAGACATGGTTTAGATTTTTTGGATCCCAGTAATGCTGCCAATTGGTTCTAGCCTCTACCACGAAGGTTCTAATCTCACGGACTCGGTCCGTGGATCAAAGACCCAAGAGAGACGCACTCAAGCTGTCACCCAATGACTACGTTGAGCTCAGATAGAACAGGAGTGGTTGTCAGGCACGCGTTCATAAATTTGAGAATGATAATGAATGTCACGGATCATCATATTCTCTATATTGAAGTACGAATGAGTATCTTAGAATAGAATCAAGCGTGATTGAATAGAAAATAGTAGTAATTGCATTAATCCATTGAAACACAGTAGAGCTCCTCACCCCCACCTATGGGGTTTAGAGACTCATGCTGTAGGAGATATAATATGAAATGTAAAATATCATGAGTCACAAAATGAATCTCTAAAAGTAGTTTTTATACTAAACTAGTAACTTAGGTTTACAGAAAATAAGTAACTAAGTGCAGATAGTGCAAAAATCCACTTTCAGGGCCCACTTGGTGTGTGCTAGGGCTGAGCATTGAAGCTTTCACGTGCATAGGCCATTCTTGGAGTAAAACGCCAGCTTGGGTGCCAGTTTGGGCATTTAACTCCGGTTTTGGTTCCAGTTCTGGCGTTTTACTCTAAAAAAGGGTCTCTGGCTGGCATTTAATGCCAGTTTGGGCCATCAAATCTCAAACAAAATATGGACTATTATATATTTCTAGAAAGCCCAAGATGTTTACTTTCTAACACAATTGAGAGAGCACCGATTCGGCTTCTGTAACTCTAGAAAATCCACTTCGAGTGCAGCAGGGTCAGAATCCAACAACAATTGCTCAGGTCCAGAAATGTCCCTCAATTTCAGCCAGAAAATACCTAAAATTACAAAAAAACACACAAACTCATAGTAAAGTCCAGAAATGTAATTTTTGCCTAAAAACTAATAAAATTATAATAAAAGTAACTAAAACATACTAAAAACTACCTAAAAACAATGCCAAAAAGAGTATAAATTATCCGCTCATCACAACACCAAACTTAAATTGTTGCTTGTCCGCAAGCAACTAAAAACAAAATAGGATAAAAAGAAGAGAATATACAATAAATTTCAAAATATCAATGAAGCTTAGTTCCAATTAAATGAGCGGGACTAGGAGCTTTTTGCTTCTAAACAGTTTTGGCATCTCACTTTATCCTTTGATATTCAGAATGATTGGCATCCATAGGAACTTAGAATTCAGATAGTGTTATTGATTCTCCTAGTTCAGTATGTTGATTCTTGAACACGGCTACTTTATGAGTCTTGGCTGTGACCCTAAGCGTTTTGTTTTCCAGTATTACAACCGGATACATAAATGCCACAGACACAAAACTAGGTGAACCTTTTCAGATTGTGACTCAGCTTTGCTAGGGTCCCCAGTTAGAGGTGCCCAGAGCTCTTAAGCACACTCTTTTTGCTTTGGACTATGATCTTAACCACTCAGTCTCAAGCTTTTCACTTGGACCTTCATGACACAAGCACATGGTTAGGAACAGCTTGATTTAGCCGCTTAGGCCAGGATTTTATTCCTTTGGGCCCTCCTATCCATTAATGCTCAAAGCCTTGGATCATTTTTACCCTTGCCTTTTAGTTTAAAGAGCTATTGGCTTTTTCTGCTTCCTTTTTCCTTTTCTGTATTTTTTTGCCATTTTTTCGCAAGCTTTGTGTTTTTCACAGCTTTTTCTTGCTTCAAGAATCAATTTTATGATTTTTTAGACTATCAATAACATTTCTCTTTTTTCATGATTCTTTCAAGAGCCAACAATTTTAACATTCATAAACTTCACTATAAAAAATATGCACTGTTCAAGCATTCATTTAGAAAACAAAAAGTATTGTCACCACATCAACATAATTAAACTAATTTCAAGATAAATTTCGAAATTATGCACTTCATGTTCTTTTGCAAATAAAAACATTTTTCTTTTAAGAAAGGTGGGGGATTCATGGAATCATTCATAGCTTTAAGACATAAACACTAAACATTAATAATCATGTAATAAAAATAAAGACAAGGCAGAACTAAACATAAAAGCAGACAAATAACAATAAAAGAAAGGAAATTCAAGACATAAAAATAAATGACTCTAATACTAATGCTCATGTAGCTCTTAAAATAGGTCTCTAATGACAAAAGTTATCACAGAGTTATGACTCAACAACCTTTATTTTGAGAGATACTTGCTCCTTCAATCTGTGGGACGTCTAGCTCTTCAAGGGGCAGCTTCTGGCGCGTTAGCTCCTGTATCTCACGCGCTTGTTTCTCTTGCTCTTTGAGAAGTTTGCAGAGCATGTTGTTTTGATTTTGCTGCTCTTCTTTGGGTTGATCCATAGCTTCCTACAGCTTGGTGACAGATGCTTCTAAGCGGGTCCAATATTCAAATTGAGGAATTTCTGGGAGGAGCTCATGCGCCCTCCTCTTGATGGAGTTGTCTTAAACTTGAGGTCCATCCATCATCTTTTTGGTTATTGGGTGTTCAACTGGGATATATTCATCCACGCCTATCTGCACCCCTGCATCTTTACATAATAGACTGATCAAACTTGGGTAAGCCAATTTAGTATCAGTGTATTCCTTGTTTGCAAATATATAAATTTCACCAAGAATCAGCTAATGAATCTCTACTTCTTTCCCCAGCATAACACAGTTAATCATCACTGCTCTCTTGACAGTGACTTCAGAACGGTTGCTGGTTGGAAGTATAGAACGCCCAATCAAATCCAGCTAACCTCTAGCAATTGGTTTGAGATCTCCTCACCGACGCCTCAGATGTCGTTTGCTGCAAAGCTTTTCAACAACTCTCATGAAGACAGCAATCAGATGGTTCGACAACCTACCTCCAAAGTCCATCTCAAACTTCGACGACCTGGCCAAAAAATTCTTAGCCAGATTCTCCATCCAGAAAGATAAGGCCAAGCACGACCCCAGTTTACTGGGGATCAAGCAAGGAGATCGAAAGAGCCTCCGCAACTACATGAAAAGATTCAACAAAACATGCATGGACATACAAAGCTTGCCAACAGAGGCCGCCATCATGGGACTCCTCAATGGCCTACGAGAAGGACCTTTTAGCCAATCCATATCAAAGAAGTACCCTACCTCCTTAGACGAAGTGCAGGAATGAGCAGAAAAATACATCAACATGGAAGAAAACGCTCGGTTGGGAGAAACCTCAAAATCTGGGGTCCCCTGCCGAGACAAAGACAAGGAATCCAAAAGGAAAGAAGATCGACAAGGGGAGAAAATAAAAAAATACCACAATTACACCCCCTCTCAGGGCATCCCTAGTCGACGTATACAAAGAAGTCAGCCATACAGAGAAAATACCCCCAGCTCGGCCACTCAAAGGCAAAAGAGGAGGAGGAAACCGGAATGAATATTGCGAATATCATCGAGTGCGAGGGCACTCCACCAACGAGTGCTTCGATCTAAAGAACATCATAGAAAAATTTGTGAGGGAAGGAAAACTAGATCGGTTTCTAGCCACCCGAGATGACGACCAAAGAAAGAGACGAAGGGACGAAGATATCGGATGAACCGCGCGATCACCTCGTACACCGGAAAGACACGTCCACATGATACACGGCGAATTCGCAGGGGGAGGAATCTCCAAATCATCTTGCAAAAGATATCTCAAAGAAGTATACCATGTCGAGGAAAAGGAAGAAGCGCCCGACATCCCTGCAATCACATTCACAAAAGAGGACGCATCCGATATCATCTCGGGACATGACGACCCCATGGTTATCACCATCATACTGGCAAACGCCAATCTGTACTGCACATTAATAGACCAAGGGAGCTCCGCCGACATCTTATTCAAAACTGCCTTCGACAAGCTCGGCCTAGAAGACAAGGAGCTTAGGGCATACCCGAATAGTCTGTTCGGACTGGGAGATACCTCGGTACAACCACTAGGATACGTGTCACTACATACAACTTTCAGAAAAGGAAACCAATCCAGAACACTCAAGATAGACTACATTGTGGTAGACGTGAGTTCAACCTACAATGCGCTGATAGGTCGGACAACACTGAATCAACTCGGCGCAATAGTCTCAACTCCACATCTTTGCATGAAATTTCCAACTACAGAGGGGATAGCCACAATAAAAGCAGATCAAAAGATGGCACGCCGCTGTTATAACGAAAGTCTAAACCTCAGACGCAGAGGAGAAGAGTTTCATGCAATTGAGCTTGGCAGAGTTCAGAGATGAGAAGAACTTCGTCCGCAGCCAGAAGGTGAGATAGAGAAGGTTCAGATTGGAGACACCTCGGATAAAACAACTAATATCGGCACTATCCTGAAAGGAGACTCAAAAGAATTACTGGTACAATTCTTACGAGACAATGTCAATCTCTTCGCATGGAAAGCCGCAGACATGCCAGGCATAGACCCCAAACTAATGTGCCACAAGTTGGCAGTCTACCCAAGATCTCGGCCGGTATAGCAGAGACGAAGAAAACTTGGGCCAGAGCGATCCCGAGCTGTGGAAGAACAGGTACAAGCATTACTGGAGGCAGGATTCATAAGAGAAGTCAAGTACCCATTATGGCTAGCCAACGTCGTCTTGGTGAGAAAATCAAATGGGAAGTGGCGAATGGGCACCGATTACACCGATCTCAACAAAGCCTGCCCAAAAGATCCTTACCCACTCCCAAGTATCGACACTCTAGTAGATGCTTCCTCCGGATATAGATACCTCTCGTTTATAGACGCATACTCGGGATACAACCAAATCCCCATGTACCCACCAGATCAAGAAAAGACTTCATTTTTAACGCCAAAAGCAAATTACTGCTACATTGTGATGCCTTTCGGTCTCAAGAATGCGGGAGAAACTTATCAAAGGCTAATGAATAAAGTCTTCTCAGATCATATTGGAAAAATCATGGATGTCTATGTAGACGACATGTTAATAAAGACACAAAGCGAAGAGACATTATTGTCTGACCTGGCTCAAGTGTTCAACACTATAAGGAAGCATGACATGCGACTCAATCCTGCGAAATGCACCTTTGCAGTAGAAGCAGGCAAACTCTTAGGTTTCATGCTCACACAAAGAAGAATTGAAGCAAATCCGGATAAATGTCAATCCATACTCAACATGAAGAGCCCAACCTGTGTCAAAGAAGTACAGCAACTCAACGGGAGATTGGCCGCCCTATCCAGGTTCTTAGCAGGATCAGCGATAAGATCTCTCCCCTTTTATGCTACTTTGAGGAAGGGAAGGCAGTTCGAATGAACAACAGAATGTGAACAAGCCTTCCAAAACTTCAAGGAATTCTTAGGACGGCCACCTATCCTATCTCGGCCACGAGAAGGAGAACCACTCATATTATATCTCGCAGTAGGAAGCCGGGCAATAGCCTCAGCACTAGTCAGAGAAGAGAAAAGTGGGCAACAACCCGTCTACTTCATTAGTAAAGCACTACAGGGATCCGAGTTGAAATACCAGAAAATAGAAAAGTTTGCCTACAACCTCATTCTAACGTCCCGACGACTTTGCCCGTACTTTCAGGCTCACACCATTAGGGTTCGAACTAACCAGCCCATAAAAGAAATATTACAGAAAACAGATTTAGCAGGCAGAATTTTACAATGGGCGGTCGAGTTATCCGAGTTCGACCTCCAATATGAAGCTCGGACGGCCATCAAGTCACAATATCTGGCCGACTTCGTCGCAGAATTCACAGATGTCCTGGAAATCCCCACAGAATAGAATCTCTATGTGGACGGTTCTTCAAATAAGACTGGAAGTGGTGCAGGTGTGATAATAGAAAGCAACCAAGGAGCCCAAGTTGAACTCTCCCTCAAGTTCGGGTTCCCAGCTTCAAACAACCAGGCGGAATATGAAGCGTTATTAGCTGGTTTGAAGCTGGTTAAAGAGGTTGGAGCTCAAAAACTCAACATCTACAGTGATTCACAAGTAGTCACCTCACAGATAACAGGGAGCTACCAAGCCAAAGATCCCACCATGAAAAAGTATTTGGACAAAACCAAAGAACAGCTCGGACAACTAGGGGAATATAAGATCTACCACATACCCCGCGAACAAAATGCCCGAGCTAACGCACTCTCAAAACTAGCCAGCACTAAACCAGGGGGCAACAATAGAAGCCTCATCCAGGAAATGCTATAGAACCCGTCAATCTCAGAAGAGGAAAAAGTCCTAGCCATAATAAGTCAGGACCAAGGATAGATGACCCCCATAATTAACTACCTCAAAGCAGAAATACTACCCACAGAAGAAAAGGAGGCAAAGAGGTTAAAAAGGGAGGCACAGTACTACACTATTATAAACAACATCCTGTACAAAAGAGGGATCTCAATACCATTACTAAAATGTGTGCCGACCAACAACACAAAGGAAGTGCCAGAAGAAGTACACGGCGGCATTTGCGGCAACCATCTTGGGGCACGAGCTCTTGCCAAAAAAGTACTCCGGGCGGGATTTTATTGGCCAACTCTACAGAAAGAAGCTACAGAATTTGTAAAGACATGTCCACCATGTCAGAAACATGCCAACTTTCACATCGCCCCGCCATAAGAGCTCATCAGCATAACTTCGCCTTGGCCGTTTGCAAAATGGGGACTTGATCTTCTCGGACCCTTCCCCCAGGGATCAGGACAAGTTAAATTCCTCATAGTAGGGGTAGACTATTTCCCAAAATGGATCGAGGCAGAGCCCCTAGCCAACGCCACTGCTCAAAGAAGCCGGAAATTCCTATATAGAAACATTGTCACGAGGTTCGGGGTTCCACACTCCATCACCACAGACAATGGCACTGAATTCACAGATGCAGGCTTCAGAAAATTAGTAGCCGACTTGAATATAAAGCACCAGTACACCTCCATGGAACATCCGCAAGCCAATGGACAAGCTAAAGCTGCCAACAAAGTCATATTGGCCGGGTTAAAATGGAGATTACAAGACGCAAAGGGAGCTTGGGCAGAAGAGCTTCCACAAGTTCTATGGGCATATCGAACGATGCCACACTCCACCACAAAGGAATCCCCCTTCCGGTTAGCATACGGAATAGAGGCGATGATTCCAGTAGAGATTGAGGAAGGATCGCCTAGAGTGGTTCATTACAATGAGGGAGCAAACTCCCAACTTCAGAGGGAAGAGCTCGACCTACTACCTGAAATCCATGAAAGAGCTCAGATCAGGGAAGAAGCACTAAAACATCGAATGGCTTCTAGATATAATCAAAGGGAAGTGCCAAGGAGTTTCGCAGAGAATGATCTCATCCTAATCCGAAATGATATTGGAACAACTCGACCAGGAGAAGGAAAGTTGGAAGCAAACTGGAAAGGACCCTACCGAGTTGTAGAAGTACTTGGGAAGGGCTACTACAGACTGTCCGAACTCGATGGACGAGAGCTTCCCAGATCATGGAATGCTTGAAACCTAAGAAGGTACTACAGCTAGAAAAAGTAAGAGATCTCACTATTGGATGCACTCTTTTTCCTGAAAGGGTTTTTTAATGAGGCACCAAGTTGAGACTCAGACACTATTCGACTTAAAGGGATGAAAAATTCCCATATGTATATATTTGCACTTTCCTTTAAATAAAATATATATTTTAGATATTCTACAAGTTTCCAAGACGCATTAATCTGAAGCATTCATCATCCGATTATAAAGCAACAGATCGGCATAAAGTGAAAAACAATTTCACTGCACGATCACGATAAAGACAATCGTCCGATAAAGGTGAAAACGCAATTCACCTAAAAGACGATCTAAAGATAGCAACCACCTTCTACAAATCGGCAAAGATGAACACAGAATAATGTAAGACGTTATCGAAAGTGATCCGAAAAAGAACCAGACGAGGTCTTATGGATTGCTAAATAATAACTTAAAGACTGGCCGACGTTAAGAAGTCGGACCAAGTCAACCCAAGTTACAAGTAAACCCTGGAAAGAGGTCTGGCCAACCCTATTAAAGAGGATTACTTTAACTTAGAAGGGCCCGACATGACAAAGTCTGCCCAAAATGAAAAGTTATAAAAGTAGTCCCTGAAAGAGACCTGACAAAGGTCCAAGAAAGAGGACTACAAAAATAACTTAGAAAGAGGATGATGCAAAGAAGTCGACCTCCTACAAACAAGTTATAAAAGTAATCCCTAAAAGAGATCTGACAAAGATCCAAGAAAGAGGATTACAAAAATAACTTAGAAAGGCCCGACATGACAAAGTCAGCCCAAAATGAAAAGTTATAAAATTAGTCCCTGAAAGAGACCTGACAAAGGTCCAAAAAAGAGGACTACAAAAATAACTTAGAAAGAGGACAACGCAAAGAAGTCAACCTCCTACAAACAAGTTATAAAAGTAATCCCTGAAAGAGATCTGACAAAGATCCAAGAAAGAGGATTACAAAAATAACTTAGAAGAGATCGACATAATGAAGTCGGTCCACTACAACAAACAAGTTATAAAAGTAATCCCTGAAAGAGATCCGACAAAGATCCAAGAAAGAGGATTACAAAAATAACTTAGAAGAGATCGACATAACGAAGTCGGTTTCCTACAAGTAATCTCTGAAAGAGACCTGACCAAGGTCCAAAAAGAAGATTACTAAAAGTAGCCGAGAAAAGACCGACATGACGATGTCGGTCAACTACTTGGAAAAGGATAAAGAAGCCGGTCATGGATTGCTAATCGGATCCACGCATCTACAACCTCCAAGTACAAAGCAGTTCAAAGAGGCTGAGCAACAAGGCTTCAACATCCTCAAAACATATAAAAGCTAAGACAGGCGCAAACAAACGGGATATAGAATACAATATTATAAAGCCTCAGGTCAAGCCCCAAAAGCTTGAAAGATACTTGTTGTTTTTCAAAATAAAAGTTGCTAAACAAGCAACCCAAAGGAATATCAACAGACAGCAAAATATTCAAACCACGAATAAAGAGTTTAGACTAGCCCGCAAGCCGGGCCAACCACACAAATATCCAAATGGAAATTAGCAAAGATCGGGAGTCTTCCCGGCAGCATCATTACGAGGAGAAGGAGGCCGAGTCTGGATAGGCACAGCATCTACGGTTCCATCATCCCGGTTCAGAATCTGGCAATCCGGATCAGACATAACCGGAGGAACTGAAGAGGTCGACACTTTGGCAGAAGACACAGGGAGAGGTTCGACATCATCATCATCCTCGTCATCAGGGACAATCTTACCATCCCTAACAACATTATCCAGGCTGAAGAGAGTGAGGTCGGCCTCGGGAGCAATAACCCGAACCTGCTCTTTCAGGTTCTCATAAGCAGCAGTTACGCTGCCAAGAAGATGACCTTGAAGCTCGGAGTAATCAGCTCGGGCATTCTCCAACTCCTCCCTCAGGCGCACCACCTCCCGATAAGATGTCACATAACTGTCCTTATGTCTCATAGCCGTATCCTCGGCCAGCCTCACCGAAGCCGCCAGAGAGAGAGAACTCGCCTTCTCATTCTCCAGATCCTTCTCCAACTTGGCTACCTTTACCTCAAGCTCTTCCTTCAGGCCCTTTATCCGGTCGAACTCCTGTTTAACCTCCTCCATAAATTCCTTAGTGGCCTGGAGAGAAAGATTCTGAGCAGTTCGGTACAAGGCAGCCCCCATGTATGCCATTTTAACACTGTTTTGGGTCATAAAATCCAGATGGCGAAGGATTGACACATCATCCATGGGGAGGGTACCGTAGGGACCGATCTGCTGATCTACAAATTCGATTGCATTAAAATCAGGGGCGTCAAGGTTGAAGGCCTCAGTTGTTTTTTGTTTCTTATTGGGAGGAGCACCAGAAGTAGTAGCTGAAGACTGTGGAGGCTCGGCCAGACGAACCCGAGGAGTCGAAATCACCTTCCTAGGCCCAGGAGAGCTCGGTACGGACGGCTTTACCTGAACTTGTGAAGATCCCTCTCCGACCGCCTTGGCCGAGATATTTTGAGCAGCAGCAGCTTTCTTCGCCTTCTTGTTGGCCTTCATAGAATCATTATTTTTCGACATCTCTGAAAATACAGAATCAACCGTATTGACGAGTTACAACACAGGAGAAGAAAAGTTCAGAAGCAAGTATAAAAACAAGTCAGACAGTACCCAAAGCAGTTCGAACTAAAGATGGATCACTCAAGAATCTTTTCGTATCCAGATGGGGTGGTTCCCCCATAAATCTTCAAGAACAACTACAAAAGCCCGCTCAACCTCATTAAGCATCTCCCATGTATAACGTGGTACTCTCACATTCTTTTGCCACTCCAGAGGAAAAGCAGGCTCGTCATTCTCATCAAGAAAGAAGGGGCGGACCCCCTCGACAGCACGAACTTTAAAGAAGTAATTCTTAAAATCCTTAAAGGACTCATCATACATATCAAACACTTTATGGCCCTGGGCAGACCTGAAAGAAACCCAGGAAGCTTTCTTTTTCGAAGAACCACCAGGCTTGGCGGAAACAAAAAGATAGAGAAAAAGAGTTTCAGAAGGTGTTATGCCCAACTCTTGGCAAAGCAGTTGAAATATTTTGATAAAACCCCAGGAATTCGGATGAAGCTAGGATGGAGCAATGTTACATGACCACAACAAGTCGGTCTCAAATGCAGTAAAAGGAAAGGTAACATCTAACTGGCTGAAGAAATACTCATAGGCGTAGAAGAAGGGACGCTCCCCCTCGACGAAAGTAGGGAAACAAGCCCTCTCATCAGAGTTAGGAGCTACAAGCTCATAATCCCCCTCCCGAGCATTGTTACCACAGATTCTATGACGTTTCCTCAGCTCTACACAAAATTCAGCATCCACGACTGAGACACACATCAAGACAAGGGAGTCCAGCAAATCGGACATCCCCTCAGGAACTTTAGAAGACACCTCTACAATGTTATGGCGAGAAGACATGAGGCCGACTAATCTTACAAATAAGAAAAGAAGATTGGATCACTGAAAAAACATCTGGGACATGGGGCAAAACAACTTGACTAATATGATACAGGCGAACAAACAGAAAAAGAAAACCCTAAGACTCAAACCAAAGTCCTAGGGCATCCTTTGGAGGCAGTAACAAAGCAAGGTTTCAGGAAATTTCTACAGCTTATGTCCCGGCACTCATCAAACAAGAAAATAAGGTTTCAAATGAAACAAAGGAAGTAAAAACACAAAGTCATCTAAGTCACTACCTTTCTACAGTCTATCAGCAAAAAGCATTGTCAAACATCAAAAATGCCAAATAGAAAATCATCAAAGATGTAACCTTTTTCAGAATCAAGCAAAAACCATCATCGAAGGTGAAAGCAGAAACGGCGATAACATGCAAAAGCCCTAAAAAAATTCAAGCAACAAGAAAAGCAAAAAGATTCGCACAAAAAACGAAGAAATTCCAGAACATGCAACAATCAGGCACAGGAAAAGCATAAAGATCCAAACTTTCTCTGAGCAAAAATCAAACTTTCTAAAACAGACATATAAAGAAACAGAGGAAGAAAAATCGAATCTGGAGAATAGAAGAAAACCTCGAAGGAAAGCTGAAGAGCAGAAGCAACAAAGCCACCCCTCGAAGCGGAAAACTACGAAGATGGAAGGAGAAATCTGGAAATCACCCCTCTTCCACAGAAAGCAGTAGCAGAACAGACGTTGCGGGAAGGAACTATGAACTCCAGGAAAGAAATAGAAAATGAGAGAGTAAAGGGAGAAGTTACGAAGAAGAGCGAAGAAGAGAAACCGTTTTTGATTGAAAAATTCAAAATAAAAAGCCAAGAGAAAATGGGGCAATTAATACCAATTAATGAAGGTATTAAATCCTCTCACGTTCCCAAGAACAAAGCGCTGATATAAAAGCACGCGCTTTTAGAGGAAAACGTTCTACATTCAAAAGATTCTACAAAAGGAAGAAATCGACAAAATACTTGAGTTCGGCTTCGTCAGAGAAGGACCAAAGTCAAAGACTCGACCTCAACAAAAAGACCGAGCTCAAGCAGGGGCACTGTTCATACCCTGGGTCGATCTAACCGACCTGTGATGATTAGCGACAAAGTGACCGACCTCTTCAGGTCAGGCTACCCGACCTCTTATCAAAGAGGTCGGCCAAATCAACAGGAGAGCCCAATAAAGGGCCCAAATAGAGGAACACGACCCAAATCCAAAGGCAATCCAAGCCTATAGAGATAAAGGTGGTTCCCTTGAAGATAAGATGACTTCACTCAAAATAAAGATAAGATAGGATAAGATAACTAACTTATCTTATCAGAAAGGTCAGCCTCATCAACTATAAATACACTAGAGCACCCAGGTATAACTCATACTCTGATTCTACATAAAACCTACTTAATACCCATGCTAACTTAAGCATCGGAGTCTCTTGCAGGTACCCCCTACCCTCCAGTGACGAAGGATCAGCAGTGCAGCCAGTCCCACGAATCGGACACGATAGCTCCGGCCGCCACCCACCAGCCGGACACGTCATCTCCGGCCAGTATAGAAGATCTCGTCCGAGATCGACCTACAGTTTCAGGTAACCCTCGGAACAGTAGTCATTCTGGCGTTTAACGCCCAAATTGCCTCTTTACTGGCGTTTTAATGCCAGTAGGCTCTTTTTCTCTGTGATTCCTCTGCTTTATGTTCTGAATATTTATTTCCTTGACTTGTTCACTGAAAAGCATTAACAAACATGAATAACAAAATTAAATGGACTTATATAATTGTTATAAACATCTAATTTTTTATAATGGCTGGGTTGCCTCCCAGCAAGTGCTTCTTTACTGTCTTTAGCTGGACTTTTACTGAGCTGTTAATTTAGTCTCAGTTTTGAGCACTCTTGCTCAACATTGCCTTCAAGATAATGTTTGACTCTCTGTCCATTAACAATGAACTTTTTGTCAGAATCAATATCCTGAAGCTCCACATATCCATATGGTGACACACTTGTAATCACCAGGATTTCAATTTCCCAGGGAATAATCTGAGCCTGGCATTAAACAACAGAACTTTTTGTCCTGTCTCAAAGACTCTAGATGACTGATGCCAGGGCATTTTGGCCAGTTTCACTGACCTTTTCTTTACTGTTTTTAGGGTAGTTTCAGGCATTTTCTTAGAAAATAAGCTAGTTTTGGGTAGATATTCACTTATATCTTGATTCAAGCATACATGTTGCACTTTACATTATTTTCATGAGGATTTTGCATGAATTTAATGACAAATTGGATGTTGCATTTCCCATGACTTGGACTAGAACTTTGATGCACTTTATTGCTTAATTTCAGGACAAACGAAGCAAGGAGGAACCACGTTAGCAGCCACGTTAATCCAACTAACGTGACCTCTAATGTGGAATGGGAGCTAACTTGCAAAGTTAATGAGAAAAGTAATCACCAATAACGCCCTCGAAGCCATCATAACCCACGTTAAGAGTCACGTTAACTAAGTTATCGTGAACTCTAACGTGGAAGAAAGAAAATGGAGCTAACGTTAGTGACACTTACCTTTGTCACTAACGTTGGACTAAGCTCATAAGTGGCGACGTTAAGAGCCACGTTAACTTAGTTAACATGGACTCTAACATTAAGCAGCAAAAAGAGAAGCCAACGTTAGTGACATTTACCTTTGTCACTAACGTTGGCCAAGCCTCATTAAGCCACGTTAACTCCCACGTTAACTTAGTTAACGTGGAAGCTAACGTGGAGATAGCATGTGATCACCAACGTTAGTGACACCCACCTTTGTGACTAACGTTGGAATGAACCCACAGAAGCCACTCTGAGCCACGTTAACTCCCACGTTAAATTAGTTAACGTGGAAGCTAACGTGGATAAGGGAATGATGAGCCAACGTTAGTGACACTCACCTTTGTCACTAACGTTGGAGATGGCTAGCATTGCTACATTAGAAGCCACGTTAACCTAGTTAACGTGGACTCTAACGTGGGAAATAAGAGCACATTGGAACATTAGTGACAAAGGTAAGTGTCACTAACGTTCTCGAAGGATTGGCAAGCTAACGTTAAGAGCCACGTTAACTAAGTTAACGTGGACTCTAACGTAATAAAGGGGGAGGCTTCTCAACGTTATTGGGAAAGGTAAGTCCCAATAATGTGTGCAAAGGACCAAGAAGCAACGTTAGTGGTAACGTTTGTGCCACTAACGTTGAGGTTAACGTGGCTCATACTTGGGTGAGGAACGTTAGTGAAAAAGGTGATTGTCACTAACGTTCTCGAACCACACTTTCACTTAACGTTAACACCACTAACGTCCTGAGCCAAGGTCCCTGCCCACTTCACACTTTCTCTCTGCAAGTAAAGCTAAGCCCAAAGAAGAAGAGAACTGCTTCAAACTCAAGATCCAAAGGCCCATACCCAAGACTTGAAGAGCCAACTAAAAGATCAGAAGAGTAGTATATATAGGAGTAGCTTTGAATTAGTTGAGGGCTGTGGGGGAAACTTTAGGGAGCCTTTGGCATAGAACTACTCTCTGTATTTACTTTCTCTACATTTCTAGTTTTTCTTTCATCATGTATTCTCCATCTTTTTTTTATTTTCCAGAGCAATGAACAACTAAACCCCTTTCATTGGGTTAGGGAGCTCTGTTGTAATTTGATGGATCAATATTAGTTTTCATTCTTCTTCTTCTATCTTTTCTCTTGATTTTACTAGAAAGCTTTCGATCTTCATCCAATTGGGTAGTTATCTTGGAAAAGAAGCTATTCAAACTTGGATCTCTTCTGAACCTTGAAAGAGGAATGAAGAGATCATGCTAGAAATGCTTTCTCATGCTGGACCAAATTGGGTTTGAATGGGTATGTGACTATAATCCTTCAGCACTTGGTTTGGGAAATGCATGTGGTATAATCAGTGACCATACTTCATCTCTTCTCATGAGCAATTGACCAAGGAATTGGCTATTGATCAAGATTTGAGAGATTGAATTGCAAGGAATTGTAATTCAATCACTTAAGATTGCCAAGGAGATCAATGAATGCATTGATTGAGGAAGAGATGAAAATAAACTTGATCCGGAGAATGCAACATCTCCCGATGCCCAATGAACTCCCCTTTTCTGATCTCACCCATTCTCTTTAATTTCTGCCATTTACTTTTATGAGCAATTACCCCATTCCCATTTAAGATTTTGTAATTTACTTTCCGCCATTTACATTCAGCTCTTTATTTCTAGCATTTACTGTTTCTGCTGTTTACTTTCCCGCCATTTAATTTTCTGCAATTCTCAACTCAAATTCTGGTTCGCTCAACTAGAACATTCCTCTAATTAAAGTTGCTTGATCAATCAATCCCTGTGGGATTCGACCTCACTCTATTGTGAGTTTTTACTTGACGACGAATTCGGTACACTTGCCGAAGGAAATTTGTTACGAGACAAGTTTTCCGTGCATCAATGACAGCTTTCTGTCGTGCCATCTTTTTGCTTTCTCCTTGTAAATTTTAGCATTTTCGAAAGCATTAAGTCTGAATTCCTCCATCTCATTCAACTGCAGTAATCTTTTCTCTCCAGCTACCTTAGCATTAAGGTTTAGGAACCTGGTTGCCCAGTAAGCTTTGTGTTCCAATTCCGCTGGCAGATGATAGGCTTTTCCATACACAAGCTGGTATGGAGAGGTCCCTATAGGTGTTTTGAATGCTGTTCTATATGCCCATAGAGCGTCATCCAGACTTCTTGCCCAATCCCTTCTACGGGTACTTACAGTCCATTCCAGGATTTGCTTTAGTTCTCTATTTGAGACTTCAGCCTGCCCATTTGTCTGTGGATGATATGGAGTTGCCACTTTGTGGTTAATTCCATATCAGACTAGAGTAGAGTCAAGCTGTTTATTGCAGAAATGAGTTCCTCCATCACTGATCAGTACCCTAGGGACATCGAACCTGCTGAAAATATGCTTCTGGAGGAACTTCATTACTGTCTTAGTATCATTAGTGTGTGTTGCAATTGCCTCTACCCATTTAGATACATAGTCTACTGCCACTAGAATATAAGTGTTTGAATATGATGGTGTGAAAGGTCCTATAAATTCAATACCCCATACATCAAACAGCTCAATCTCTAAGATCCCTTACTGATTCATGGCATAACCGTGAGGCAGATTACCAGCTCTCTGGCAACTATCACGGTTATGTACAAACTCTTGGGAGTCTCTATAGAGAGTAGGCCAGTAGAAGCCACATTGGAGAACTTTTATGGCTATTTGTTCACCTTTGAAATGTCCTCCATATTGTGATCTATGGCAATGCCATACGATCTTCTATGCCTCTTCTCTAGGCACACATCTACGGATTACTCCGTCTGCACACCTCTTAAAGAGATATGGTTCATCCCATAAGTAGTACATTGCATCAGAAATTAATTTTTTCGTTTGTTGCTTACTGTACTTTTTGGGTATGAATCTCACAGCTTTAAAGTTTGCAATGTCTGCAAACCATGGTATCTCCTGAATGGCAAAGAGTTGCTCATCCGGAAAGGTTTCAGAGATTTCAGTAGGAAGGAGGGACGCTCCTACTACTGGTTCTATCCAGGACAAGTGATCAGCTACTTGGTTTTTGGTCACTTTTCTATCTCTTATTTCTATATCAAACTCTTGCAGAAGCAGCACCCATCTTATGAGTCTGGGTTTTGAATCCTGCTTTGTGATGAGATATTTAAGAGCAACATGGTCAGTGTACACAATCACTTTTGATCCTACTAAATAAGATCTGAACTTGTCAATGGCATAAACCACTACAAGCAACTCCTTTTCTGTGGTTGTGTAATTCTTCTGTGCGTCATTACGGCTAGCATAATAAATGACATGCAGAAGCTTGTCATGGCTCTGTCCCAATACTGCACCAATGGCATGGTCACTGGCATCACACATTAGTTCAAATGGTAATGTCCAGTCTGGTGCAGAAATGACTGATGTCGTGACCAGCTTGGCTTTCAGAGTCTCAAACGCCTGCAGACACTCTGTGTCAAAGATAAATGGTGTATCAGCAGCTAGCAGATTGCTTAAAGGTTTTGTAATTTTTGAAAAATCCTTTATAAATCTCCTATAGAATCCTACATGCCCCAGAAAGCTTCTGATTGCCTTAACATTGGCAGGTGGTGGTAATTTTTCAATTACCTCTACCTTAGCTTGATCCACCTCAATTCCCTTATTCGAAATTTTGTGCCCAAGGACAATTCTTTCAGTCACCATGAAGTGACATTTCTCCCAGTTTAAAACCAGGTTAGTCTCTTAGCACCTTTTCAGAACAAGTGCTAGATGATCAAGACAGGAGCTGAATGAGTCTCCAAATACTGAGAAGTCATCCATGAAGACTTCCAGAAATTTCTCTACCATATCTGAGAAGATAAAGAGCAAGCACCTCTGAAAGGTTGCAGGTGCGTTGCACAGACCAAATGGCATCCTTCTGTAGGCATACACTCCAGATGGGCATGTGAATGCTGTTTTCTCTTGCTCTTGAGGAGCTACGGCAATTTGGTTGTAACTTCAATAGCCATCCAAAAAGCAATAGTAGTCATGACCTACTAGTCTCTCTAGCATCTGGTCTTTGAATGGTAAAGGAAAATGATCCTTTCTAGTGGCTTTATTGAGCCTTCTATAGTCAATACACATACGCCACCCTGTAACTGTTCTTGTAGGAACCAGTTCATTCTTTTCATTATGAACCACTGTCATGCCTCCCTTCTTGGAGACAACTTGGACAGGGCTCACCCAGGGTCTATCAAAAATAGGATAAATATCCCAGCCTCTAGTAACTTAGTGACCTCTTTTTGCACCACTTCCTTCACGGCTGGATTCAGTCGCCTCTGTGGTTGAACCACTGGCTTAGCATCATCCTCCAATAGGATCTTGTGCATGCATCTGGCTAGGCTAATGCCCTTAATATCACTTATGGACCACTGATGAGCAGATAATTTATACGCTTTTTGGCATTGTTTTTTACATAGTTTTTAGTATGATTTAGTTAGTTTTTAGTATATTTTTATTAGTTTTTAATTAAAATTCACATTTCTAGAGTTTACTATGTGTTTGTGTGTTTTTCTATGATTTCAGGTATTTTCTAGCTGAAATTGAGGGACCTGAGCAAAAATCAGATTCAGAGGTTGAAGAAGGACTGCAGATGCTATTGGATTCTGACCTTCCTGAACTCAAAGTGGATTTTCTGGAGCTACAAAACTTCAAATGGTGCGCTCTCCATTGCGTTGGAAAGTAGACATCCAGGGATTTCCAGAAATATATAATAGTCCATACTTTGCCCGAGTTTAGACGACGTAAACTGGCGTTGAACGCCAGTTCCATGCTGCATTCTGGAGTCAAACGCCAGAAACAGGTTGCAAAGTGGAGTTAAACGCCAGAAACAGGTTAAAAACTGGCGTTCAACTCCAAGAGAAGCCTCTACACGTGTAAAGCTCAATGCTCAGCCCAAGCACACACCAAGTGGGCCCAGGAAGTGGAGTTCTGCATCATTTACTCATTTCTGTAAACCCTAGTAACTAGTTTAGCATAAATAGGACTTCTTACTATTGTATTTACATATTTAGTTTCATCTTTAGATCACGTTTGGGGGCTGGCCTCTCGGCCATGCCTGAACCTTCATCACTTATGTATTCTCAACGGTAGAGTTTCTACACACCATAGATTAAGGTGTGGAGCTCTGCTGTTTCTCATGAATTAATACAAAGTACTATTGTTTTTCTATTCAATTCAAGCTTATTCCTATTCTAAGATATCCATTCGCACCTAAGAACATGATGAATGTGATGATTATGTGACTCTCATCATCATTCTCACTTATGAACGCGTGCCTGACAAACACTTCCGTTCTACATGCAAACAAGCTAGAATGAATATCTCTTAGATATCTAATACAGAGGACTGAGTCCGAGATATTAGAATCTTCATGGTATAAGTTAGAACCCATGGACGGCCATTCCAAAGATCTGGAAAGTCTAAACCTTGTCTGTGGTATTCCGAGTAGGATCTGGGAAGGGATGGCTGTGACGAGCTTCAAACTCGCGAGTGCTGGGCGTAGGGACAGACGCAAAAGGATAGTAAATCCTATTCCAGTATGATCGAGAACCGACAGATGATTAGCCATGCAGTGACAGCACATTGGACCATTTTCACAAAGAGGATGGGATGTAGCCATTGACAACGGTGATGCCCTACATAAAGCTTGCCATGGAAAGGAGTAGGAATGATTGGATGAAGACAGCAGGAAAGCAAAGGTTCAGGAGGAACGAGAGCATCTCTATACGCTTATCTGAAATTCTCACCAATGAATTACATAAGTATCTCTATCCCAGTTTATATTTTATTTATGTTTTTATTATCAATTCACCATACCCATTTGAATCTGCCTGACTGAGATTTACAAGGTGACCATAGCTTGCTTCAGGCCGACAATCTCCGTGGGATCGACCCTTACTCACGTAAGGTTTATTACTTGGACGACCCAGTGCACTTGCTGGTTAGTTGTGTGAAGTTGTGATAAAGAGTTGAGATTACAATTGTGCGTACCAAGTTGTTGGCGCCATTGATGATCAAAACTTCGTGCACCAAGTTTTTGGCGCCGTTGCCGGGGATTGTTCGAGTTTGGACAACTGACGGTTCATCTTGTTGCTCAGATTAGGTAATTTTATTTTAATTTTAAGCTTTTTATTTCTTATTTTCGAAAAATACAAAAAAAAAAATTTTTTTCTTCTTTTTCGTTTTTCCCAATTAATTTTTGAAAAATAAAAAAAAATTTAATAAAACCATAAAATCAAAAATAATTTTGTGTTTCTTGTTTGAGTCTTGTGTCAATTTTTAAGTTTGGTGCCAATTGTATCCTTTTATTTTTCTTAAAAATTTTTTCGAAAACACATGCATTGAGTTTCTTTCTTGTTCTTCATGATCTTCAAGTTGTTCTTGATATGTCTTCTTGTTTGATCTTTAATTTTTCTTGTTTTGTGTCTTTTCTTGTTTTTCATATGCATTCTTGAATTATTAGTGTCTAAAGTTTGAAAATTTCCAAGTTTGGTATCTTGCATGTTTTTCTTTTCTTAAAAATTTTCAAAAATAAGTCTTGATGTTCATCTTGATCTTCAAAGTGTTCTTGGTGTTCATCTTGACATTCAAAGTGTTCTTGTATGCATCTGTTGCTTTGATTCATAATTTTTAAGTTTTGTTTCAATTTAGTGTTTTCCTCTCTCATCATTAAAAATTCAAAAATAAAAATTATATCTTTCCTTGTTTTACTCATAAATTTCAATTTCAAAATTCTATCTTTTCAAATTTTTTTCAAAAATCAAATCTTTTTCATTTATTTTTATATATTTTCAAAATTTTTTTTTTTAAAAAAAATTGATTTTCAAAATCTTTTTCCTATTCTTACTTCATATTTTCGAAAATCTCACTAACATTTAATTTTTAGATTCAAAAATTTCAAGTTGTTACTTGCCTATTAAGAAAGGTTCAATCTTTAAATTTTAAAATCATATCTTTTTAGTTTCTTGTTAGTCAAGTAATCAACTTTAATTTCAAAATCAAATATTTTTAAATTTCTTTTTTCAAATCTTTTTCAAATTAACTTTCAATCATATCTTTTTCAAAATCAATTTCAAAATCTCTTCTAAACTTCTTATCTTTTCAAAATCAATTTTCAAATCTTTTTCAAACTAATCCTATCTTTTTATTTCAATCATATCTTTTTCAAAACTACCTAACTAATTATCTCTCTAATTTTTGAAAATCACCTTCCTCTTTTTCAAAATTCCTTTTTAAATTAACTAATTATTTTAAACTTTAATTTAATTTAATTTAATTTTTCTTTTTTTATTTTTGAATTTTAACTTTAATTTTAAATTAAAAACAAAAATTTTTTTCTTTTTTTCAATTATTTTCGAAAAGTTCTTCTCTCTCACCTCCTTCTAATTATTTATTTATCTACTAACACTCCTCTTCATCTAAGAATTCGAACCTACTTCTCACCCTTGTGTTTGGATTCTCCATCTTCTATTCATATCTTCTTCTACTCACATAAAGAAATCTCTATACTGTGACATAGAGGATTCCATATTTTCTTTTCTGTTTTCTTCTTTTTCATATGAGCAGGAACAAGGATAAGAACATTCTTGTTGAAGCTGATCCTGAACCTGAAAGGACTCTGAAAAGGAAGCTAAGGGAAGCTAAAGCACAATTCTCTGGAGAAAATCTGACAGAAAATTTCGAAAAAGAAGGAGACATGGCCAAAAATAATAACAATGCAAGGAAGATGCTTGGTGACTTTACTGCACCAAATTCCAATTTACATGGAAGAAGCATCTCAATCCCTGCCGTTGGAGCAAACAACTTTGAGCTTAAACCTCAATTAGTTTCTCTGATGCAATAGAATTGCAAGTTTCATGGACTTCCATCAGAAGATCCTTTTCAGTTCTTAACTGAATTCTTGCAGATCTGTGATACTGTTAAGACCAATGGGGTTGATCCCGAGGTCTACAGGTTTATGCTTTTCCCGTTTGCTGTAAGAGACAGAGCTAGAGTGTGGTTGGACTCTCAACCTAAAGATAGCCTGAACTCTTGGGATAAGCTGGTCACAGCTTTTTTAGCCAAGGTTCTTTCCTCCTCAAAAGCTTAGCAAGCTTAGAGTGGATGTTCAGACCTTCAGACAAAAGGAAGGTGAATCCCTCTATGAAGCTTGGGAGAGATACAAGGAACTGACCAAAAAGTGTCCTTCTAACATGCTTTCAGAATGGACCATCCTGGATATATTCTATGATGGTCTGTCTGAATTATCAAAGATGTCATTGGACCATTCTGCAGGTGGATCCATTCACCTTAAGAAAATACCTGCAGAAGCTCAAGAACTCATTGGCATGGTTGCAAATAACCAGTTCATGTACACTTCTGAAAGGAATCTTGTGAGTAATGGGACGCCTATGAGGAAGGGAGTTCTTGAAATTGATACTCTGAATGCCATATTGGCTCAGAATAAAATATTGACTCAGCAAGTCAATATGATCTCTCAGAGTCTGAATGGATTGAAGGAATCATCCAACAATACTAAAGAGGCATCTTCTGAAGAAGAAGCTTATGATCCTGAGAACCCTGCAATAGCAGAGGTGAATTACATGGGTGAACCCTATGGAAACATCTATAATCCCTCATGGAGAAATCATCCAAATTTCTCATGGAAGGATCAACAAAAGCCTCAACAAGGCTTTAACAATGGTGGAAAAAACAGGTTCAGCAATAGCAAGTCTTTTCCATCATCCACTCAGCAACAAATAGAGAATTCTGAGCAGAATCCATCTAGCTTAGCAAATATAGTCTCTGATCTATCTAAGGCCACTTTAAGTTTCATGAATGAAACAAGGTCCTCCATTAGAAATTTGGAGGCACAAGTGGGCCAGCTAAGTAAAAGAGTCACTGAAACTCCTCCTAGTACTCTCCCAAGCAATACAGAAGAGAATCCAAAAAGAGAGTGCAAGGCCATTGATTTAAGCAGCATGGCCGAACCTACAAGGGAGGGAGAGGATGTGAATCCCAGTGAGGAAGACCTCCTGGGACGTCGAGTGATCAACAAGGAGTTTCCCTCTGAGGAACCAAAGGAATCTGAGTCTCATCTAGAGACCATAGAGATTCCATTGAACCTCCTTATGCCATTCATGAGCTCTGATGAGTATTCTTCTTCTGAAGAGAATGAGGATGTTACTGAAGAGCAAGTTGCCAAGTACCTTGGTGCAATCATGAAGTTGAATGCCAAGTTATTTGGTAATGAGACTTGGGAAGATTAACCTCCCTTGCTCATCAATGAACTGAGTGATCTGGATCAACTGACATTGCCTCAGAAGAAACAGGACCCTGAAAAGTTCTTAATACCTTGTACCATAGGCACCATGACCTTTGAGAAGGCTCTATGTGACCTTGGGTCAGGGATAAACCTCACGCCACTCTCTGTAATGGAGAAACTGGGAATCTTTGAGGTGCAAGCTGCCAGAATCTCATTAGAGATGGCAGACAACTCAAGAAAATAGGCTTATGAACTAGTAGAGGATGTGTTAGTAAAGGTTGAAGGCCTTTACATCCCTGCTGATTTCATAATCTTAGACACTGGGAATGATGAGGATGAATCTATCATCCTTGGAAGACCCTTCCTTGCCACAGCAAGAGCTGTAATTGATGTGGACAGAGGAGAGTTGATCCTTCAACTTAATGAGGACAACCTTGTGTTTGAAACTCAAGAATCTCCTTCTGTAACCATGGAGAGGAAGCATGAAAAGCTTCTCTCACTACAGAGTCAACCAAAGCCCCCACAATCAAACTCTAAGTTTGGTGTTGGGAGGTTCCAACCTTGACCTGATTATCTGTGAGGCTCCATGAGAGCTCACTATCAAGCTATTAACATTAAAGAAGCGCTTGTTGGGAGGCAACCCAATGTTATTTAATTATATCTATTTTATTTTCTCTTTGTTATTTCGTGTTTTATTAGGTTGATGATCATGTGAAGTCACAAAAACTACTGAAAAATCAAAACAAGAATGAAAAACAGCATTGAAAATAGCACACCCTGGAGGAGAGTAGTCTGGCGTTTAAACGCCAGAAACAAGCATCTGTCTGGCGTTTAACGCCAGAAACAGGCACCAAGCTGGCGTTTAATGCCAGAAACAAGCATTTTCCTAGCGTTAAACGCCAGAAACAAGCTACATTTGGGCGTTTAACGCTAGAAACAGGCAACAGTCTGGCGTTAAACGCCAGAATTGCACAGCAAGGGCGTTTTACACGCCTAATTGGAGCAGGGATGTTAAGTCCTTGTCCCTACTGGATCTGTGGACCCCATAGGATCCCCACATTTTTTTCTCTCCTCTTCACACCATTTCATAACTCTCTTCCCCAAATACCCTTCACCAATCACCTCAATCGCTCTTTCCCATGACCTCTTCACCACTCACATCCATCCTCTCTTCCCCATAAACCCCACCTACCTTCAAAATTCAAAATAATTTCCCTCCCAAACCCAACCCTAATGGCCGAACCCTACACCCCCCCTCACTCCTATATAAACCCCTCACTCCTTCATTTTCACACAACACAACCCTCTCTTCTTCTCCTTGGCCGAATACATCTTCTTCGCCCATCTCCTCCATTTTCTTCTTCTTCTACTACTTTCTTTCTTCTTTTGCTCAGGGACGAGCAAACATTTTAAGTTTGGTGTGGTAAAAGCATAGCTTTTTGTTTTTCCATAACCATTTATGGCACCTAAGACCAGAGAAACCTCTAGAAAGAGAAAAGGGAAGGCAATTGCTTCCACCTCTGAGTAATGGAAGATGGAGAGATTCATCTCAAAGGTCCATCAAGACCACTTCTATGAAGTTGTGGCCAAGAAGAAAGTGATCCCTGAGGTCCCTTTCAAGCTCAAAAAGAATGAGTATTCGGAGATCCGACTTGAGATCCAAAGGAGAGGTTTGGAAGTTCTCACCAACCCCATTCAACAAGTCAGGATCCTAATGGTTCAAGAGTTCTATGCAAACGCATGGATCACTAGGAACCATGATCAAAGTGTGAACCCAAATCCAAAGCATTGGCTCACCATGGTTCGGGGGAAATACTTAGATTTCAGTGCAAAAAATGTAAGGCTGGCGTTCAACTTGCCAATGATGGAAGAGAACGCACGCCCCTACACAAGAAGGGTCAACTTTGATCAAAGGTTGGACCAAGTCCTCATAGACATATATGAGGAAGGAGCTCAATGGAAAATTGACTCAAGAGGCAAGCCGGTTCAATTGAGAAGGCATGACCTCAAACCAGTGGCTAGGGGATGGCTAGAGTTCATTCAACGCTCAATTATTCCTACCAGTAACCGGTCTGAAGTTACTATAGACCGGGCCATCATGATCCATAGTATCATGATTGGAGAGGAGGTGGAAGTTCATGAGATTATACCTCGAGAACTCAACAAGGTGGCTGACAAGTCCTCCACTTTGGCAAGGTTAGCCTTTCCTCACCTCATCTGTCACCTCTGTAATTCAGCTGGAATTGACATAGAGGGAGACATCCTCATTGAAGAGGATAAGCCCATCACTAAGAAAAGGATGGAGCAAATAAGAGATCATGGACCTCAACATGAGCATGAGGAGATTCCTCACTATGAAATCCCTGAGATGCCTCAAGGAATGCACTTTCCTCCACAAAATTATTGGGAACAAATCAACACCTCCCTAGGAGAATTAAGTTCCAACATGGGACAACTAAGGGTGGAGAACCAAGAGCACTCCATCATCCTCCATGAAATTAGAGAAGATCAAAGAGCTATGAGGGAGGAGCAAGAAAGACAAGGAAGAGACATAGAGGAGCTCAAGAGCACCATTGGTTCTTCAAGAAGAGGAAGACGCCACCCTCACTAAGGTGGACTCATTCCTTAATCTCCTTGTTTATTTATTTTCCTGTTTTTCGATTTTTGAGCTTTATGTTTATTTATATTTGTGTCTAAGTGTCTATGCCTTAAAGTTATGAATATGAATCCATTACCTCTCTTGAATGAAAAATGTTTTAATTACAAAAGAACAAGAAGTACATGGTTTCGAATTCATCCTTGAAACTAGTTTAATTATTTTGATGTGGTGGCAACACTTTTTGTTTTCTGAATGAATGCTTGAACAGTGCATATGTCTTTTGAAGTTGTTGTTTATGAATGTTAAATATATTGGCTCTTGAAAGAATGATGAAAAAAGAGAAATGTTATTTGATAATCTGAAAAATCATAAAAATGATTCTTGAAGAAAGAAAAAGCAGTGAATACAAAAGCTTGCAGAAAAAAAAAAAGAGAACAGAAAAATGGCGAAAAAAAAAAGAAAAAGAAAAAGCAAGCAGAAAAAGCCAAAAGCTCTTTAAACCAAAAGGCAAGAGCAAAAAGCCAATAGCCCTTAAAACCAAAAGGCAAGGGTAATTAAAAGGATCCAAGGCTTTGAGAATTAGTGGATAGGAGGGCCTAAAGGAATAAAATCCTGGCCTAAGCAGCAAAACCAAGCTGTCCCTAACCATGTGCTTGTGGCGTGAAGGTGTCAAGTGAAAACTTGAGACTAAGCGGTTAAAGTCAAGGTCCAAAGCAAAAACAAAGTGTGCTTAAGAACCCTAGACACCTCTAATTGGGGACTTTAGCAAAGTTGAGTCACAATCTGAAAAGGTTCACCCAGTTATGTGTCTATGGCATTTATGTATCCGGTGGTAATACTGGAAAACAAAGTGCTTAGGGCCACAGCCAAGACTCATAAAGTAGCTGTGTTCAATAATCAACATACTAAATAGGAGAATCAATAACACTATTTGAATTCTAAGTTCCTATAGATGCCAATCATTCTAAACCTCAATGGATAAAGTGAGATGCCAAAACTATTCAAGAGGCAAAAAGCTACAAGTCCCGCTCATCTGATTGGAGCTAAGATTCATTGATATTTTGGAATTTATAGTATATTCTCTTCTTTTTATCCTATTTTATTTTCAGTTGCTTGGGGACAAGCAACAATTTAAGTTTGGTGTTGTGATGAGCAGATAATTTATACGCTTTTTGGCATTGTTTTTTACATAGTTTTTAGTATGATTTAGTTAGTTTTTAGTATATTTTTATTAGTTTTTAATTAAAATTCACATTTCTGGACTTTACCATGAATTTTTGTGTTTTTCTATGATTTCAGGTATTTTCTGGCTGAAATTGAGGGACCTGAGCAAAAATCAGATTCAGAGGTTGAAGAAGGACTCCAGATGTTGTTGGATTCTGACCTCCCTACACTCAAAGTAGATTTTCTGGAGCTACAGAACTCCAAATGGCGCGCTCTCAATTGCGTTGGAAATTAGACATCCAAGGCTTTCCAGAAATATATAATAGTCTATACTTTGCCCGAGTTTAGACGATGCAAACTGGCATTGAACGCCAGTTCCATGCTGCATTCTGGAGTCAACGCCAGAAACAGGTTGCAAAGTGGAGTTAAACGCAAGAAACAGGTTACAAACTGGCGTTCAACTCCAAGAGAAGCCTCTACATGTGTATAGCTCAATGCTC
The DNA here is from genome assembly GCF_003086295.3 of Arachis hypogaea. NCBI lineage: Eukaryota > Viridiplantae > Streptophyta > Magnoliopsida > Fabales > Fabaceae > Arachis > Arachis hypogaea. The sequence goes on from NC_092053.1 coordinate 77,476,686, forward strand.
AGCCCAAGCACACACCAAGTGGGCCTCGGAAGTGGATTTCTGCATCATTTACTCATTTCTGTAAACCCTAGTAACTAGTTTAGCATAAATAGGACTTTTTACTATTGTATTTACATCTTTAGTTTCATCTTTAGATCACGTTTGGGGGCTGGCCTCTCGGCCATGCCTGAACCTTCATCACTTATGTATTCTCAACGGTAGAGTTTCTACACACCATAGATTAAGGTGTGGAGCTCTGCTGTTCCTCATGAATTAATACAAAGTACTATCGTTTTTCTATTCAATTCAAGCTTATTCCTATTCTATGATATCCATTCACACCCAAGAACATGATGAATGTGATGATTATGTAACGCTCATCATCATTCTCACTTATGAACGCGTTCCTGACAAACACTTCCGTTCTACATGCAAACAAGCTAGAATGAATATCTCTTAGATATCTAATATAGAGGACCGAGTCCGAGATATTAGAATCTTCTTGGTATAAGTTAGAACCCATGGACGGCCATTCTTGAGAACCAAAAAGTCTAAACCTTGTCTGTGGTATTCCGAGTAAGATCTGGGAAGGGATGGCTGTGACGAGCTTCAAACTCGCGAGTGCTGGGCGTAGTGACAGACACAAAAGGATAGTAAATCCTATTCCAGTATGATCGAGAACCGACAGATGATTAGCCATGCAGTGACAGGGCATTGAACAATTTTCACAAAGAGGATGGGATGTAGCCATTGACAGCGGTGATGCCCTACATAAAGCTTGCCATGGAAAGGAGTAGGAATGATTGGATGAAGACAGCAGGAAAGCAGAGGTTCAGGAGGAACGAGAGCATCTCTATACGCTTATCTGAAATTCTCACCAATAAATTACATAAGTATCTCTATCCCAGTTTATATTTTATTTATGTTTTTATTATCAATTCACCATACCCATTTGAATCCGCCTGACTAAGTTTTACAAGGTGACCATAGCTTGCTTCAGGTCGACAATCTCCGTGGGATCGACCCTTACTCACGTAAGGTTTATTAATTGAACGACCCAGTGCACTTGCTGGTTAGTTGTGCGAAGTTGTGATAAAGAGTTGAGATTACAATTGTGCGTACCAAGTTGTTGGCGCCATTGATGATCAAAACTTCGTGCACCAACCACCCAAGAGCTATCTTGTGTGTCCTTACCACTTGAATTAATGCTTTCTCTTCCTGTGGTTCTAAAGTAGAGCTTATAATCATAGGAAAAGTGTGATCTTCTCCCAAAAATGCATATTTTAGGGATGGTGGTAGTGGTTTGAGCTCTGGTTTAGGAGGCTTTTCCTCTTCCTGAGGATTTTTCAGAGGTTCTTCTGTTTTCTCTGGTTCCTCCAGATCAGGCTTAACATCTTTAAAAATGTCCTCTAGCTCTAATTCGAGACTCTTAGTCATATTGACCTCTTCCACCAGGGAGTCAATGATATCAGCGCTCATGCAGTCTTTTGATGTGTCTGGATGCTGCATAGCCTTGACAGCATTCAACTTAAACTCATCCTCATTGAATCTCAAGGTTATCTCCCCTTTTTGGACGTCAATGAGGGTTAATCCAGTTGCTAGGAAAGGTCTTCCTAGAATGAGAGTTACACTCTTGTGCTCCTCCATTTCCACCACTACAAAGTCAGTGGGAAAGGCGAATGGCCCAACCTTGACAATCATGTCCTCAATTACGCTTGATGGAATTTTAATAGAGCCATTAGCAAGTTGGAGGCATATCCGGGTTAGTTTAACTTCATCAGTAAAACCAAGCTTTTTGATAGTGGATGCAGGTATTAGGTTGATACTTGCCCCAAGATCACATAGAGCTGTCTTGGTACAAGCATCCTCTAATGTGCATGGTATCATAAAGCTTCCGGGATCCTTAAGCTTCTCTGGTAAGCTTTCTAGAATGACTGCACTGTATTCTTCAGTGAGGAAAACCTTTTCAGTTTCTCTCCAATCCTTCTTATAACTTAAGATCTCTTTCATGAACTTAGCATAAGAGGGTATTTGCTCAAGTGCCTCTGCAAACGGAATCTTTATTTCAAGAGTCCGGAGATAGTTTGCAAAGCAGGCAAATTGTTTATCCTGTTCTGCTTGGCGGAGTTTCTGAGGATAAGGCATCTTGGCTTTATATTCTTCAACCTTAGTTGCTGCAGGTTTACTTCCTACAGAAGTGGTTGGAGAAGCCTGCTTAAGGGGGTTGTTATCAGCACTTGCACGTGTCTGATCCTCCATTGGCATTTAAACGCCAGAATTGGGTGCGTTTTGGGCGTTTAACGCCAGATTTTCACCCTTTTCTGGCGTTTGGACGCCAGAACTGGCCATCCATTGGGCGTTTAATGCCAATTTTTTTTCCTTTTCTGGCGTTTGAATGCCAGAATCATTCCTCTCTAGGCTCTTACCGTCCTCAGAGGGATTTTGGGCAGTAGTTTGGTTATCCTCTGTCAGTTGTTCCTTCCTTGGCTTTCTGCTACCTTGAGTTGAGACATTCAATGTCTTCCCACTTCTTAACTGAACAACTTGGCACTCTTTTGTTATCTGTTTAGATAGCTGCTTGTCTGGTTCAATTGTGCTTCCATATTCTTGTTGGCATTTTTAGTGTCTTGTAGCATCTCTTTAAATTATGCTAACTATTTTGTTATAAGAAGCAATTGCTGATTGAGTTCAACAACTTGTTCTGGAGGGCTAAGTTCAGTGGATAGTGCTTTGGCCTCTTCTTTCATGGAGGACTCACTACTTAAGTACAGATGCTGATTTCTAGCAATTGTATCAATGAGCTCTTGAGCCTCTTCAATTGTCTTTCTCATGTGTATAGATCCACCAGCTGAGTGGTCTAGAGACATCTGGGCGCTTTCTGTAAGCCCGTAGTAGAAGATGTCTAACTACACCCATTCTGAAAATATTTCAGAGGGGCATTTCCTTAGCATATCTCTGTACCTCTCCCAGGCATTATAAAGAGATTCATTATCCTCTTGTTTAAAGTCTTGGATGTCCAGCCTTAGCTGTGTCATCCTTTTTGGAGGGAAATATTGATTCAGGAATTTGTCTAATAACTGTTTCTATGTTCTTATGCTTGCTGTGGGTTGGTTATTTAACCACCTCTTAGCTTGATCTTTTACAGCAAATGGAAATAGTAATAATCTGTAGATATCCTGATCTACTTCCTTATCACGTACTGTGTCAGTAATTTGTAAGAACTATGCCAGAAACTCAGTAGGTTCCTCCTGTAAAAGACCGGAATACTGACAATTTTGCTGCACCATGATAATGAGCTAAGGGTTTAGCTCAAAACTGCTGGCTCTGATGGGGGGTATACAGATACTACTCCCATAGGAAGCAGTAGTGGGGTTAGCATATGACCCCAGAGTCCTTCTGGACTGTTCATTTCCACTTAGGTCCATTATGGAGAAAGGGAGATGATGTGGATTGTAAATAAGAATTTTATACTTTTCTCTATTTTTTTTTGAAAACCGAAATTAAAAGAAAATGAAATAAAATAAAATAAAATAAATTATATGAAAAACTGAATATAAGTTCAAAAATTAGAAAAAAAATAAAAGAAAATTGAAAACTAAAATAATTAACTAATTAAAAAGATTCGAAAAATTGTGGGTGAGGATTTTTGAAAAATGAAGAGAGAGAAAGTGGTTAGGAAGTTTTGAAAAAGATATGTCTTAAAATCAAAGATACTTGTAAGAAAATAAATAAAAGAAAAGATTTGAAAAAGATATGATTTTAAAATTTTAAAGATTGAAACTTTCTTAACAAGAAAATACCAAACTTAAAATTTTTCAATCAAAATAATAAAATAGCACAAGTAATTCGAAAATTATAGAAAAAAGAAAAAGATTTTGAAAAATTTTAGAAAAATATAAAAAAAAATTGAAAAAGAATTTGTGTTGAAAAAGATTTAAAAAGAAAAAATTTTTAAAATTGAAATTTTGACTTGACTGACAAGAAACTACCAAATTTTAAAAATTTTGACTAAGTCAACCCAAGGAATTCGAAATTGTTGAGTAAATAAAGGAAAGGATATTATTTTTTTTTGAATTTAATGAGGAAAAAGAAAAATAATAAAATGACAAAAAACTTAGAATTTTTAGATCAACACAAAGAAAACAAACAAGAAAACTTTGAATATCAAGATGAACACCAAGAATACTTTGAAGATCAAGATGAACACGAAGAACAAATTTTGGAAATCTTTAAGAAAATAAAAACACAAGGGACACCAAACTTAAAAATTTTTATACTTTGGACACTAATAATTCGAAAATGTATAAGATAAACAACAACAGACACCAAACAAGAAAATTTAAAGATCAAATAAGGAAAATTATCAAGAACAATTTGAAGATCAAGAGAAAACAAAGAACATGTAATTAAAAATATGAATAAAAATAAAAACATGCAATTAACACCAAACTTAAAATATGAAACTAAACTCAAACAGAAGACTCAATTATTAGTTTATTGGTTTTATCTATTTATTAAAAGTTTTCGAAAAGGATTGGAAAATTTTAACAAAAACAATAACAGAAGACTCAATTTTAGTGACTCTAAACCAAAAAAGATAAATTTTTCCTAATCTAAGCAACAAGATGAACCGTCAGTTGTCTAAACTCGAACAATCCCCGGCAACGGCGCCAAAAACTTGGTACACGAAATTGTGATTACACTTTTCACAACTCCGCACAACTAACCAGCAAGTGCACTGGGTCGTCCAAGTAATACCTTACGTGAGTAAGGGTCGATCCCACAGAGATTGTCAGCTTGAAGCAAGCTCTGGTTATCTTGTAAATCTTAGCCAGGAGATTAATGATAAAAATGATTTGGTTTAAGAAAAGTAAATAACATGAAATAAATGGTACTTGTGTTTCAGTAATGAGGAACAGGTTGAGGCTCCGGAGATGCTCTGTTGTCTAAATCTCTGCTTTCCTACTGTCTTCTTCTCCAAACACGCATGGCTTCCTTCAATGGCAAGCTGTATGATCCTCTCGAATGAAAAATACCAGGTGCAATGTCTACACGGCTAATCAACTGTCGGATTTCTCGTCTCGGATGAAAAATACCAGGTACAGCTACCGCACGACTAATCATCTGTCGGTTCTCACTAGCGTCGGAATAGGATCTCTCTATCCTTTTGCACACTGTCACTGTGCCCAACATTCGTGAGTTTGAAACTCGTCACAGTCATCCCTTCCCAGATCCTACTTGGAATACCACAGACAAGGTTTAGACTTTTCGGATCCCAGGAATGCTGCCAATTGGTTCTAGCCTCTACCACGAAGGTTCTAATCTCACGGACTCGGTCCGTGGATCAGAGACCCAAGAAATACGCACTCAAGCTGTCGCCCAATGACTATGTTGAGCTCAGATAGAACGGGAGTAGTTATCAGGCACACGTTCATAAATTTGAGAATGATAATGAGTGTCACGAATCATTATATTCTCTATATTGAAGTACGAATGAGTATCTTAGAATAAAATCAAGCGTGATTAAATAGAAAACAGTAGTAATTGTATTAATCCATTGAAACATAGCAGAGCTCCTCACCCCCACCTTTGGGGTTTAGAGACTCATACCGTAGGAGATACAATATGAAATATAAAATGTCATGATTTACAAAATGAATCTCTAAAAGTAGTTTTTATACTAAACTAGTAACTTAGGTTTACAGAAAATAAGTAACTAAGTACAGATAGTGCAGAAATCCACTTCCGGGGCCTACTTGGTGTGTGCTAGGGCTGAGAATTGAAGCTTTCACGTGCATAGGCCATTCTTGGAGTTAAACGCCAGCTTGGGTGTCATTTTGGGCGTTTAACTCTAGTTTTGGTGCTAGTTCTGGCGTTTTACTCCAGAAAAGGGTCTCTGGCTGGCGTTTAACGCCAGTTTGGACAATCAAATCTAGGACAAAGTATGGACTATTATATATTGCTGGAAATCCCAATATGTCTACTTTCTAATGCAATTGAAAGCGCACCAATTGGGCTTTTGTAACTCCAGAAACTCCACTTCGAGTGCAGGAGGGTCAGAATCCAACAGCAATTGCAGTCCTTTCTCAGCCTCTTAATCAATTTTTTGCTCAGGTCCCTCAATTTCAGCCAGAAAATACCTGAAATTATAGAAAAATACACAAACTCATAGTAAAGTCCAGAAATGTGATTTTTGCCTAAAAACTAATAAAATTATAATAAAAAGTAACTAAAACATACTAAAAACTACCTAAAAACAATGCCAAAAAGGGTATAAATTATCCGCTCATCAATAGCTCTCAAAATTGCAAACGGAGCGCTCATCAACTAGAGCACCCATGAATTAAGGGAACTCGCGCACCAATGTGCATGCCAAGCAGCAGCGTTTAAACAAGTGAACGCCACGTTCATAAAAGTGAACGTTTTCGTGACTTTGGCCCATGAACACAATTGCACAACACAAAGGCACCAAGGATAAACATTCAAACAAGTGAACGCCACGTTCACTATAGCGAACATTTTTGTGATTTTGGCCAAGGAACCAAAGGGGCGCATCAAAGACACAAGGGGCAGTGTTCACTAATGTAATGCTAATGAAGAAACGCCCACCAAGGAAGCACGTGAGGAAGCATGCTTGGACCAGTGAACGTAGCGTTCACTTAGTGAACTGAGCACTCCACTGACGCATGCATCACCCCTAACCCATTTTCCATTTCAAGGCCAAATCCAAAATTAAAAAGGCCCACTCCAAGCTTTGAAGACCAAAATAGAAAAGTGTATAAATAGGAACAAATTTGATTTGAGAAAGACCCTTAGCTCGTTTTTAGTTTTACACTTTAATTTTCATTTGGAATTTGGGAATTGGGATTAGACCCAGTTTTCTTTCAGTTTGTTCTTGCTTCTGCAACTTCTACTTTCTGTTTTGGGTTCTTGAATTCAGATTGAAGAATTCCATTGAAGTTCTTCATCTGAGAACCATCTGTTACTTTTCTTTTGATAGTTCTAAGAATTGAAAGTTGGATCTGAATTTCCTTGTCTGTTTTCATTTTCATTTCTTCTACAATTTCTTTTCTGTTTTGTCAAGAGAGTAATTGAGATCTAGATCTGCTTTCTGTTCTCATTGCTCTTCTTCAATTTTGAATTTCTCTTTTAGAATTTCATAATTGAGCTAAGTTTTCTTGCTGTTTATTTCTTCAAGAAATTTTCCATTTCTGTTTTGCTACTGAGCTGAATCTCTTCATCTCATAGCTCTCTGATTTACTTCAATTTATATTTTCTAGTTCAATTCTGAATCCCAGTACCCAAATCACTTTTATTCTTCAAGCAATTTACATTTCCAAGCAATTTAGATTCAGCAATTTAAGTTTCAGTCATTTACTTTTCTTGCAATTTAAGTTTCAGCTCTTTTACTTTCTTGCTTTTTAAGTTTCTGTAATTTACTTCTTCTGCACTTTAAGATTCAGCCAATTTATCCTCACCCTTTTATTTACTTGCAATTTAGCTTCTGTTAATCAAGTTTCACTCAAATCATCAAATATTCGCTTAACTAAATTCATCACCAAACTAAAATTACTCAATCCATCAATCCCTATGGGATCAACCTCACTCTTGTGAGTTATTTCTACTTGATGTGACCCGGTACACATGCCGGTGAGTTTGTGTGGAAATCTAATTTTCAACCATCAGCGTGGAATGGCAAAAATTGACCATCCACGCGTACGTGTCAAAATCGAACGTTGGAGGTCCAATGTTGCCTCAAACGCTGCCTCCAACGTCCGTGATGCCAAGCCCAGAAATTGGAGTTGAGAATTTTGAATTGACGCCTACGCGTCACTGACGCATATGCATGGATAGAAAAAAAGGCAATGCACGCGTAAGCGTGAAGCACCCGTACGCGCGGACGAAAAAAAAATACCAATGCACGCGTAAGCATGGAGTACGCGTATGCATGAAAATGCCAATGTTAGAGGGAATGTTGGAGGTCCAACACTGAAGCCAACGTCCCCTGCTTTGTTTTAAAACTGCAAAATAAAAATCTTGCATCCACACGCACGCGTGGATGAGTATTTTTGCCCCTTTTGCGCCGAAGCACAAGACACATGTACGCGTGGGTTTGCTGACATTGGCCCTCCAACGTTGAGTCAAATGCCAATGACAGCAATCTTTCTGGTTTTTCTGGTTTTGTTCAAAATGGGGTTTGAGTCAACGTTGGCCCTTAAACATTGACTCAAACCTGAAGCATCAGAATTCAAAATTCACATGGATCTCTTTCCAACACCAAGGAAAACCAATTCAAGCCATTTTTAACCCAATTTCATCAAGGCCAAGAGCCCAATTCAAAGCTTGAAGATCAATGGAAGAAAGTGTATAAATAGCTTAGAATTTAAGTTAGAGATGACTTTTTTTTTTACTTTTACTTTACTGGGCACTTTTACATTCGATTGTAATTTTCATTCTCTGTTTTGTTAATTTTAGAATGTATCTTTCAATTCCAATTTCCATTTTGAGAGCTATGAACAACTAAACCCCTTTCATTGGGTTAGGGAGCTCTATTGTAATTCAATGGATCAATAGTAGTTTACATCTTCTTCTTCTCTCTTTTCTCTTGATTCTGTTAGAAAGCTTTCGGTCTTAATTCAATTGGATAGTTGTCTTGAGAGAGAAGCTATCCATAATTGGAATTCTTTGGAGCCTCGAGAGAGGAATGAAGAGTTCATGCTAGAATTGCTTTCTCATATTGGATTAGATTGGGGGTTGGATGGATATAGTGACATGTAATCCTACCAATACTTTAATCTATGAATTTGTGTAGTATAGTCAGTGACCAAACTTTAACTCTTCCCATGAGAAATTAAATCAAGACATTGGGCAATTGTTCATGCTTAGAGAGATTGGTGAGCCAAGACATTGGGATCCAATCATCTAATATTGCCAAGCAATGTCAATGAATGCATTGATTGAGTAAGAGGTGAAAATGATTTGATCCGGAGAATTCAATATCTCCTGAAACCCAATGAATCCCCATCTCTGATCTACCCATTCTATTTACTTACTACTCTTTAATTTCATGTTAAATACCCATTCCCTTTTAATTTCTTGCAATTTAAGTTCCTGTTCTTTAATTCCAGCAATTTAATTCTCTGTCATTTAATTTCTTGTAATTTAAGTTTCCCGCCAATTTTACTTTCTGCAAGTCTCAATTCACTTCTGATTTCGCTCAACTAGCATAATTCTCCAATTAACATTGCTCAATCTACCAATCCCTATGGGATTCGACCTCACTCTACAGTGAGGTTTTACTTGATGACAATCCGGTGCACTTGCCGGAAGGAAATTTGTTGAGAGGCAAATTCCCGCGCATCAGTACGCGTGACATCCCGCGTACGCGTGACACTGGTCATAAGACAAACTTAAAGAAATATGCTGGGGGCAATTTTTGAGCTTATTCAAGCCAAATCCAACTCATTTCTGAAGTATTTGAAGCAGAATTCAAGAAGGAACAAGGGGGAGCAATTAGTGTAGGTTAGAAACATGTTTTAGGGTAGTTTTCTAGAGAGAGAAGCTCCCCTTTCTCTCTAGAATTAGGATAGAATTAGGTTAATCTCTCTTAAATTTAAGTTTTAATTCTTGTTTTCAATTAGTTTTCCTTGCAATTTTTTGTTTTTATATCTTTATTCTTTTAGTTTACATTGTTAATTTCTCTTTTATGTCACTTTTTAGTTTATGAACACTCGTGTTAATTTTGATTCCTTTAATGCGATTTGATGTTTTATGTTCTCTTAATGCTTGTTTGAGTTATTGTTATTGATTTCTTGCATTGGGTAGTTTTAGATTTTATATTTCTTGCTATTTTAATATGCCTTTCTTTTATGCATGTTAAGTGTTTGTTAAAATGTCTCCTTTAGTTTTAGAGTAGATTTTGAGCATTCTTGGCTTGGAAAGAGGAGTTTGGCAATCTTGAGTCATTAATACCCAATTTAGATTGGTGATCTAAAGTTGTTAGTTAATCTTGTTTCCATTGACATTACTTATGGACTGGGGTTAACTAGGCATATTTGACTTTTTCCCAATGTTGGAGATAACGTAATAGGCTTAACTCTTGTTAATTATTGTGTTATGATTAATGACTAGGATATAAAACCTTGATTCTCAATTCTTGCCATGAATGCCTCTTTAGTATTTCTCATCTTTAGTTGTTTTCTTTATTTTATAGTAATTTAAATTCTCATCTTCTTATATGCAAACCACACCCTTGAACCTCATAACCGAAAATATGCACACCTCACTGCAATTTCTTTGAGAGACGACCCGAGATCTAATAGTCTCGGTTTTTATTGGTTTGCATTCGTAACAAACAAATTAAACTTTGACGTGGGTTGATTGTTGGTTTGGAACTATACTTGCAACGAAGCGATTCTCTTATTGAGAAGAAAATTCTGAACCGATGATTTCGCTCTTATCAGTTTGAACTGTGACAAACAAATTAAACTTCGATCGAGAGTTAATTGCTAGTTTGGAACTATACTTGCAACAGAATTATTTTTGTGAAATTCTAAATAGACATTAATTCTCGCACCATGTACGCATGAACTCCTTTTTGTGCGTACGTGCGAAATGCACACGAAAAAGATTCATTTCGGAAATGCAAGTTGTGCGTATGCATGGGTCAAAGTTAGATTTCCTCACAAACTCACCGGCAAGTGTACCGGGTCACATCAAGTAGTAATAACTCACAAGAGTGAGGTCGATCCAACAGGGATTGATGGATCAAGCAACTTTAGTGAGGTGATTAGTTTAGTCAAGCTAATAGTGGTGAATTGGATGAAATTGAAGCAACAGAAAGTAAATTGCAGGAATTATAAATTGCAGGAAGTAAATTTGACAAAATCTTAAAGAGCAAGAAATGTAAAGTACAGTAAATGAAAAGGGAATTGGGTGCAGGGAATTTAAAGGAAACAGTAAATCAAGCAATCGAAGAGATCTTGAGAACAAGTAACAGGAAATTTAAATTGCAGGAAAATTTAAGTCAGGCGGAATCATGAACAGAATTGTAAAGTTGCAGAAAAAGAAATTGTAGCAGAGGATTATCAGAAACTGAAATTTCATAAGCCAAATTGAATTCAATACTTGAAATGTAAAGTGCAGAAAAATAAAAGTGTATCAAAGAGAGTCTTCTATTCTACTCCTACTCCTACTCCTATTGCTCTCTAGCAGAGCTTGCCTTCCTTTCACGAAATGACACTGATGCCTTTATATAGGCTTTTACAAAATGAAATTGAAATTGAAAACAAATTATAATTAAATGAAATTCCTAATCTAATTGATCCTTGTGCCTTTGAGTGATGTCAATTGGGCTCTTTGGGGCTTCAATGGGCTTTTGTTGGTTTGGCCTTATATGAAGTGGATCAGGATGCATTTGTTGATGCTCCCAGTGGAACGCTCAGTTCACAAAGTGAGCGCCTCGTTCACTCCCTCAGCATGCTTCCTTTGGTGCGCACCTTCCTCACTTGGCGCTCTCTTTGTGAGCGCTGCGCTAGCTTATGGAGCACTACCCCAAATGTGTTTTAGGGCTTTAAAGATACCTATCACTTATGCTTAAATTTCATGCCAAATAGAGATTATTATATATTGTTAGAAAGCTCTGAATGTCAGCTTTCCAACGCAACTGAAAGCGCATCAATTGGACATTTGTAGCTCAAGTTATGGTCCCTTAAAGAAGGCATGGTCGTGCTGTCAGCGCCAAGTTAACTTAGTGAGCGCTCGGACAGCAAAAAGCTTGCTTCCAAGCTGAAAATTCACGAAAACGCTCAATTAGTGAGCATGGCACTCACTTGGCAAATGAGCGCTGATTGTCACGCTTCTTTGATTTAGTCATGGGCCACGCTTTTAAAAGCGTGGCCTAAGGCTCCAAAGTGCGTCTGATATCTAAAATGTGCCCCAAAATTCTTCTTTTCTTCTTTTGAGCTGATTTTGTGCTATTTTGCTTCTTTTTCCACTTATTTCCTTCAAAATTTATAAAAACAAATGATCAAAGAAATATATCATTTAAGCACAAAAACATTCAATATTTAAGCACTAATCATCAATTTCTTGTATGAAAAAGCATAGAAAAACTCGACATGATGACATGTCATCATGCATATGCATGGTATGTGAACAAAACTCGCACAAAGCTCCTTGACATCTGTAACACCCATCATGCGTACGCATGACCTCAATTTTCTATAACTTCTGCAGAATTCAGTATTTAACCCTAAACTTCAAAAGTGCATAACTTTTTCGTTAAAAATAATTTTTTGTCCATTCTTTAAACGTTATAAACTCCACAGACTCAATTTTCATTCAAGATAAGTTTTACAAAAATTGGGGGTACGGAAACCAAGTTATGACCTATTGAAGTTGGTTAAAATTAAGTTTTCACCAAAATTTGCCAAATCCTCTAGTTTTCAAAACTCTTAATCCGAAACAAAACCAATCATTCCAAAATCAGTACTCCTACACATTATCACATGCTCTTCAATCACTTCACAATCATTCCAACACCTAAGTTTTTCAATTCATTCAAACATTTTCATTCATAATTCCACCAATTTCAATAATTCTTATCAATCATTATCACATCAACAACTATCATTCACATACCATCATATTAAATTTCTATCATACAACTCATTTCACCCTCAATCAACATACACTCTCAATTCTCAATAAAATCAATAATTCACACAATTCAACCTATCTTACAGATAACTAGCCTAAGTTTTGCACAACCTTATATACTATTTACAAGAAACCGAAACCTTACCTTGGCTGATTTCTCCTAAGCTCTAAATACCACCAAAACCTTTTCTTCACAAGCCTCCAAGTCTCTAAATCAAACCAACAAGTTCTAGCCTCCAAAGCTTTATTCCAAGCACTCTAGTTCACCAATTTGACTTTAATTCACATATATATAATCTAATTTTATACAATTTCATCATATCAATACTAGAGTTTACCAATTCAATAATTCACAAGGGTTTATTGGTTTCTTACCCTACCCACTGATGATTGGGCTGATACCCAATAATCACCCAATGCTAGATTGCACCTAAACTACCAAAATCATGAAAATCTCTCAATATCCAAACTAAAAAGTTAAAAATGAAAGGAATAGAGAACCGGAAAAGAAATTCAGAGATCCTTACCACTTTATTTAGTTAGAATTGAAAAGAATTTCAAGACAAATGCATGGTCACAAATGGCTCGTCAATAGAAGCTACGGATTGAGAGATATGAGCAATTAAAATTTGGGGTGAATAGTGGTTAGGTTTTGGTTCTCTTCCTCCTTCTCTTCAGCGTAAAATGAAATTAAGAAGGGGGAGAAGGCTGAATTCCAAGCTCATATGTGTGGGTTGTGTCAGTGAGCTTGGGCCCGGTTCATTCAGTTTAGCCCGTTGGTCCAATTTTGGGCCAAAATCTTTAAAATTAGTGTTTTCTTTCGTATTCTAAATATTTTTACTTCTTCATATTATAAAATTTAATTTCCTAATTTTTTTGTCTTACAATTAATTTATCAGTTAATTATTTATTAATGAACTGGGGTTTACAACCACCATAGTCACTAAGTTCCAGATTACTACATTCTAATAATATTACCAAAAATCAAATTGACATACAATCTCCGAAATAAAAAAGTTTCCCTAACAACACATAACCTTAGTTAAAAGGAGTGCTCAACTAAATTTTTGAAGCATAAAGAAAAATAGAAACATAAAAATAAAAAGATTAAAACAAAATGCTAGCCACCATTGCTACCACTACAACAACCAAGTCTTCTTCTTTTTTTTTTTTGTCTGAGAGATTAGTTCAAAAATTTTTTAGATCTTGTTGTTATTCAAAGTATCATCATATCCAAATCTTGAACACTTTTTCAACAATGGTGAAGGGCAGGTACTCTCGCTTGAAGCCTCGGAAGTTATCGTCGTTGACGTTGTTGCTTTTGTTTCTTGTGGTCTTCACCTTTGTCGTTCTCAGCCTTCTTGCATTTGGAATCCTCTCCATTCCTTCTCTCTCGCATTCGCATTTTCCCAAATCTAATTATCTCATCTCTATCACTTACAACACTTACAATAGGTAAATTTTCATAATTGCTGCTTACATATTTTGATTCTCTTGCGTTTCTATCTTAATTTATCTTCAAATTTTTTTTTTTTTGTCATTTGTTTGGTTCTTTTGAGTAGAAGTAGTGGGGTTAAGGATGACAACGGAGAACAATAGGTTGAAGCCCTTTCCTGGAAATCTTGAGCTTTTATTTTTGTTTGATTCTTTCATAAGTGAGCAAACATGCAAGAAAGGTATTTTTCTAAAAATCTTAATTTTGATTTTGAAGAAAAAATGAAAGAAAGAAAAAAAGAAAGTGGAGAGAGATAAAGAGGATGCAGGTTTAAGATGATGATGGTAGTGATAATGATAAGGAGGATAAATTAGGAATTTAAAATAATTTTTATGAGTTTGGGTATTTTGTAGTTGATGTGAAAGGATTATGACGGTTCAGAAATTTAGCAAAACAATTTCTTCGTCGGTAGCATAGTCCAAACCGGCAATGGATCCTCTCAATCAAAGTTTAAAATTTATAATTCAAATTAACTGAGAGTAATCGTCTTCCCTAGGAACTAGTGACAATTAGTGCACAATTTTGGTTGCAAGAACAAAGGGTTTTCAATGATGAAAGCAAAAGGAATTAAAGAACGATCAAAATTGCAATTAATAAACTATAGAAGGAATTAAAGAACTATGTATGTAATATAGACAAGTAAAGCTTTAAAGTGATTGATAAGTGGTTCAAAACATAAATGAAACCTTGACTTGGGATGAGTTATGGAATTCCTTCCTTGCCATAACCACAACTATGATAATTATGATGGATTAATCTCACTTAGTCTATCCTTAACATCGAAGAGTAAGTCAAGTGAGCATAATTATTATTAATCCAGAAATCTTAGCTAACTTACTAATTACCTTAGTAAGTTATTAGCGTTATTGGAAACAATAACAACTAACAACCCAAGAATTATCACTAAATGTCGGACATTATGACTCTAGCATTCCATAATTTCATTTCCCCAAGCCAAAGGGTGGAAATCTATCCCATAATCAAAATTGGTATTTCATCAAACACATAGTGGGCATAATCATAAAACATGAAAAAAATTGGAAAAATAATAAAAACTATGAACCACAAATGAACAAAATCAACAATAGCAATCCAATAAACATATAAAAACCATCCAACATCAAATTCATTAACCAAAACTCAAAATTGCAAGACTATGTATATATTGACAAAGGAAATTAGAAAATATAAGAAAGTGTAGAACAAGTAATGTGATAAAAGAGGAAATTAAAGAGATACTTACAATGGAAACAAGCTAGGATTCAAGATCGAAATTGGAAAATTGCAAAATTGTAGATAAACCCTAATTAAACCTAAGGAAAATTGAATGAAAAACCTAAACCAAACTACCCTAAAATTACTCCTAAAATGTGTTGTATAATGTATGGTAGTGTATGGTGTTGCTTCCCCCTTCAAATATGCACCAAAGCCTTCAGAAATGGGCCAAAAAGCCCCTCAAATTGCGAGCCACATGACTTTTAATGAAGTCATGGGCGGGGACTTGTGCGTACGCACAGGTGTGGGCGTACGCACACTTGCTGATTTTTCTCCTGTGTGCACACACAGAAGTTGTGCATGGGCACACTCTGAAATGCTTCTTTCTTTTGATTTCTTCATGTTTTCTCCTAATTCCATGCTTCTCTTCCACTCTCATCAAGCCATTCCTACCTATTACATCTGAAATCACTCATCAAATACATCAAGGCATTGAATGGAATAAAAGTGGAATAAAATTGATTAAATTAAGCACTGATGAGCGGATAATTTATACGCTTTTTGGCATTGTTTTTAGTATGTTTTTAGTATATTTTAATTAGTTTTTATTATATTTTTATTAGTTTTTAAATAAAAATCACTCTTCTGGACTTTACTATGTGTTTGTGTGTTTTTCTGTGATTTCAGGTATTTTCCGGCTGAAATTGAGGGACCTGAGCAAAAATCTTATTCAGAGGCTGAAAAAGGACTGCAAATGTTGTTGGATTCTGAGCTCCCTGCACTCAAAGTGGATTTTCTGGAGCTACAGAAGCCCAATTGGCGCGCTCTTAATTGTGTTGGAAAGTAGACATCTTGGGCTTTCCAGAAATATATAATAGTCTATACTTTGCCCAAGATTTGATGGCTTAAACCGGCGTTCCAAGTCAGCTCAAGAATTCTGGCGTTTAACTCCATAACTGGCACAAAAGCTGGAGTTAAACGCCCAAACTGGCACAAAAGCTGGCGTTTAACTCCAAGAAAAGTCTCTACACATGAAAGCTTCAATGCTCAGCCCAAGCACACACCAAGTGGGCCCGGAAGAAGATTTTTGCATTAATAAATGATTTCTGTAAACCCTAGGCTATTAGTTCTCTATAAATAGGACCTTATACTTTTAATCTTTGAGAAGTCTTATGCTATCTTAGACACGTTTGGAGGCTGGCCATTCGGCCATGCCTAGACCTTGTTCTTATGTATTCTCAACGGTGGAGTTTCTACACACCATAGATTAAGGTGTGGAGCTCTGCTGTTCTTCATGAATTAATACAAAGTACTACTATTTTTCTATTTAATTCACGTCTATTTTTTCTCCAAGATATTCATTCGTTCTTCAACTTGATGAATGTGATGATTCGTGACACTCATCATCATTCTCACCTATGAACATGTGCTTGACAACCACCTCTGTTCTACTAGCAATGGCTTGAATGCATATCTCTTGGGTTTCTAATCTAAGATTGGAACCTTCGTGGTTGATGAGCGGATATTTTATACGCTTTTTGGGGATAATTTCATATAGTTTAGAGTATATTTTAGTTAGTTTTTAGTCTATTTCTAGTAGTTTTTAGGAAAAATTCATATTTCTGGACTTTACTATGAGTTGTGTGTTTTTCTGTAATTTCAGGTATTTTTCTGGCTGAAATTGAAGGAGCTGAGCAAAAATCTGATTCAGGCTGAAAAAGGACTGCTGATGCTGTTGGATTCTGACCTCCCTGCACTCAAAGTGGATTTTCTGGAGCTACAGAACTCGAAATGGCATGCTTCCAATTGCGTTGGAACGTAGACATCCAGGGCTTTCCAGCAATATATAATAGTCCATACTTTTCACAAGGATAGACGATGTAAACTGGCGTTCAACGCCAGTTCTCTGCCCAATTCTGGCGTCCAGCGCCAGAAAAGGATCAAAAACTGGAGTTGAACGCCCAAACTGGCATAAAAACTGGCGTTCAACTCCACAAATGGCCTCTGCACGTGAATTGCTTAAAGTCTCAGCCCCAGCACGCACCAAGTGGGCCCCAGAAGTGGATCTCTGCATCATCCATCATAGTCCACTCGTATTTTGTAACCCTAGGCTACTAGTTTAGTATTTAAACAACTTTTAGAAACTTATTCTGTATCTCATGACATTTTCAGATCTAAACTTTGTATTCTCTGACGGCATGAGTCTCTAAACCCCATTGTTGGGGGTGAGGAGCTCTGCTGTGTCTCAATGAATTAATGCAAGTATTTCTGTTTTCCATTCAAACACGCTTGTTCCTATCTAAGATGTTCATTTGCGCTTAACTGTGATGAAGGTGATGATCTGTGACATTCATCACCTTCCTCAACCCACGAACGTGTGCCTGACAACCACCTCCGTTCTATATCCGATTGAATGAGTGTCTCTTAGATTCTTTAATCAGAATCTCCGTGGTATAAGCTAGAACTGATGGCGGCATTCATGAGAATCCGGAAAGTCTAAGCCTTGTCTGTGGCATTCCGAGTAGGATTCAAGGATTGAATGACTGTGACGAGCTTCAAACTCCTGAAGGCTGGGCGTTAGTGACAGATGCATAAGGATAGTAAATCCTATTCCAACCGGATCGAGAACCAACCGGTGATTAGCCGTGCTGTGACAGAGCGCGTGAGCGTAGTTTTCACTGGAAGGATGGAAGGTAGCCATTGACAACGGTGATCCACCAACACACAGCTTGCCATAGGAGGACGTGCGTGCATGAATCAGAAGACAGAGGAAAGCAGAGATTCAGAAGACAAAGCATCTCCAAAACTCCAACATATTCTCCATTACTACACAACAAGTAACTTTTAATTTATGCTCTACTGGTCATTCATAATTCAACTGATAAACATAATTGACTTCCTGACTAAGATTTACAAGATAACCATAGATTGCTTCAAACCAACAATCTCTGTGGGATTCGACCGTTACTCACGTAAGGTATTACTTGGACGACCCAGTGCACTTGCTGGTTAGTTGTGCGAGTTGTGAAAAGTGTGATTCGCAATTTGTGCTACCAAGTTTTTGGCGCTGTTGCCGGGGATTGTTCGTGTTTGAACAACTGACGGATTATTTTGTTGCTTAGATTAGGAAAAATTTTCTCTTTTTTGGTTTAGAGTCTTTTATTATTTATCCCTTGTTAAAACACTTTAAATTTATAGCTCAGTTATTTAGAACGTGGTGTTTATGTTCATGATAATTGGCTATCATATTTTTTAAAAAAAAAAAAAACCTTTTTCAAAAATAATTTTTCTATTAAATCCTGTGCCAAACTTTAAGTTTGGTGTTTTCAAAAAATAATCTTTCTTAAAATAAGGTCCCATAACTCATTTGGCTAGAACATTAATTTGATTGGGTTAGAATCTTTTATACTCTTTTCAAAACATTCTTTTTCAAAAACATTTTTTTTATTAAATCTTGTGCCAAACTTTAAGTTTGGTGTTTTCTTGTTGATTTCCCTTTGATTTTCGAAAATTTTGTTTGGTTTTCAAAAAAAATTTTAAGTTTGGTGTTCTTCCTTCATGTTCTTGTGTTCTTGTGAGTCTTCAAAGTGTTCTTGAGTTTTCCTTGTGTCTTGATCTTAAAATTTTTAAGTTTGGTGTTCCTTGATGTTTTCCCTCCAAAATTTTCAAAAACAAGGAGCATTAGATCTAAAAATTTTAAATCTTGTACTATCTTATTGTTTTTCTCTCTCCTCACTAAATTCAAAAATATCTTTTCAAAATATCTTCTCTAACTTCCTATCTTTTCAAAATTTGTTTCAACTAACTAACCAACTTTTTGTTTGTTTCTTAACTTTTTCAAAACTACCTAACTAACACTCTTTCTCTCAAAATTTTCGAAAATATCTCCCCTCTTTTTCAAAAATTTCTGTTTTTTTAACTAATTATTTTTAATTTTTTTTACGAAAAAAAAAAATATATTTTCAAAATTCAAATTCTTTTTGGTTATTTTATTTTATTTAAGTATTTACTTCTTATAAAATAAAATAAATAAAAAGATAAATCAGTCCAAGTTATATCCATAGAGATCCATCATGGACATAAGTGGAGATGGACAGTCCAGGAGGACTTTGGGGTCATATTCTAACCCCTCTACTGCTTCATATGGGAGTAGCATCTGCATACCCTCCATTGGAGTTAGTAGCTTTGAGTTGAATCCTCAGCTCATTATCATGGTGCAGCAAAGTTGCCAGTATTCCGGTCTTCCACAGGAAGAACCTACAGAGTTTCTGGCACAATTTTTACAAATTGCTGACACAGTACATGATAAGGAAATAGATCAGGACGTCTACAGACTATTACTGTTTCCATTTGCTGTAAAAGATCAAGCTAAGAGGTGGTTAAATAACCAACCTAAGGCCAGCATAAGAACATGGAAACAGCTGACAAAAAAATTCCTGAATCAATATTTCCCTCCAAAAAGGATGACACAGCTAAGGCTGGACATCCAAGGCTTTAAACAAGGAGATAATGAATCTCTTTATGATGCCTGGGAGAGATACAGAGAGATGCTACGAAAATGCCCCTCTGAAATGTTTTCAGAGTGGGTTCAGTTAGACATCTTCTACTATGGGCTTGCAGAAGGAGCTCAGATGTCTTTAGATTACTCAGCTGGTGGATCTATCCATATGAGAAAGACAATTGAAGAAGCTCAAGAGCTCATTGATACAGTTGCCAGGAATCAGCATCTGTATCTAAGCAGCAACCCTTCCATGAATGAAGAGGTTAAAACAGTAACTGCTGAATTCAGTACTGTAAAACAAGCTGCTGAATTCAATCAGCAATTAGATTTTCTAACAAAGCAGCTAGCTGAATTCAAAGACAGGTTACAGGAGACAAGGATAGCTAATATGCATATGGAAGAACAGTTTAAGCAAACAAAGCAGCAGCTATCAAAGCAAATAGCAGAAGAATGCCAAGCAGTTCAATTAAGAAGTGGGAAAACATTAAATACCCCACCTCAAGGCATCAAAAATTCAAGAAATGAGCAACCCACCAAAGATTCCCCTGAGGACAGTAAGAGCCCAGGGAAAAATAATTCTGGCACTAAAACGCCAGAAAATAGGTGGAAGGCTGGCGCTGAACGCCCAGACCATGCCCAAAACTGGCGTTCAGCGCCAGAAACAAGGCAGGATTGGCGTTCAACGCCAGAAATGGGGCAGAATCCAGCGCTGAACGCCCAACAGGGGCACATTTCTGGCGTTCAGGCGCCAGGAACAGACAGTGAGTTGGCGTCTAACGTCACTCCAACTTCTAACTCTGGTACGCAATTGCCAGTGAGGGATCAGACACACATAAGTGCTGATAACAACCCCTCTAAAAAGGCTTCTTTAACCACTAAGGTTGAGGAATATAAAGCCAAGATACCTTATCCTCAAAAACTCCGGAAAGAGGAGCAGGATAAGCAATTTGCTCGCTTTGCAGATTATCTGAGGACTCATGAAATAAAGATTCCATTTGCAGAGGCACTTGAGCAAATACCTTCTTATGCCAAGTTCATGAAAGAGATCTTGAGTCATAAAAAGGAGTGGAGAGAAACAGAAAGAGTTCTCCTCACTGAAGAATGCAGTGCAGTCATTCTGAAAAGCTTTCCTGAAAAGCTTAAAGACCCTGGGAGCTTTCTGATACCATGCATATTAGAAGGTGATTGCACCAAGACAGCTTTATGCGATCTTGGGGCAAGCATCAACCTGATACCTGCATCCACTATCAGGAAGCTTGGCTTAACTGAAGAAGTTAAACCAACCCGGATATGTCTCCAACTTGCTGATGGTTCCACTAAATACCCATCAGGCGTGATTGAGGACATGATTGTCAGAGTTGGGCCATTCGCCTTTCCCACTGACTTTGTTGTGCTGGAAATGGAGGAGCACAAGAGTGCTACTCTCATTCTAGGAAGACCCTTCCTAGCAACTGGACGATCCCTCATTGACGTCCAGCAGGGGGAAATAACCCGGAGAGTCAACGATGACGAGTTCAAGTTGAACGCTGTCAAAGCCATGCAGCATCTAGACACATCAACAGACTGCATGAAAGTTGACCTTATTGACTCTTTGGTAGAAGAGATTAACATGGCTGAGAGTCTCGAATCAGAGTTGGAAAACTTCTTTAAAGATGTTCAGCCTGATTTGGAGGATTCAGAGGACATGAAAGAGCCTCTGAACTTTCTTCTAAAAGAGGAAAAACCTCCTAAACCAGAGCTCAAGCCACTGCCACCATCCTTGAAATATGCATTTCTAGGAGAAGGTGACACTTTTCCAGTGATCATAAGCTCTGCTTTAAATTCACAGGAAGAGGAAGCACTTATTCAAGTGCTAAGGACACACAAGACAGCTCTTGGGTGGTCCATAGGTGACCTTAAGGGCATAAGCCCAGCTAGATGCATGCACAAAATCCTATTGGAGGATAATGCCAAACCAGTGGTTCAACCACAGAGGCGGCTAAATCCAGCCATGAAGGAAGTGGTGCAGAAAGAGGTCACCAAATTACTAGAGGCTGGGATTATTTATCCCATTTCTGATAGCCCCTGGGTGAGCCCTGTTCAAGTCGTCCCAAAAAAGGGAGGCATGACAGTGATTCATAATGAAAAAAATGAACTGGTTCCTACAAGAACAGTTACAGGGTGGCGCATGTGTATTGACTACAGAAGGCTCAATACAGCCACCAGAAAGGATCATTTTCCTTTACCATTCATAGACCAGATGCTAGAGAGACTAGCAGGACATGATTATTACTGCTTTTTAGATGGCTACTCAGGCTATAACCAGATTGCAGTAGACCCCCAGGATCAAGAGAAAACAGCATTCACATGTCCATCCGGAGTGTTTGCTTATAGAAGGATGCCCTTTGGGCTATGCAATGCACCTGCAACCTTCCAGAGATGCATGCTCTCTATTTTCTCTGATATGGTGGAAAAATTTCTGGAAGTCTTCATGGATGACTTCTCAGTATATGGAGACTCATTCAGCTCCTGTCTTGATCACCTGAAACTTGTTCTGAAAAGATGCCAAGAAACCAACCTAGTTTTAAACTGGGAAAAGTGTCACTTTATGGTGACTGAAGGAATTGTTCTTGGGCATAAAATCTCAAACAAGGGAATAGAGGTGGACCAAGCAAAAATAGAGGTAATTGAAAAATTACCACCACCTGCCAATGTTAAGGCAATCAGAAGCTTTCTGGGGCATGCAGGATTCTATAGGAGGTTTATAAAGGATTTTTCAAAAATCGCAAAACCTCTAAGCAATCTGCTAGCTGCTGACACGCCATTTGTGTTTGACACAGCATGCCTGCAGGCGTTTGAAACGCTGAAAGCTAAGCTGGTCACAGCACCAGTCATTTCTGCACCAGACTGGACATTGCCATTTGAGTTAATGTGTGATGCCAGTGATCATGCCATTGGTGCAGTATTGGGACAGAGGCATGACAAGCTTCTGCATGTCATTTATTATGCCAGTCGCGTTCTAAATGATGCCCAGAAAAATTACACAACCACAGAAAAAGAACTACTTGCAGTGGTTTACGCCATTGACAAGTTCAGATCATACTTAGTAGGATCAAAAGTGATTGTGTATACTGACCATGCTGCTCTTAAATATCTACTCACAAAGCAGGATTCAAAACCCAGGCTCATCAGATGGGTATTGCTTCTGCAAGAGTTTGATATAGAAATAAGAGACAGAAAAGGGACAGAGAACCAAGTGGCTGATCATCTGTCCCGGATAGAGCCAGTGGAAGGGACGTCCCTCCCCTTCCTTGAGATCTCTGAGACGTTCCCTGATGAGCATCTATTTGCCATTCAGGAAGCACCATGGTTTGCCGATATTGCAAACTATAAAGCTGCAAGGTTCATACCCAAGGAGTACAATAGAATACAAAAAAAGAAACTAATTACTGATGCAAAGTACTACTTGTGGGATGAGCCCTATCTCTTTAAGAGATGTGCAGACGGAATTATCCGTAGGTGTGTCCCCAGAGAGGAAGCACAGAGAATCCTATGGCATTGCCATGGATCTCAATATGGAGGTCATTTCGGAGGTGAGCGAACAGCCACCAAGGTCCTCCAATGTGGCTTCTATTGGCCCACACTCTATAAAGATTCCCGAGAGTTTGTACGTAATTGTGACAGTTGCCAAAGAGCTGGTAATCTGCCTCATGGTTACGCCATGCCTCAACAAGGAATCTTGGAAATAGAGTTGTTTGATGTATGGGGAATTGACTTCATGGGACCTTTCCCACCATCATACTCAAACACTTATATTTTGGTGGCAGTTGACTATGTATCAAAATGGGTTGAGGCTATTGCCACACCCACCAATGATACTAAAACGGTGCTGAAGTTCCTCCAGAAACATATCTTTAGCAGGTTTGGTGTCCCTAGAGTGTTAATCAGTGATGGGGGCACTCACTTCTGCAATAAACAGCTTTACTCTGCCATGGTTCGGTATGGAATTTGCCACAAAGTGGCCACTCCATATCATCCACAAACCAACGGGCAAGCTGAAGTCTCTAACAGAGAATTAAAGAGAATCCTGGAACGGACAGTAAGTACCCGTAGAAAGGATTGGGCACGGAGCTTGGATGATGCTCTGTGGGCTTACAGAACAGCATTCAAGACCCCTATAGGGACCTCTCCATATCAACTTGTGTATGGTAAGGCATGTCACCTGCCCGTGGAACTGGAACATAAAGCTTATTGGGCAACCAGATTCCTAAACTTAGATGCCAAATTAGCAGGAGAAAAACGATTGCTCCAGCTAAATGAGCTAGAGGAATTCAGATTCACAGCTTTCGAAAATGCCAAGCTTTATAAAGAAAAATCAAAAAAATGGCATGACAGAAAGCTGTCATCTAGAATCTTTGAACCAGGACAGAAGGTCCTGTTGTTTAACTCTAGACTCAGGCTATTCCCCGGGAAACTGAAATCCCGGTGGAGGGGACCATACGTGATTACAAGTGTGTCACCATATGGTTATGTGGAGCTTCAAGATATTGATTCTGATAAGAAGTTCATTGTCAATGGACAGCGAATCAAGCATTATCTTGAAGGCAACACTGAGCAAGAATGCTCAAGGCTGAAGCTAGATTAAAAGCTCAGCAAGGTCCAGCTAAAGACAATAAAGAAGCGCTTGCTGGGAGGCAACCCAGCCATGGGGCAACAATCCTCTAAGCATTTTGCCCTATTTTTATTTTTATTTGTTTATATAAAGTTCACTGACACTAAGGTAAAGAATCATTTGCATAAGTTTACAGGGTTACAGAAGGAATCTACACACAAAACAGAGATAGGGAGCTTACTGGCAAGAAAACGCCAGTGAAGGCCATTTTGGGCGTTCAGCGCCCAAAATGGGCATCCAGTGGGCACTGAACGCCAGTAAGGATAGCTATCTGGCGTTCAACGCCAGAAAAGGGCAACAACTGGGCGTTGAACGCCCAGGAGAGCAACATTTGGGCGTTGAACGCCCAAAACAGGCAGTGTTTGGGCGTTCAAACGCCAGGATGGTGGGGAGGAGCTCTCCTTCTACCCATCTCCTTCTTTTTCTTTTTGCTTGAGGACAAGCAAAGCTCTAAGTTTGGTGTGCTTATCCGTGATCACTAAGATCATGGCCCCTAAAGGAAAACAACCCACTCCAAGAGGAGCAAGGGCGTGATTTAAAGGAATCGAAGCGCCAGAAATTCTCTCTTGAAGGACCAAGCACCTCACAGACTAGAGGAACATCCACTTCCCAAACCTCAAGGTTGTTGAGTTCTAATCTTAGCCTTAACTCTGTGATAACTGCTCTTATTTTAATTTTACCTTAGGAGTCATATAGTAGTAATTAGTATCTATTTTGATTTTATCTCCAATTAAGCTATAGTTTATTTTTCTCATCATCAGCAAACATGAATAAAGTAGTAGATCTTTTGAATAAGAAGCAATAAAATTTCGAGTTTTAATAAGAGAAATTCTAATTAGTTAAATGTGGTGGCAATGCTTTCTGTCTTCTGAATGAATGCTTGAACAGTGCATATATCTTTTGAATTTGTTGTTTAAGACTGTTAAATATGTTGGCTCTTGAAAGAATGATGAACATGAGACATGTTATTGAGAATCTGAAAAATCATAAAAATGATTCTTGAAGCAAGAAAAAGCAGCAAAGAACAAAGCTTGCAGAAAAAAAAAAAAGAGAGAAAGAAAAAAGAGAAAGCAAGCAGAAAAAGCCAAAGCCCTTAAAACCAAAAGGCAAGGGTAATAAAAAGGATCCCAAGGCTTTGAGCATCAGTGGATAGGAGGGCCAAAAAGGAATAAAATCCTGGCCTAAGCGGCTAAATCAAGCTGTCCCTAACCATGTGCTTGTGGCGTGAAGGTGTCAAGTGAAAACTTGAGACTGAGCGGTTAAAGTCAAGGTCCAAAGCAAAAAGAAGAGTGTGCTTAAGAACTCTGGACACCTCTAATTGGGGACTTTAGCAAAGCTGAGTCACAATCTGAAAAGGTTCACCCAGTTATGTGTCTGTGGCATTTATGTATCCGGTAGTAATACTGGAAAACAAAGTGCTTAGGTCCATCTAGTAGGAAAAATTCATATTTCTGAACTTTACTATGAGTTGTGTGTTTTTCTGTAATTTCAGGTATTTTTCTGGCTGAAATTGAAGGAGCTGAGCAAAAATCTGATTCAGGCTGAAAAAGGACTGCTGATGCTGTTGGATTCTGACCTCCCTGCATTCAAAGTGGATTTTCTGGAGCTACAGAACTCGAAATGGCATGCTTCCAATTTCGTTGGAAAGTAGACATCCAGGGCTTTCCAGCAATATATAATAGTCCATACTTTGCACAAGGATAGAGGACGTAAACTGGCGTTCAACGCCAGTTCTCTGCCCAATTCTGGCGTCCAGCGCCAGAAAAGGATCAAAAACTGGAGTTGAACGCCCAAACTGGCATAAAAACTGGCGTTCAACTCCACAAATGGCCTCTGCACGTGAATTGCTTAAAGTCTCAGCCCCAGCACGCACCAAGTGGGCCCCAGCACACCAAGTGGGCCCCAGAAGTGGATCTCTGCATCATCCATCATAGTCCACTCGTATTTTGTAACCCTAGGCTACTAGTTTAGTATTTAAACAACTTTTAGAAACTTATTCTGTATCTCATGACATTTTCAGATCTAAACTTTGTATTCTCTGACGGCATGAGTCTCTAAACCCCATTGTTGGGGGTGAGGAGCTCTGCTGTGTCTCAATGAATTAATGCAAGTATTTCTGTTTTCCATTCAAACACGCTTGTTCCTATCTAAGATGTTCATTCGCGCTTAACTGTGATGAAGGTGATGATCTGTGACATTCATCACCTTCCTCAACCCACGAACGTGTGCCTGACAACCACCTCCGTTCTATATCCGATTGAATGAGTGTCTCTTAGATTCTTTAATCAGAATCTCCGTGGTATAAGCTAGAACTGATGGCGGCATTCATGAGAATCCGGAAAGTCTAAGCCTTGTCTATGGCATTCCGAGTAGGATTCAAGGATTGAATGACTGTGACGAGCTTCAAACTCCTGAAGGCTGGGCGTTAGTGACAGATGCATAAGGATAGTAAATCCTATTCCAACCGGTGATTAGCCGTGCTGTGACAGAGCGCGTGAGCGTAGTTTTCACTGGAAGGATGGAAGGTAGCCATTGACAACGGTGATCCACCAACACACAGCTTGCCATAGGAGGACGTGCATGCATGAATCAGAAGACAGAGGAAAGCAGAGATTCAGAAGACAAAGCATCTCCAAAACTCCAACATATTCTCCATTACTACACAACAAGTAACTTTTAATTTATGCTCTACTGGTCATTCATAATTCAACTGATAAACATAATTGACTTCCTGACTAAGATTTACAAGATAACCATAGATTGCTTCAAACCAACAATCTCTGTGGGATTCGACCCTTACTCACGTAAGGTATTACTTGGACGACCCAGTGCACTTGCTGGTTAGTTGTGCGAGTTGTGAAAAGTGTGATTCGCAATTTGTGCTACCAGTGGTATAGGCTAGAATTATTGGCGGCCATTCCTGAGATCCGGAACGTCTAAACCTTGTCTATGGTATTCTGAGTAGGATCTGGGAAGGGATGACTGTGACGAGCTTCAAAATCGCGATTGTGGGGCGTGTGACAGACGCAAAAGGATCAATGGATCCTATTCCGACATGATCGAGAACCGACAGATGATTAGCCATGCGGTGACAGCGCATTTGGAACATTTTCACTGAGAAGACGGGAAGTAGCCATTGACAACGGTGATGCCCAACATAAATCTTGCCATGGAAAGGAGTATGAATGATTGGAAGAAGGCAATAGGAAAGCAGAGGTTCAGGGGGAACAAAGCATCTTCATACGCTTATCTGAAATTCTAACATTAGAATTATATAAGTATCTCTATCTTTATTTTATGTTTTATTTATCTTTTAATTATCAATTCTCCATCACCATTTGAATCCGCCTGACTGAGATTTACAAGGTGACCATAGCTTGCTTCAAGTCGACAGTCTCCGTGGGATCGACCCTTACTCACGTAAGGTATTACTTGGACGACCCAGTGCACTTGCTGGTTAGTTGTGCAGAATTGTGACAAAGCGTGATTCACGTTTAAGAGCACAAAGTCTTTGGCGCCATTGTTGATGATCACAATTTTGCATACCAAGCACAGAAAAGCATGTTTTTACCATTAGCCATAATTTAGAGAGAAAACACAAAAGCATGCTATTTAGGTGAATAAATGCGGGTTTATGATGAAATCCACTCAAATCAATGCAAAATTAATCGTCAAATATGGACTCATAAGTCGTACGGAACTTATCTTTTATAGATAGAAAGTTAGTTCGATTTAGGTAATTTTGTCAACGTTCTGAATATTTATCGGTAAATATCATATTATTTCCTAAAAAGAATTAAGAGTAAACACCCACTTTGGCCCCTGACTTTTACCTCAAGGGACAACGTGATCCCTGAGAATTTAAAAATCTTAAATCGGTCCCTGTCCTTGCAAATTTTAGGACAATGCAATCCTTCCATCGAGTATAACATTAAAGTCTAATAGAAAATACCTATTTGGATCGTTAAGTGGGTGACATGTCCGTTTTCTCTTGAGCTGACAACCCCAAAATGAATGGAAACTGACACAAGGTATAGTAAAATTCGATAAGGACCTAATTTTTGTCCCTACTTCTTAAATTTAAAATGGCGACAGTGTGGATTGAGTGTTGGTGTGGAAACTCTTCTTCTCTTATTTTGTACCTTGCATCAGTGACCTTAAAGTTGCCACCATGCAAGTCATAGAAGGAAAGCTTGGAAACCAAAGAGAATTTAACCATGACCCTACATAAAATTCAAATATACAAACTAAGAAGTTATAAATTAACAAAAACAAACCACAAAAAATACAATGCCAAGAATTAGAAGGTAGGATATTTGTACTTTGCACTTACTCTCTTCTTCTTTCTGTTTGATCTTCAGTTCACACTTCAATTAACTGAAAACAAAGCCAACCAAAAAAAAATTATATGAAATTTCATGCGACGAAAGAAAATGGTGATAAGTGTAGAGCAAATTGCTATAGGGATGAAATGAGTTGGGAACTCACTTCATGCTTTTGAGCTCATTGCCAAGGGCTTGAGCTATGGCCATCGACAGAGAACAAGTTGAAGTTGTAGATGCAGCCTCCGATGACTAAGGAAGAGGAGATGCCATTGGGGGCAGAACAATTGCTGGAAGAGTAATCAAATGAAAGTAGAGTAGTGAACTCGAAGAAGAATAGTTCTTATACCAACATGCAATCCAATACAACGTCATTTTCAATTTAAAAATTAGAGACAATTAGGTCCTTATTGAATTTTACTATGCCTCGTGTCAGTCCCCATTCATTTTAGGATTACTGGCGTAGCACATAACGGACACCTTACTACCTCATTCCCTAATGATTTACCTAAGTTTTTCCGTTAGCCTTTAACGTTGGACTCGACGGAAGAATCGTGTTGTCCCAAAATTTACAAAGACAGAAACTAATATGAAAATTTTAAATTCTCAGAAATCGCGTTGTTGCTGGAGGTAAAGGCCATTGGGGGTGTTTAGTCTAAAATTAAAGAGGAAAATGGCAAGTAATCGAAAGAACGGAGTTTAAAACAAGGGAGAGAAATGACCCAATAGTTGGAAAATATGTAACACATCATCACTATGGGTGGCAGGAGTACCTGAACCAATAGGTATCCAACCTGTACCTACCCAGTCGGGGTGGGTTTAAATCCGACCCGGAGCGGGGCGGGTTTCGATTAGGGCAGGTGTTCATGCAATGCGGGACGGGATCGGGTTTTGGGTGTACCCTCCTTTCAGCCATTTGTGCTTCCAATACACTCAACAACTCACCCAGAGAAGAGAAAACCACAGTCGTCTTCTTCCTCCGCGATCTAGCTAGGTCGTCGTTGCTGTAGTGAACCCCTCTCCTCTAACTGCGTCGGTGTCTTCCTCGTTGAGCCCCTTAGCGTTGCTACTGAGTCCATCGCTGTCAGCCCGTCATTAATGGCCATAAGTTTGTCTCTCTCTCTCTTGCTCTCTCTCTAATACCCTTATTATCAAAATGTCTCGCTTCCGACTGCGCTACTCTGATAGCGAGGATATTACGATGACTTTTAAGAATATCTTTACATAGTAGCATCCTTTGACTAAAAACTGCATTTACTTTTCTTTGGAAAACTATAAGTCTTTTTTCTTCCTTTAGATCAAACACCCATATATACAAATCATTAACAACACTAATATATATTAACAAGAAAACTTACACAGGAAACATGCGAATAATACATACATACATACATACATACATACATACATACATACATATATATATATATATAAACATGCCAATAATACATACATACATACATACATACATACATACATACATACACACACACACACACACACACACACACACACACACACACACATATATATATATATATATATATATATATATATATATATATATATATATCATTACAACTCTTATCCCTCTTTACAAAAATATGAATATCGATAAGAAAGGCAAAGAAAAAGACATTTATGATAATAAAACCAATAAAGCACAACCAGATGTGCAGAAAATTTTTCATAGGCTTCTCATCTATTTTCTTAAAAAGATAAGGCTGTATGGGGTGAGAACCTAACCACACAGTCTCACCAGAGGAGTTTTAGAACTCTCATAAGATGACACATAAAAAGAAAATTGGTTTCAACCGCAGTGACCATTGCTCGTCTTATGAATCTTTTCGAACAACAATTAATTATCCAAAATATAAATTCTTATCTTGCTTATAAGAATTCCAATCTCAATAATATCCCATAACGTTTTCCTACATACCAAAGAAGCAATCTAACCAAACTTATCAATAATTCATCCAATCACAGCCCATGGCCCAAAATATAATCAATCACGGCCTCTAGCCCAAAATATAATCAAACACATTCAAACCATCATAAGGAAATCTTTTACAAGCCACCATAATCTGAACCAACAAGTCATAATCACAAGTAATGAGACAGACAGTCAAACAACCATACAAAGACAACAATTATGACAAGTAGTACAATTAGTAGTTAATAGAATATCAATTAGGCAAACCAAGTAATTATACAGACCCAAGCAATTTCAAACAACTACAGTATGATGCA
The DNA here is from genome assembly GCF_003086295.3 of Arachis hypogaea. NCBI lineage: Eukaryota > Viridiplantae > Streptophyta > Magnoliopsida > Fabales > Fabaceae > Arachis > Arachis hypogaea. The sequence continues at coordinate 77,507,759 of NC_092053.1, forward strand.
TGCCTGTCCTACTGACCGTGAGCTCACTTGTTGGTTAAAGTGATAGAACCCGAACATATGGTAGCTAACCCATAAATTATCTCTCGGTTGTGTATCCCCAGGAGGAAATATAAATAAAGGAGAGCGTCTTTTCACTTACTCCTAGAAGAATTATGAAGGAGTGTGTGTTGGTTTTTAGGGTTATGGTTTTGAATTTAAACAAACAAAAAGGAGGTAAGGGTAGTGTAGTAATTAAAAACTAATTGTAGCTCAATATAATCATCTTTAAAAATATTGTTTATTTATCAACTTATAAATTATATTCAAATAAATGCTCTAATTTAGAAAATTATAGATAATCAAATTAAGTTTTCTTTATTCATAAAATAAGATTCAAAATCTCAATATTCACGGTAAACCATATAAAATTCTCATTATTTTTCAATTACAAAACCTTTAAATTCTAAATAAGAAAATACCCAATTATTATAAGAATTATATGAGTTCTAATTAATTTTAAACTCAAAACCTCATAACTTTGCTTTAATTATCTTTTTCTAAGATAATTTTCTAAAAAATAAAATCATAAATAAATTCACAAATCTTAGTTAACTCAAAATTTAATTTCTAAAAATCTATAGTCTTACACTCTTGCACTCTCTCTCTGACTCTTTCTCTCTCTCTCTCTCTCTCTTTGACTATCTCCCTCTCTCTTCTTCCACAGAGCATCGCTTGGTTGACGGTGCTCTGAGCCTTGCCGTCGCCGTTGCATGTGTGTCTGTCACTGGAGTTCCTTTTCTCTGTCTCTTTGACTGCCACTAAGTTCTGCAATTTTTTATTCAATTTTGTTATTATATGTGTTGTACAGTGAGTTTTATCAGTCTAATTGAGATTTGAGATTCAGAGACTGTTGATTTCGATTTTGTTTATAATACAATCCTGTTTATGATTGAAAGAGTTAGAGTATTGTAATGACCTAACTCCCGGTATGATATGGTTATACAAGAAGCTAAGTGTCATTAACTTGTTCTCTTAATATTTAATTAATATTTAATATATGAGCATGTACCTTGTTAGAGCGTTACCAATTTTGTAAGTAAATTTTTCTTTTTAAAGCGTTAAGGTGAATAAAAGATTAAATACAAATAAACATACACAGGCATAAATGTAAAAGAACATGAAGAAATATACAACATAACTGATAATTTACATCATTTATAATATATAGATCATGCATATATAACATAATATATAGAACATAACATGCATCAAGGTTGGGACAATCAAAGATGGGGGGAGCCACAAGGATTTGATCAACCCTTTCGGCAACAACCTCCTCCAATGTGCCATGAGCAACAACCACTCTACGATGCATCCCAAGACAATGGTTATGGTGGACCTTTTCGTGACAATCTACCTCCACCAATTTACTAAAAGCAAGAGCCATTCCGAGGTGCATACCAAGACAATGGATATGATGGACCCCCTTGTAGTTACCAACAAGCCCCACCATATGCCTATGAACTCCCTCCTCAACATAGCTTTGAACCACCATACTCACAAGCCCCTTTTCACCATTCGCCTCCATATGACCCTAACCCTTATCCACCACACCAACCACCATACAAACCATATGAACTATACCCAGAACCACCACCTCAATATACACCATCTCCACACCCTTATCAAGAAGAACCACCTCCATATTATGAGCCTTTTCTCCCAACAAATGAACCCTCCTATCGAACCTAAGCTCCCATAGATCATACCTTTAGTTTTATTCGCCAAGGGCAATAGGAGCTTCAAACCACACTTACCTCTGCTCTCACTGGTCTCACCTATACTCTCTAAGCTCTTATATCTCGTATGGATCCATCCTTTACCCCCAATACTCAACCCTCAAGCTCTGGTGCACTTACTTCTCACCCATGTCCATCAATCCTAGAGCAACATGATCCCGATTACGCTATTGACATGGAACAAGAGAGAAAGGATCATCTTAGGGACGTAATGGATCGGCTTCACCCATACCTACTTCAAGAGAAGCAAGAGGAAGCCCAAAAAGTAGAGGTAAGAGAGACCCTTGAAGATGAAGAAGTAGTTGAAGAATCAGGGAAAATTGAAGAAAGTTGTCAAGAAGTGGAAATTATCAAGGAGGAGTTAGATTTTGTACTAGAGCAAGTGAAGAAAACCAAAATTATCAAGGAAGAGGAAGTGGTTGAGGACTTAGTAGATGCGGAACCTCCAAGGGAAACTCGAGTCATAGAGCCTGCTTCCAAGTCGTTTGAATTTGATGTTGAGGAGGGTGTACAACCTCCAATACATATCATGGTTGAAGACATTGAGGAGGTTGATCAAGAGATGAATCAAGAATCAATGAATTTCTATCCACAATTGAATCCTCTCCCATTGAACTTGAAGACGAGGTTAATGTTGAAAAAGCTTGTCAAGAGGGGGAGATCATCAAAGAGGAGCCCAAGAGATTGAAGCATACATTGGCAAGGTGATGCACGAAAACTTGTCTCTCAACAATTTTCCCTCGGCAAGTATACCGAATTGTTGTCAAGTAAAAACTCACAATAGAGTGAGGTCGAATCTCACAGGGATTGATTGGTCAAGTAACTTTAATCAGAGGAATGTTCTAGTTGAGCTATGCAGAAATTGAGTTGATATTTACAGAAATATAAATGTCGGAAAAGTAAATAACAGAAAGTATAAATGCTGGAGATAAAGAGCAAAATGTAAATGACGGAAAGTAAATTGCAGAATCTTAAATGGGGATTTAGGGAAATAAACATAAAAGTAAATGGCAGAAAGTAAAGAGAATGGGTAAGATCAGAAATGGGGAATTCATTAGGCTCGGGAGATGTTGTATTCTCCGGATCAAGTTCATTCTCATCTCTTCCTCAATCAATGCATTCATTGATCTCCTTGGCAATCTTAAGTGATTGGATTCCAATTCCTTGGCAACCCAATCTCTCAAATCTTGATCAATAGCCAATTCCTTTGTCTAATTGCTCATGATAAGAGATGAAGTATGGTCACTGATTATACCACATGTATTCCCAAATCAAAGTGTTGGTAGGATTATATGTCACCATATCCATCCAAACCCCAATTTGGTCCAACATGAGAAAGCATTTCTAGCATGATCTCTTCATTCCTCTTCCAAGGTCCGAAGAGATCCAAGTATGAATAGCTTCTTTTCCAAGACAACTACCCAATAGGATGAAGATTGAAAGCTTTCTAGTAAAATCAAGAGAAAAGAAAGAAGAAGAATAATGAAAACTATTATTGATCCATCAAATTACAACAGAGCTCCCTAACCCAATGAAAGGGGTTTAGTTGTTCATAGCTTTGGGAATGGAAAACGTAAATGAAAAGTACATTTTGAAACCCAAACTAGAAGTTGCAGAGAAAGTAAATATACAGAGTATAATTCTCCAAAATGCCAAAAGCTCCTTATCTAGTTCAAAACTACTCCTATATATACTACTCTTCTGATCTTCTAGTTGGCTCTTCAAGTCTTGGATATGGGCCATTGGATCTACTAGTTGAAGCAGTTACACTCTTCAGTTGGCCCAGCTTTGCTTGCAGAAAAAGTGTGAGTTAGGCATGGACGTTAGTTAGGATGTTAGTGGCGTTAACGTTAAGTGAAAATGTGGGTTCGAGAACGTTAGTGATGATCACCTTTTTCACTAACGTTTGAAGCCAAAAATGGTCCACGTTAACTTCAACGTTAGTGGCACTAACGTGACCGCTAACGTTGCCTCTTGGTCCTTCGCAAACGTTATTGGCATTCACCTTTTCCAATAACGTTTCTTACTGCCCTTTTTTCCCACGTTAGAGTTCACGTTAGTATAACTAACGTGACCATTAACGTGGTCTTGCCTTTCTTTCGAGAGCATTAGTGACACTTACCTTTGTCACTAATGCTCCAAACGCCCCTCCTTCCGACGTTAGAGTTTACGTTAATTAGATTAACGTAGCCTCTAACATGGCGGTGAATGCCATTCCCAACGTTAGTGACAAAGGTGAGTGTCACTAACGTTGGTCCATCAATTCTTCCTCCACATTAGCTTCCTCGTTAATGTAATTAACGTGGCAACTAACGTGGGCAATAGTGGCTTAATCCAACGTTAGTGACAAAGGTGAGTGTCACTAACGTTGGCAATTCCTTGTTCCTTCCACGTTAGAGTTCACGTTAATGTAATTAACGTGACTCTTAACGTGGCCAAGTGTGCCCTTTTTCCAACGTTAGTGATATTCACTTTTACCACTAACGTTGGAGCTTCCTTTCTCCTCCACGTTAGCTTCCACGTTAATGTAATTAATGTGGCAACTAACGTGGGCTATAATGGCTTTCGAAGGCGTTATTGGCGATCACTTTTCTTATTAACCTTGCAAGCTAGCTCCCATTCCACGTTAGTGGTCACATTAATTAGACTAACGTGGCTACTAATGTGGTTCTTCCTTGCTTCCTTTGTCCTGAAATCAAGCAATTAAAGTGCATCAAAGCTCTATTCCAAGTCATGAGATCATGCATTATCTAATTTGTCATTCAATTCATGCATAATTCTCATAAAATCATGTAAAGTTCACAATGTTTGCTTGAATTAAGATGTAAGTGAATATCTACCCAAAACTTGCTTATTCACTAAGAAAATGCATGAAATTACCCTAAAACAGTAAAGAAAAGGTCAGTGAAACTGGCCAAAATGCCCTGGCATCACAACACCAAATTTAAAGCTTGCTTGTCCCTAAGCAAGTACTGAAACATAAGAATGATGAAAGAACAAGAGACATAAGTTCTTATTAAAGAAGTAAAGCTCTTGGTTTATGGGGTTTCATGCATAGCAACTTAGGTTCATTCCTTTACTGGTTTCCAGGTCCTTATCATGCTTTTGAATATTTGCTTGATTGCATCCTATGAGATCCTTATTCTTTGATCCTCCCTTTTTTTTTCAGGGTTTATTGCATCCTTAGGCTAAGTGCTCTGTGAGGGGGCGACTCTTTAAAATAAGCTTTCAGCCAACACTCCCGAACCAGTTGGTTCAAGGTGCCAGGTGTTGAAACACCCATAAGGACTTACTCCCTCAAGTCTCTCTCCCCTATACATACACACCATAGGCACATGGTTTGTTATTTTCTTTCCTTGAGGTCTTGGTGTCCAGCACCTCTTTGGGTTACTAAATGTTCTGTAGCAAGGTTGCCTTGATAGTGGATTTTCAGTTGATAATCCCAGGTTAGTTAACCCAAGTTACCAAGTGATGAAGCACTCCTAAGAACTTATTCATACAAGCAGATCCTTGGTACAGGATCACCACAGACACATCCCTCAAGATTTAAACCCTTGGTGCCTAGCCTTATTTCTTATTACTTTTCTTTCTTTTTCAACTCTTATTGTTCTTTTTCTTTTTCTTATTAGGATCTTGTTATTTGGTTAATCTCATAGAATGTGCTTCAAGCATGTTCTTCAGTATACATAAGTGCCCCCATACCTTATAGGTGATCCACTTAGCTAATCTATTATCCCACCACCAACCTTGAGGACTTATTTCACTATATGAACTCTACTCTAGTTTCTTTCATTAAATTCAAAGGGCAAGCATACAAGTAAGTAGGATGAAAATGAAAACAGGTAACTTGAGCTAGCACACATAGACTTAATAACTGAAAATGCTAAAGACAGAATTGAAACTTCCTAAGCTACTATGGAAGCATGTTCTATTTCATACATGATTTTCCTTATTTAGATTTGAAAAAGATAAAACGAAGAGGGAACTCCACCACCTTTTACTCACGGGGCTGCCCATGCTCTCCCTCTTGTTTGTCCGCTTTGTGTCCTTCTTGAGTGCTTGAACCCCCATTTCCCTTGCTCTTTCCAATCAACTTTTTCCAGAAGCCAGCATCTTCCATCTTCTTTTTCAATGTTTCCTTCTGTTGTTTCACCTTCCTTTCCTCTTGTTCTGTTAGATCCTTTTGAACTGTATCATATTTGGGGATTGCAGAGTGTAAATTATGCGTATGCCCAGTCATATAGTTCAACTTGGCTTGAGTGTTTATGTTGAATTCTTCCCTATGTAGTTGCCATCCTTCATTAAGCACACTGAACTCGTTGAATGCCTTCGTCTGAGCTAGCTGACTTTGGTTGAGTTCTTGAAGGCGTTTATCTTGACACTCTTGCCTTTCAGTCACTTGATTGATGGCTTGAGTGAGCTGAGAGTAGTGTTCCTGTTGCTGCTCTATTTGTTGTTTCTGCCACTCTCCTTGTTGATTCATCCAGTTAGCAAGTAATTCTTCCTGACGATCCATCCGCTGGGATTGAAGGTGTAGTTGTTGCTCTTGCCCTTCCATATATCTCCTTGCCAAGTCCTCAATGGCTCCTTGAATGTGGCCCAGATTTATATTGGTTGGATCATAGTACTCTTCTTGCTGGTATTCTTCTTGATGAGATTCTTCTTGGTGAGGTCCTTCTTGTGATGTTCTTTTCCCTATATGAGGCCTTCTTTGTTGTTGGGCGGGTGCCACATAAGTTATACGCTGGAGCGTAACTAACCTCCCAGGATTTACCCAATGTGGATTGCGGTCTTCGAAGACCACCTTGGCCTTCTTACATAGTCTCACAATGGTGCTGGGGTACAAAAGCCGAGCACTCGGATCACTCTTTTCGGCTGCCTCTTGGATTCTTTCAGCTATAATTTCATGCACATTGATGTTTCCACCGTTCATAATGCAATGTAGCATGGTAGCTCGAGCAATGTTGACCTCAGAATTGTTTGAGGCTGGGAGGATAGATCTTCTCACAAGCTCAAACCATCCCTTGGCTTTCGGGATGAGGTCTCCTCTTCTGATGAACCGTGGCCTCTTATCTGAATATCTCTCCCAATCTGATCCTATGACACACATGTCATTCACAATTTCTTCAAGCTCATCATTGTCTGGGCCATTACTTATTCTTGCTTGATAACTTGGCTTATCAGAGGGTTATGATCTTAGACGAAGATTCCACATTATAGAATTGGGACTAAAGTCCACCTCTGTTCCTCTCACATAACTTTTGAAGGTAGGAGCCTTGGTATTGTCTTCTCTGGCCACATTGGCATAGAACTCTTTAATGAGATTTGCATTTATTTTTGTCTATGGGTTCGTGAGTTCTTGCCAACCCCTCTGTTCAATCTTCTCTCCAATCTGCGGGCACTCATCATAGTTGGATTGGAATGTCAGCTCTGGCAGTACTTTCTTGTGCTTGATACGTTCGAATTGAAGCTCATGGAAAGCGGTCTTGAACCTTCCTTCGTCAAAAAGAATTCTCTCCACTGGTGTCTTTCCCTTTCGCCTTTTGGAGCTCGATGATGCCATGAGTGAATTTTGATATGTGAAGGTGTTGAAGGGTGTGGATAGCTGATGGAATTTGGCCTCGTTAGGGTAAGGTGTAATTAAGGGAGTGGGTGAGAGTGTCTTTGATGGGGTAAGAGGTGTTGGGTTCCGAAAGTGAGAAGTACAAAGAATGGGAATTGGAATGTGAAGGGGGTACGGAATAGGAACCACTTATATAGAAAAGTGGTGAGTAAATGAAAGGTGTGGATTGATGGTGTAGGCTTATGATGAACGGATGGGGTTTAGTATGGGATGAGCACAAGGATCATCAACTTTATGATGGGATTGGTTCGAATTCCAAGGGCGTTGTTCTTCCAATGTTGCATGGCAACATTTCCCAATGCATTCTCCTTGAAGACATGTGTATAGTCCCCATTTTTTAAGCGGCCGAACCCTCCTTCTTCAATTATTCCATCTTCCAATTCCTCCTTTCATTTCTCCTACAAGAAAAAAAGAATGTAATTATTAAATTTTGGATAGTGGTGGCAAAAAAAATTTAAGGAAGATGGAATAACTACTTTTTAAATTTTTTTTTGTTTTAACTAACTAAGTGCTATTCATGAATGAAAACCAACTGACTAATTAATTGTCTATGTATGCAACATTGGTGACACCAAACTTAGTTTGTAGCCATGTGGTGTAGAAAGATTTGTTCAGGGTTCTAAGAGTAACATGATATGAATTGCATTCATGTTCTCTTAGTGTGCCTTGAACACCAAAATTGTTCTTCACTATATGTTGCATAAAAGGATTCATTCAAGTATATGTCAAAGTTGATTTGGAATTCATGAACCTTGCATTATTAACTACTTTAAAAGCATATAAAACATGGGTTGCCTCCCATGAAGCGCTTCTTTAGCGTCACTAGCTTGACGTTCTGCCTTTGTCAGGGTGGTTGGTAATGCTTCAAATCTTCCCCCCTCGCAGTGAATCTATCTCCATTGGCTTCATTAAGGATCTCCACATGTTCTAAGGAGAAAATTATGTTGATGGTGAAAATTTTAGGCATCTGAGATGGGATGGTAGGGAGATGAGGTGGGATAGCTGGGATATAAGCTGAGATCACTTTATCCCCTGGAGAGAAATCCTCTGTAGGGATCTTCTTGTTCCTCCATCTCCTTGGTGCCTTCTTCTTTGTTTCTTTTGATGTTACCCTACTCTTTGTGGCCTCTTTTTCCAAGGAAATTTTGTTACTGGTCTCATATGACTCTGGTGGTTTTGGTTCCTCTTGGATTTCCTTTAGCTGTTGCACCTTCTAACTGTTTTGCTTACCAACCAAAGGGATTCCCAGGTGTACCATTTGTGTTTCAATGCTTGTTTCTTCCACCAGTGCCTTGTCGTGCTCTTCCCTTGGTTCCTTGTTTCCTTGATCTTCTTCTTGTGAGGGTTTGAAGACATTGAATGCGAGTTGTTCATCATGTATCCTCAGTATTAGCTCTCCTCGCTCCACATCTATAAGCGCTCTGGCTGTAGCTAGGAATGGTCTTCCCAATATGATTGGGTGAAGGTGACTCTCTTTCATTTCCAATATGACAAAGTCTGTGGGAAGGAAGTAGTTCCCAACCTTCACCAACACGTTTTCAACCACTCCTACTGCTTGTTTTTGAGTTTTGTTAGCCAGCCTGATGACTACGTCTGTGGGCATTAGCTCATTGATCTTCAGCTTCTTCATAATGGATAAAGGCATTAAGTTGATGCTTGCTCCCAGGTCACAGAGTCCTTTATCAAACATTGTTTCTCCTATGGCACTGGGGATGTGAAACTCCCTGGATCCTTCCTTTTTGTAGGCAACTCTGGTTGAATGAGAGTACTGCACTCCTTATTCATCACTATTGTTTGCCCTCCTTTGAGTGAGCTTTTCCTGGTCAGCAACTCCTTCATGCACTTAATGTATGAGGGCATTTGTTAGAGAGCTTTGATAAATGGTATGTTTACATGGAGCGATGCAAACATATCAAAGAACTTTGAGTATATTCTCTTTTCTACACCACCCTTGAGTCTTTGGGAAAAAGGTGCATAGAGTTTCAACATCTCCTTCTGTGTAATTTTGGTTTCTTGGTGACCCTCTTCCTGCTTCTCTGCTGAAGTATCTCCAGAATGTTAGAAGGGTTTGTTCAGCTCTTCCTCAGTCCCCCTATCACTTATAGTGACCATCTTGCATTCTTTCCATCTTACTTTCTTTTCTTTACCTCTCGGTTTTTTCTCTGTGTCACTTGGGAAGCTGTCAGTAGGTTTGGAAATCTTCTCAGAGAGGTATTCCACTTGAAATTCTAGCCTCTTAATGGTGTCTCCCTGGTTTTTGATATTGGCTCGCACCTCCTCCTTGAACACCTTGTTATCTTGGATTTTCTTACATATGTATTCAAGTAGAGTCTCAATCCTTAAGAGTCTATCTTTGGATGATGGTGAGTTGAGATTAGAGGGATGAGAAGGGCCATTTTGGTTTTGATATTGATGTTAAGAGGTGATGTTGGGTGAGTGCTGATATGATCTCTGTGTGGAATGTTGGTGAGCTGCATTGTTGTTGGGGTTGTAACGTCTCTGATCTTGGCCTTGATCTTGTTGATTTTCCCACCCAAAGTTTGGGTGGTTCCTCCAACCAGGATTATAAGTTTTGGAGTATGGATCATGAGTCTGCCTAGGTGAGTTTCCAATGTAGTTGGCTTGTTCCTGATCATCCCCTGCCTCTGCATTCACTCCTTCTTGAGCTACTGATGAGGTAGTGATTGCTGCTACTTGGTTCCTTTCCATCTTCTTGGTAAGGTCAGCCAGCTGCTTGGTGATCATCTTGTTTTCAGCCAGCAGTGCATCAACGTTGTTTAGCTCCATCACTCCTCTAGTGTTACCTCTTTCAGAAGCATAGAAGTAGTCATTCTCAGCTACAGTCTCAATGACTTCTATGGCTTCTTCAATGGTCTTCTTCTTGTTTAGAGACCCCCCAGATGAGTGGTCTACTGCCTTCTTTGATTCATAAGAAAGACCTTCATAGAAAATGTGTAACTGCACCCATTCATTGAACATATCTGGCGGGCACCTCCTTGTCAAGTCTTTAAACCTCTCCCATGCTTCATAGAGAGTTTCACCATCTTGTTGCCTGAAGATTTGTACCTCAGCTCTCAACCTGTTGATTCTTTGAGGAGGATAGAATCTCGCCAAGAATTTATTCACAACATCTTCTCGGGTTGTTAAACTCTCCTTCAGGAAAGACTTCGGCCATTTAGATGCCTTGTCCTTGAGTGAAAAGGGGAACAAAAGCAATCTATAGGTATCAGGATGAACACCATTAGACTTCACAGTATCACATATCCTCAAGAAGGTTGTTAGATGTTGATTGGGGTCTTCTTGGACACTTCCTCCGAATGAACAGTTGTTCTGAACAAGGGTGATGAGCTGTGGCTTTAGTTCAAAGTTATTGGCATGTATGGTTGGCTTTTGGATGCTACTTCCACAGTTTCCTGGGTTTGGATTAATATAAGAGCCTAGAACTCTTCTCTCTTGTCCAGCATGATGCATTAGACCTTCTCTTCCATGGTTGTGAGCCTCTTCTTCATGATGGTTCTCTATATTCTCATCCATGTCTGGTTCAAAGTACTCATCCTCTTTCTCAGCACCAACGACTCTCTTTCCTCTTGCTTCCCTCCTTAATCTAAAGAAGGTCCTCTCAGGTTCCAAATCAAAGGAAGTTGAAGCCCCGCTTCTTCTACCTGTCATACAACCAACAAGGCAAAAGCAAGAAGGAGAAAATAAATGCAGAAAGTATTCTTGTCAGAAATGCTATCAGTGTGAGTGATGCAATATATCAAATAGTTAGTAGGTTAGTGAACTGAATTGTAACAAGTAAGAGAACCCCACAAACGGGTAAGGGATAAAGGAAAGAAAATAACTAAAACTGAAAGTAAATCACTCAAACAGAAATTAAATCAACAAAAGAAAAATACTCAATCTAGTTATCCACCAATTTAATCATTGTTGATACAAAATCAATCCCCAGCAACGGCGCCATAAACTTGATGCATGGAAACTTGTCTCTCAACAATTTTTCCTCGGCAAGTATACCAAATTGTCGTCAAGTAAAAACTCACAATAGAGTGAGGTCGAATTCCACATGGATTGATTGGTCAAGCAAATTTAATCAGAGGAATGTTCTAGTTGAGCTACACAGAAATTGAGTTGATATTTGCAGAAACATAAATGGAAGGAAAGTAAATAACATAAAGTGTAAATGCTGGAGATAAAGAGCAAAATGTAAATGACGGAAAGTAAATTGCAGAATCTTAAATGGGGATTTGGGGAAATGAACATAAAAGTAAAGGGCAGAAAGTAAAGAGAATGGGCAAGATCAGAAATGGGGAATTCATTGGGCTCAGGAGATGTTATTTTCTCCGGATCAAGTTCATTCTCATCTCTTCCTCAATCAATGCATTCATTGATCTCCTTGGCAATCTTAAGTGATTGGATTCCAATTCCTTGACAACCCAATCTCTCAAATCTTGATCAATAGCCAATTACTTGGTATAATTGCTCATGAGAAGAGATGAAGTATGGTCACTGATTATACCACATGTATTCCCAAATCAAAGTGTTGGTAGGATTATATGTCACCATATCCATCCAAACCCCAATTTGGTCCAACATGAGAAAGCATTTCTAGCGTGATCTCTTCATTCCTCTTCCAAGGTCCAAAGAAATCCAAGTATGAATAGCTTCTTTTCCAAGACAACTACCCAATAGGATGAAGATTGAAAGCTTTCTAGTAAAATCAAGAGAAAAGAAAGAAGAAGAATAATGAAAACTATTATTGATCCATCAAATTACAACAGAGCTCCCTAACCCAATGAAAGGAGTTTAGTTGTTCATAGCTCTGGGAATGGAAAGCGTAAATGAGAAGTACATTTTGAAAACCCAAACTAGAAGTTGCAGAGAAAGTAAATATACAGAGTGTAATTCTCCAAAATGCCAAAAGCTCCTTATCTAGTTCAAAACTACTCCTATATATACTACTCTTCTGATCTTCTAGTTAGCTCTTTAAGTCTTGGATATGAGCCTTTGGATCTTTTAGTTGAAGCAGTTACAGTCTTTAGTGGGCTCAGCTTTGCTTGCAGAAAAAGTGTGAGTTAGGCATGGACATTAGTTAGGATGTTAGTGGCGTTAACGTTAAGTGAAAATGTGGGTTCGAGAATGTTAGTGACGATCACCTTTTTCACTAATGTTTCATGCCAAAAATGGTCCACGTTAACTTCAACGTTAGTGGCACTAACGTGACCGCTAACGTTGCCTCTTGGTCCTTCGCAAGCGTTATTGGCATTCACCTTTTCCAATAACGTTGCTTACTTCCCCTTTTCCCCACGTTAGAGTTCACGTTAGTATAACTAATGTGACCATTAACGTGGGCTTGCCTTTCTTTCGAGAGCGTTAGTGACACTTACCTTTGTCACTAACGCTCCAAACGCCCCTCCTTCCCACGTTAGAGTTTACGTTAATTAGATTAACGTGGCCTCTAACGTGGTGGTGATTGCCATTCCCAACGTTAGTGACAAAAGTGAGTGTCACTAACGTTGGTCCATCAATTCTTCCTCCACGTTAGCTTCCACGTTAATGTAATTAACGTGGCAACTAACATGGGCAATAGTGGCTTAATCCAACGTTATTGACAAAGGTGAGTGTCTCTAACGTTGGTAATTCCTCGTTCCTTCCACGTTAGAGTTCATCTTAATGTAATTAACGTGACTCTCAATGTGGCCAAGTGTGCCCCTTTTCCAACGTTAGTGGTATTCACTTTTACCACTAACATTGGATCTTCCTTTCTCCTCCATGTTAGCTTCCACGTTAATGTAATTAACGTGGCAACTAACGTGGGCTATAATGGCTTTTGAAGGCATTATTGGCGATCAATTTTCTCATTAACATTGCAAGCTAGCTCCTATTCCACGTTAGTGGTCACGTTAATTAGACTAACGTGGCTACTAACGCGGTTCTTCCTTGCTTCCTTTGTCCTTAAATCAAGCAATTAAAGTGCATCAAAGCTCTATTCCAAGTCATGAGATCATGTATTATCTAATTTGTCATTCAATTCATGTATAATTCTCATAAAATCATGTAAAGTTCACAATGTTTGCTTGAATCAAGATGTAATAAGTGAATATCTACCCAAAACTTGCTTATTCACTAAGAAAATGCATGAAACTACCCTAAAACAGTAAAAAAAAGGTCAATGAAACTGGCCAAAATGCCCTGGCATCACAAGGCCGCCACTGGAGATACCTCCCCCCAAGCCGTTACCATCCAACACAACATTCAAATGGGTAAATTTCTTATCCTTAAACTCTACCTTCCCACTTGAATATGATCTTCTTGAAACGGATGGACAACTTAGAGCTATCTGCGGTTTTAAGAGTAAAAGGGAGATGGTTAGTGGTTGGGAACACCATCCTAGGTTCGTTATGGTTGGAAGCTCAAGGCCTAATTGCAAGGGTTGGTATAATTCTAAATTGATTGGGTCTAGGAGGATGTTTGGCTGCTTACATAAGAATTCCAAGGCTAAACTACCCGGTTGGAGCTATGATGAGCCACTTATAGACGGGTAGACGGGTGTAGAAACAAGATTTGGGATCCGGGCATACAAGAGGATCAATTTTGGGAGCTCAAAGCTTGTGAAGAACTCCCTCAAGGCTTGGCAAATTCATTTGGAAATGTTGGAGTTTATTGGAAGACCAACCGTTGGTGGAAGTTTCAAGATGAGTTCAAGCACAAGCCACCATGACAAAGAGCTCACCAAATGTCCAACTTAAGGACTTTAACTAAAAGTGCTAGGTGGGAGACAACCCACCATGGTATGATCGTTACTTTTTTATTTTTAGTTTTATTTTATTTTTCTCAGTGTTCATTTATAAAATTCTGCATAATCACTTGCATTCTGCATAATTAAAAAAAAGAGAGCATTCCACGGGCAAGTGTCTATGACGCGTACGCATCGTGCGTGAATGTGCAACACCTTTGAATTGACCAGAAAGTTGCGATGGAAATGCGTGGGAGGGGTGCGTGGCGCACAAGCCACCCCACACGTACTCGTGCTTCACGCGTACGTGTCCCCTACATTTTTGCCAATCCACGCGTAAGCGTTAGCAATGCATACGCGTGGGCTTGCCAATCGGTGTAACAGGATGCTTGAATAGAGAGTTGTGATGCCATGGCGCTGGAGTCGTGCGAGTAGTCACGCGTATGCATGACCGACGCTCACGCGTCACTGTGCATTTTTTGCCTCCAACGCGTACGCGTGGACGACGTGATAAACCCCGATTTCGTGATTTATCTTGTGCTTATTTTAGGGGATTTTATCACCTTTTTCCACATTTATTCAATGAAATAGCATGGTTTTGTAATTCTCCCTTGAATTGTGCTTAAGTGTGAAAATATACATTTTAGGCCCTTAAATTGGTGATTTTAATTCACTTTAATCTCATTCGATGCCTTGATGTGTTTGATGAGTGATTTCAGGTTCATAAGGCAAGTATTGGATGGAAGAATTGAGGAGAAAAGCATACAAAGTGGAGAATGCATGAAGAAACAAGAATTGAGAATGCATCGATGGGCGCGCATGCGTACAAGGCGCACACGCATAGAAATGATTTCGCGTAAGAGACGCGCACGTGTACATGCCGCATATGCGTGGATGAAAAAATAGCCAATCGATGCGCACGCGCACATGGCGCATACGCGCCGATACTCTCACGTGACCCACTTAAAGGCAAAATGCTGGGGGCGATTTCTGAGCTGCCCAGGCCTAATTCCAACTTGTTTCTGAGTATATTTCATGCAGAATTGAAGTCCAAGCAAAGGGGGAGCAATTAGTTAGTCAACATGAGCTTTTAGTTAGTTTTCTAGAGAGAGAAGCTCCCTCTTCTCTCTAGAATTAGGTTAGGATTAGGTCAAATTGTCTTGGATCTTGAATTAATTACTTGATTTCATCTTGTTTCTTTTACAATTTCTCAATTCTGCATCTTGATTTCCTTAGTTATGATGTTAATTTCTCCTTTTGCTCTCTTGTATGTTGATGAACATTGTTAGATCTAATTTCCTTTTCATGCGATTTCATGTTTCTATGTTTCTTTTATGTTGATCTTGCTTGCTATTATTGATTTCTCGCTCACGATAGTTATGGGTCTCCTTAATTTTAGCATTTTGTGATGTTTTCTTTTATTGCACACTAGGTGTTTGATGTAATGCTTCCTGTAGTTTTTGAGTAGTTCTCTTGACCCTTGGCCAAGGCTAAGGGGATTGAGTGATCTTGAATCCTTGGGCTTCATTGAATTGGTAATTCTAGAATCCTTGGGGATCAATTTGATAACCATTGACTCTAGCCTACCACTAAGTTAATTAGTAGCTAGGTTGGGACTTATGGATTGATGTTGATCAAGCCATTTGACGTACTCCAAGCCTAGGAGTAGACATTACGTACTTAAGGCTTTAATGAGTAGACCTAATGAGCTCGGTTCCGCATAATTATCAATGTTTAAATTGTTGACAAGGATAGTGATCTCAATTACCTAAGTCTTAGCCAAGAGTCCTTTATCTTGCTTCCTTTAATTACTTGCTTGATTTACTTTTCTTGCTCCTCTTATAAACCAAACCCCCTTGCATTCTCATAGTCAATAATCATTCACTTCATTGCAATTCCTTGTGAGACGACCCGGAGTCCAAATACTTCGGTTAATTCTTATTGGGGTTTGTTCATGTGACATAACCATATCTTAATTTGAGGTGAGAGTTGTTTGTTGGTTTGGGGCTATACTTGCAACGTAAATATTTTGCGAAATTCCTTACCGACAACGATCCTTGCACATCAAATTAATGGCGCCGTTGCCGGGGAGTTGCAATGGTGCTATGTTATTGGCTATTGTATATATTGTAAATAGCTTGATTTTTGGTTTGTTTGTTGGCTTTTGCTAGTTGTAGGACTTTGTTTTCTTTGTTTCTTGTTTGTTTTGTTTTTGTCTTCACTTATCACCATGAATTCTCATCACTTTGGCTATGAGTGCAGTTCAAACTATGTTGTAGGAAATGGAAGTTTCGATGAGGATGTGCATCAAGGATTTGGAAGTCAAAGATGGGAGGAACCCCAAGATTATAGGCACCCTTCTTGGCAACAACCTCCTCCAAACTCTTATGGGTATAATCCTAATCCTAATGCATACCAATCCAATGTGTGTGATGACCCTTATGGTGATTGTCAACCACAACCACCACATGCATATGAACCCCCTCCTCGACATAGCCTTCAACCACACTCACAAGCCTTCTACCACCATTTACCTCCATATGACCCCAACCCATACCCACCATACCAACCACCATATGAACCGCAACTAGAACCATCACCTTTCCAATACCAATACTCCCATGGACCACAAAGTCCACACATACCACCTCAAGGATTTCACCAATATGAACCACCTTCCAATTATAACAACCTTCCTTCAAACAACGAACCTTTTCTTCCACCATCACCTTCTGATGAAGCCCCCATTTTGGGAGAGATCTTGAATCTCATATCTTAAGGCAAGAAGAGGAGGATGAAAGGAAGTTTGCAGAGTTAAGAATAAAAATGGCTATCACGGTAGAAGCCATTGGTAATATGGTCTCATCCCGCCTAAGCCTATGCGATCAAGGCACTCCCATTGTCGAATGTGGAGAAGCAACCAAAAAGCTTAGTGAGGGAGTGAACTTGAAGCTTCATGGAGAGGAAGAGGAGTTAAAATAAGAAGTACAACAAGAGGAGGAGGTAGAAATTAGTGAACAAAAGGAAATAGTGGTTGGATGTTTAGGATATGTTGAGCACATGAAGGAATCTCAAGTTGAAGAGCCTTCTTCCATGAAGTTTGGAAGGGATGTTAAAGAGGAGAGTGATGTTGAGGAAGTGGATAGAGAGCCGAAGGAAATTGATCAAGAAGTGGATTCCATCATTAGTGATTTTTTGTCCACATTGATCAATCCCCTTGATGGTCTTGTTGAGCCTTCTTCCAATGAATTAGAAAGCAATGTTGAGGAGGATGTGCAACCTCCAAGGCATATTGTGAATGAAGAATTGGAAGAAGTGTCCCAAGCAACAAGCCTCCCTATATATGATGATTCCGCATCAACGTATGACCCTTTCGAGCTTGAAGAGTCCTTTCCCACTATGCTTGGGATTGATGACGAGGTAGACTTCACTAAACCTCCTATCTATGATGAGAGTAATGGGGAATGAATAGAAGAAGTTAGTAGAGAAGAAGGTGAACTTGAGAAAGCTTGGCGAGAGGTAAAGTTTGAAGAACCTTGCCAAGTGGTGGAAAACTCTAGAAGAGGATGGACGGGCGTGGAGCGTGCTTTGTCAAGGTCATTGGGAACTCTTCCACCTAGGTTATCATCCAATCTTTCATTTGAGTGGGTGAAACTTCTAACTCTTAGCTTTATTATCCCACTTGAGTATGGTTTGCTTGAGACGGATGGCCAACTTAGGGCGCTTTGTGGACTTAAGCGAAAGAGGAGGATGTTTAGTGGTTGGCGTTGTAAATCTAGACTCATTATGGTTGGAAGCTCAAAATTGAAGAGAATGGATTGGTGTTATGCTCAATTGAATGGGTCTAGGAGGGTAGTTTGGTGCTTTCATGAGAATTCGGCTTTCTTGTCACCCGAACAGAATCAAGGCGATCAACTAGAAGATGGGTGCGAAGATAAGATATGGGACCCTGGATCACAACATGGAAATCAACTTTGGAAGCTCATATCTTGGAGAGAACCTCACCAAAGCTTGGTGAAAATGGTTGGAACTTCTGACAACCAATTGAATGACAAGCACTCTTGGAGGTTCAAGGATGAATACCGGCATAAACCACCTTGACAATGAACCTTCCAAATGTCCAACTTAAGGACTTAAACCAAAAGTGCTTGGTGGGAGACACCCACCATGGTAAAATCTTTCCATTCTCTTGTAGATATAAAGAATGAATGAATTGGGTTCCGTTGTATATAGTTAATTTACTTTTTAGTATATTTTGTTCTGCTTGCTAAGGTGTTTATAAATTCTATGCCTTAATTAGGGATGATTCTTTGAATTTGAGTTTTTGCTTGAATTACAAGTTTCCTCAATTTGTTTGAAAAATCCCCAAAAATTCAAAAATATGTTTGATTTTGCATTTTAGTTGGTTTTAGAGGCCTAGAGAAGGTTAGAAGGAATTTAAGCTTGACGTTACGATTTTTGCCAGTAAAGAATGTTATAAAAACAGTCGCGTTGTAGATATAGTCTCTAAACCGACAAAAATCCATTCGTACAAATGTTTTGGGTGTCACAAGTAACAAACCCCTTTAAAAATTGTTAACCGAGTATTCAAACCTCGGGTCGTCTTCTCAAGGAACTGCGAGGAGGTATGTTCTTATTATTGGCCATAAAGGTTGTAATCGGGGTTTAGAAGATGAGAAGCAAGTAATTTAAATGACAAGTAAAGTAAATGGCAATTAAAATAAATAAATACTGTAAAGCAGACTTTTGGCAAGGTAAGAGAAGTTGGAGGTCCAACATAGTTATCTCTCTCAACTATAATGAAAGTTGAATCTAAACTCCACTTGGTCAACCTTTACTAGGGCAAAGGAAAGTCAAGGGACTAATTAAATTGACCTTTGAATCCTATTTATTTCCTAAGAAAAGGTTGGGATTACTTAAGTTCAGCTTAATTAGCAAGATAACGATTATCAATTATGTTGAGTTTAGTAACTGTTGAGTTACTGAATTCTTAACCAGGACCAAAACGAGAAAAAGTAAAATTGCTGGAATAATAAAAATGTCCTTAGATGGGAAGCAATGGTAACTTAAATCAAAGAGAACAATCATAAACTGAAAATACCTCAATTATCATTAATTCAAATAACAGTCTGTAACATGGAAGAATTCATAGAATAATCAATTATAAAGGTAAATAACCAACTCAGATACTGAAATAAATAAATAAAGTAAAAGGGAAATTTAAAGCAAAGAAATATAAAACCTGGATTGAGAGTCACTCTTAAAGCGAGAAGAAATCCTAAATCCTAAGAGAGAGGAAAAGATCTCCATCTCAACTAAATCTAAATCATTGAAAAATAAAATATGCGAGCTCTCTTTGAATGGGAGCATTCCCACACTTTATAACCTCTGGTCTATGTTGTCTGTACTTGGATCTGGGCCAAAAAGGGCTTCAGAAATCGCTGGGGGCATATTCTGTAAATTCTGATACGTGGCCTCTGTCATGCGTCCGCGTGGGTCACGCGGTCGCGTCATTCGGAGCTTTTCCTTGCCACGCGGTCGCGTCAGTCACGCGTCCGCGTCGTATGCGTTTTGCTTATGTCGCGCGGTCGCGTCAGTCATGCGGCCGCGTCGCTGCATCTTCGCTTTTGGCACGCGATCGCGTCGTCCATGCGATCGCGTGAATACCAGTTTCCTTCAAAGCTCCGTTTTGCTTTCTCCTTCCATTTTTGTATGTTTCCTTTTCCATCCTTTAAGTCATTTTGCCTTAGAAAATCTGAAACTACTCAACACACTAATCACGGCATCGAATGGAAATAAAGGTAATTAAAATAATTAATTTTTTTTAAAGCTTAGAAAAACATGTTTTTCACAATATGACATAATAAGGAAGGGAAAGTAAAACCATGCAGTTAATATGAATAAATAGGTGGAGGATTGAATAAATCACTCAAATTAAGCACAAAAGAACTCATGAAATATGGGTTTATCAACCTCCCCACACTTAAACACTAGCATGTCCTCATGCTAAACCCAAGGTAAATAATTAAGGTTAAAGTGATGGAATGTCATGCAATGCAACCTAATTTAAATGCAACTACCTAAATGAATGATGCATCATGCAACTCTAAATTATTCACTCATATATAAAGCTTACATGTAGTCAAGTTAGTTCATATTCTCAATGAGTCATGTATATGTATAGCCAACCCTTAAATAATGAAGCATTTCAGCAAATGAGATGGGAAAGAAAACATTGTACAAACTTGCAAAACAATTAGCAAATTAAGTACAGATATATGTTGATGAGTTATTGAACCCTCACTGGATTTTGTGTTTACCCTCTAGTCACTCAGTGTTTACTGGACTTATTCACTCTACTTTTCTTTTTATTCTTACTTTCTATAGCTTTGTTTTTCATCTAACCAATCAACAATTATAAAATATAGTCATACCAAAAAGTCATGAGGTCTTTAATTGAGATTGTAATGGGGTCCAGGTAAAGGTAAGGATTTATGTATAGGGCCAAGTGAGCTAATAAGTGAATCCTTAATTTGACTAAGATCTCACCTTAACATACATATTTAGTAAAACAAAATCTCTTTACCTATTTTCCCATATTATCCCACTTATTGTTACATGCTCATGTTTCAAATTTTATTTTTATCCCATGTGTATTGTTGCATTGGGGGGGTTCTTTTGTATCCCCTTTTATTAAATGCTGAAAAATAACTCTCTTTTTTTTTTTTCAAGGCACATGGCAATTAAATCACTTTGATTTTCTCATGAGCATGCTTCCCAAATTTATTTTATTTCCCTTAACTTCTCTACCCTTTTGTTTCTATCATCCATGTTCCCAATAGGTTTCCCATGTTCTAATCTATTCATAATTTTCTATCTTAAGCTAACCAAGGATTCAACTTGGGATTTTATTTTGTTTTTCTGCTTAAGGCTAGTAGGGTGGCTAAATAGAATAAAAGGGATTTTAAAGGCTCAAGGGGGTTGACAAGGGTGATGTGAAAGGTAGGTTATTCTGGGGTAAGTGAGCTAAAATCAAATGATGGCCTCAATCATTCTTTTGGTATGTATCTATTCTATATTCTATAATTGGACATATAGATTAAAGCAAAGTAAAGAACATCAGAATAAAAAGAAGCGAAACACACAGGAATAAAGTTATGGTTTGAATGCAACCATACAATTAAGCTCAAGACTCACAGGTTGTGTGTTCTCTAACTCAAGCATCATATATCATTCATATATGTTATGCAGGTTTAGTAAAAAATTCCCATTATTCTCATAAAAAAATTATTTAGGGTAGCTTTTAAAGTTTTAATGTTCCTCCTTGATGAAATGTTGTCAGCTTAACTACATCATGTAATGCTATATACAAGGTTTATGGATTTAAATCTGATATGTTCAATTTCCTAGCTTACTTCCTTTTTATATTTTTCAATTTAAACTATACTATCTTATGCTAAAAAGGGTAAACTATACTAATTAATCCACTAATAAATCAGAATTGCAAACTAAACTAAATAACTAAAAATATGAACTAAAGATGCAATATGCAAAAATAGAGTAAAAATACATAAAAGCAATGTATAAGTACTCAGAAAATAACAGTAAAAAGAAAAATACAGAAAAATATTCAAAAAGAAAAAGTATGTAATGGTTCACCAAAATAAACGCCAGAGATGGCGACCTCCCCACACTTAAAATGAAGCATCATCCCTGATGCTCAATCAAGCCGGGTGTGAAGGGGTGTCATCACTGGTAGGGATGGCAGCTGGAGGCTCTGCGGTGGTGGTGGGCTGAGGGTCTGGCTGCTGTAGAGGTGGGGCTGACTGGATCGGGATCTCCGGATCCGCAGCCTCTATCTGGGGCATAACCTCCTGATGCGGGGCAGCCTGCTCTGTGGCTGCCTGCTGATGGGTCTCCTCCTGGAAATGAGCCTTCTCCTCGTGCCCATCCTCCTCCTGCTCTGATGGCTCAGATGGTGTGTCGGGCTCAGAGGGGATGTCGCCGGATCGTATCATCAGCTTCAGGTGCTCATAGCGTCGCTTGTTGTGACGCTCCAATCTCTCATACCGGCGCCGGTTACGGCGCTCCATCTGATCAAGCTGTCGGAATAGGCGGTGCACGACGCGGTATACGGGCTCAGAGGCAGGTGAAGGTGCAGTGGTAGCAGCAGGAGCAGCAGTGGCAGCTGTGGATGAAGAGGGTCCAGCAGACGGTGGGGCTGGCTCATCGGTAGCAGTGAAGGGTGGTGGTCTGTAGCCCAAAGCTAAGAAGTTCCTGCTGTGAGGAATGATCTTCCTATAATCCGCCGCTGGTGGTCTCTCATCGGCATCCTCCCATGGCACGTCAGCTCGACGGCCTAGCTGTATAACCAGATACGGAAAAGGGAGGGTGCCTCAGCGTGGACCCTGGCCATAAAATGCCGGATAAAGCGTGGCAGATAAAGGTCCTTCCCCTCCATCACACACCAAAGGAGGGTGATCATAGCAGCCGAGATCTCCATCTCGTGAGTACTCAGCATCACATAATTACTCAAGATCTGATGCCATAACCGAGCCTCATCATTTAAGTATGCTCTCTTGATCCCTCGAGGCATAGTGGTGTCCTGACCCATCTCCCAAGGAACTGTCGGGTCGAGAGCTATCCGTGCCTTCACGGCATCCCAATCAAACTGCATCTGACACATGTCCTCTTCAGCCTTTGAATAACCATCAGGCTGATCGGACTTGGCTGGGAGCTGGAGAATGTCCTCTAAGGCCTCCTCAGTGACCAGAATTTGTTTTCCTCTCAGGTTCACTGCATCTAGGATGGTGAGGTAGTAGTTGCAGTAGAATTCCCGGACCCAAGATGCGTTGACCTCTGTCAGTGTCCTCTCCAGAAAGAACCAGCCCCTTTGGTTGATTTGCTCAGTGGTGTACTACTGAAGTGCTTCTGCAATCTTCAGAGTTCGCTCTAGGTATAGATTTCTGGAGTTTGCAAAAGCCGGGTACTTCAGCTCACAGTACCGGTTTGCAAATTTTGTAGGATCATTTACAGGGAGTAGCTGGTCAGCTTTTTCTGCTGTGTGAAGTTCTTCTCCCGTCATGAGGAATCGTGCATGAGGGCAAGGATGGACTGGGAGGAATCTCCTCGCTTGCGCTTGCCAGTAGCCTTGCCTTTTCTTTTCCTTTGTGAGGCAGACATCCTGAAAAACAGAAAACCAGGATATGGATAAAAATAGTAAAGCAAATAGGCAATTAAACAAAGGAAACTCAAAGCGGCAAAGGAGAAATAAAATAAGGAAAATGAGTATATGAAATGTATTGAATTTATATTAAATGGAAAAATAATCAATATGCCATGGTTAGAAAGTTAGAGGAAATTGAAAATAAACAGAAAAGAGAACAAAAGGGTTAGTATGGTTAGAATTTGAAGAAGAAATTAGTAAATTAAAATTAGTGAGTTAGTAAAGTGCGGGTTAAAGTAAGTGGCATAGAAAAAAATTCCATATAACAAGGATTCACAGTTAAGAATAGAAGTACTCATAATCAAACAAGGAAAACAGGATGATGCTGATTCGAATAGAAATAAAGAAAGCAAAAATTGGAATCAGTGAATCACAAATGCAGTTTATGAACCAGGAAACCAAAGAGGATAAGAAAGTCTGCCATAGCATTCATGAAACGGTTTGGGTAAAGCAGAGTAAAATAGAGTTCAGAAATGCCAAACCAAAACATGAATGAAAACAATTTACAAAAAATTTGGGCAGCATTCTGGCTAAAATTGGATTGTCCCGGAAAATACACAGCAATCATAGCAGTGCATATGAATTAAAAACTTGCTGTAGTTACCTATAATTAATAGAAATAGGAAAATTCAGAGTAACAAGCAACAAATGCAAGAAATCACAGCATATGAACGAGGTCATAGGAACAGTGCTAGTAAACAGACCTAGATCCACTAACCACAGCCTAAGCTACCTAACAACCTAAAAATTCACTACAACATGCATATCTATCTATCCTATGTATGAACAAAAACGGAAAAAAATACAGAAAAACGACGAACGGATAAAAGGGAGTGCGTGTTGCGGAACCTGGAAAGCGAAAAAAGCAGAACGGTTGGGTGATGGCGGCGGTGGTGTCCGGTGCGGTGGCGGGGCACGGCGGCGCGGTGGCGGCTGAGGGGGAATGGGGATAGGGTCTTAGGGTTAGTGATAGAGGAAGGGAGGGGGGTTGCGGGTGGGTGGCGGAGGGGGGGCGCGGCTGGATGGCCGGCGGTGGTGGGTGGTGCTTCTGGGTGGTGGCGGAGAGGGGAGGAGAGAGGAAGAAAGAAGAAGAAAAAGGGGGAGGGGGTGGTACGGCGGCGGTGTCTGGACGGCGGCGGCATCTGGGTGGTGGCACGGTGGCGGCTGGGTGGTGTTGGGTGGTGGCTGGAGGAAGAAGAAGCAGAGAGGGAGAAGAGGGTTGGTGGTGGGGGGCTGCGCGACTGATAGGGTTCGCGTGGCTGGGGGTTATATTTTTGAATCCACGCGGCCGCGTGGGGCACGCGGTCGCGTGGTTGGGGTGAAAATGGGAGTGACGCGATCGCGTGGGGCGCGCGATCGCATGAGGGGGGAAACTGGTATTCACGCGATCGCGTCGCTGGAATTCATTCTAAACGCACGACTCCAGCGCCGTTTTAGCGCAACTCTCTGTCTCCTTTTGGGGTGATGTGCAATCCATGTGATGCGATCGCGTCGCTCACGCGGTCGCGTGGGATTGGTATTGTGCAAGTGACGCGATCGCATGGGGCATGCGATCGCGTGGGCCAATTTGTGTGAAATGCACAAGGGCCGCACGATTCCAGCCTAACTTTCTGTTTGTTGGATCCTTACGCCGATATATATATATATATATATATATATATATATATATATATATATATATATATATATATATATATATATATATATATATATATATCACGCGGCCGCGTGGGTCATGCGGTCGCATCGTGCACTCCTTTTTTTTTATATATGCATGAAAAATGCAGAATGCAATGATTAACATGAATGCTATGCATGATTCCAGGTTTAATAAATTAAAGTGAAAAAGGAAAAATGAAAGCAATTAACAAGAAATAAATTGAAAAAGAAGCGACCATACCATGGTGGGTTGTCTCCCACCTAGCACTTTTAGTTAAAGTCCTTAAGTTGGACATTGGAGGAGTATCCTGTTATGGCGACTTATGTTTAAATTCGTCTAAAAATCTCCACCAGTGCTTGAAATGCCAATAGCCTCCGGGGTCCCAAACCAAGCATGCAAAGCTTCTGAGCAGCTCTAAACAGATTTTCAGGCTCCCGGGACGACGAATGTCAGGATAGAGTCCAGGATTCCAAGCCTTGCTTTTAAATCTGCCTCCGTCTTTATCTACATGTTTCCATTCGGGCAGTTTAAAAAGTAGAATCTCACCTTGGTGACCAAACGTTTTCTGTGATCCATGCAATTGAGCATGATACCAATCCGTGTACTTCGAGGTGAAGCGTGGAACCTTATTAAACCTTGTGCACCAGCTCTGAGTACGAGCCATTTCCCTCTTACTCTTAAAGCCGCAGAGAGCTCTAAGCTGGCCATCTGTTTCAAGCAAACCATATTCAAGTGAATAAGTAAAGTTATAAGTTAAGGATTGTACCCACTTGAAGCTTGTATTAGGTGGTAATGGCCTTGGGATAGGTGTTTTTGGTGGTTCTGCAAGTTCCATTTCTTTGTGCTCTTCTGTGAATTCCTCTACTTCTTTGCAAAGATCTTCAATTGTATCTGTGTCCTGGTCAAAGTCTTCTGTGTCTTCCTCATCACTTGAGTCATAGATTGGAGGTTGAGAGAAATCTACCTCTACATCATCTTTATATTCACTTGGGGAAGATTCTTCGATCTCAGAGAATTCACTTGCGGATGCAAGTTCATCACTAAGAGAGCTAGACTTGTGACTATCACTATCGAGGGAATTTGTTTCTTGGATTATTCTGTCTGATTCTTCATAAACGACTTGCCTTGGAGAAATATCCTCCTTAGCATCAACTGTAGTCTCCTTGACGGCGTGTTCCTCAATTTCGGATTCCAATGGAGGTTCAGCATCTCCTAGATCTTCAACCAACTCTTCTTCTTGAGCGATGACAGCTTCTTCTACTTGTTCTAGTACGAATTCATTCTCTGTCTTGTCCACTGGAGTTTCTGGTATCTCCTTCATGCTACGCTCTTTGTTAGACTGTTCACATGGGGCTGTGGTTGATCCTTGTGTATTTGAGCGCCTAGAAACCCATTGAATTATCGCTTGCTCCAGTTGTTGAATGGTTGTTTAAAATTTATTTACTGTTTCCGTTAGGCGAACCTCTGCTTCTCGGGTTGCTGGACTTGGACATGACACAAAGGAAAGTGGTGGTGATTGGGAGCGATTGGATTGGCACTGGGGTAAGGAAGGATCATATGGTGGCGAATGGTGAAGAGAAGCTTGTGAGTGTGGTGGTTCGAGGTTATATTGAAAGGATGGTTTACATGCACGGGGTGGGGCTTGTTGGTAGTTACAAGGTTGTCCACCATATCTTTCAGCTGGGTATGCATTGTAGAATGGTCTTTGTCCAGGATATCTCAGGGGGTGTTGCTGCCAAAAGGGTTTATTAGATCCTCTTGGTTCCATCCATCCTTGATTGGTTTGACCTTGATGTGCGTTCCTGCTGTAACTTCTATTTCCTTTAACAATATTAAAACCAAACTCAAAGCGAGAGGGATGAGAGTTCATGGTAGCAAATAAAGATAAATAGGAAAAAAAACAAAAATAAATAAACAAGCAAAAGAAAAATATTTACAATAACCAATAATAAGGCACACGTTAGCAGTTCCCTGGCAACGGCGCCATTTTGACGTTAGGATTTTTGCCAGTAAAGAATGTTATAAAAACAGTCACGTTGTAAATATAGTCTCTAAACCGACAAAAATCCCTTCGTACAAACGTTTTGGGTGTCACAAGTAACAAACCCCTTTAAAAATTGTTAACCGAGTATTCAAACCTCGGGTCGTCTTCTCAAGGAACTGCGAGGAGGTATGTTCTTATTATTGGCCATAAATGTTGTAATCGGGGTTTAGAAGATGAGAAGCAAGTAATTTAAATGACAAGTAAAGTAAATGGCAATTAAAATAAATAAATACTGTAAAGCAGACTTTTCGCAAGGTAAGAGAAGTTGGAGGTCCAACATAGTTATCTCTCTCAACTATAATGAAAGTTGAATCTAAACTCCACTTGGTCAACCTTTACTAGGGCAAAGGAAAGTCAAGGGACTAATTAAATTGACCTTTGAATCCTATTTATTTCCTAAGAAAAGGTTGGGATTACTTAAGTTCAGCTCAATTAGCAAGATAACGATTATCAATTATGTTGAGTTTAATAACTGTTGAGTTACTGAATTCTTAACCAGGACTAAAACGGGAAAAAGTAAAATTGCTGGAATAATAAAAATGTCCTTAGATGGGAAGCAATGGTAACTTAAATCAAAGAGAACAATCATAAACTGAAAATACCTCAATTATCATTAATTCAAATAACAGTCTGTAACATGGAAGAATTCATAGATTCAATTATAAAGGTAAATAACCAACTCAGATACTGAAATAAATAAATAAAGTAAAAGGGAAATTTAAAGCAAAGAAATATAAAACCTGGATTGAGAGTCACTCTTAAAGCGAGAAGAAATCCTAAATCCTAAGAGAGAGAGGAGAAGATCTCCCTCTCAACTAAATCTAAATCATTGAAAAATAAAATATGCGAGCTCTCTTTGAAAGGGTGCATTCCCACACTTTATAACCTCTGGTCTATGCTGTCTGTACTTGGATCTGGGCCAAAAAGGGCTTCAGAAATCGCTGGGGGCGTATTCTGTAAATTCTTATACGTGGCCTCTGTCACGCGTCTGCGTGGGTCGCGCGGTCGCGTCATTCGGAGCTTTTCCTTGCCACGCGGTCGTGTCAGTCACGCGTCCGCGTCGTATGCGTTCTGCTTATGTCGCGCAGTCGCGTCAGTCATGCGGCCGCGTCACTGCATCTTCGCTTCTGGCACGCGATCGCGTCGTCCATGCGATCGCGTGAATACCAGTTTCCTTCAAAGCTCCGTTTTGGTTTCTCCTTCCATTTTTGTATGTTTCCTTTTCCATCCTTTAAGTCATTCTGCCTTAGAAAATCTGAAACTACTCAACACACTAATCACGGCATCGAATGGAAATAAAGGTAATTGAAATAATTAATTTTTTTAAAGCTTATAAAAAAATGTTTTTCACAATATGACATAATAAGGAAGGGAAAGTAAAACCATGCAGTTAATATGAATAAGTAGGTGGAGGATTGAATAAATCACTCAAATTAAGCACAAAAGAACTCATGAAATATGGGTTTATCAAAGCTCCTCTTGGTGCTCCTTAAAAAAAAAGAAGAGCCACGTGCAAGCGCACAGTGTGCGTGCGCGTCGGCTGTGCATTTCGTACTTTCTGGTCCAAGGACCAGAGAGTTGTGCCACTTTTGGGCCAACCCTGGGCCTTAAGCCACGCGGATGCATACATGGCGCGTCCGTGTCCCCATGTATTTCCTTACCCACGCGAAAGCGCACTTGGCACCTCCGCGTCCCATTATCGTTCAACTCATCTACGTGCAAGCGCACAGTGCGCGCATGCGTCAATGCATTTTTGCATCACCCAGGCCAAAGACCCGAGAGTTATGCCAACTCTGGGCCACTTTTGTGCCCCTAGCCCAGCTCACCCGTGCGGACGCGCACCGTACGCGTCCGCACCCATTCCCATATCTCTCATCCACGCGCAGGCGCGTATGACGCCCCAGCACCACTTCCTTATTTTCCCACCCACGCAGACGTGCACGGTGCGCGCACGCGTTGATTTAAAAATTTTATTTACCCAGGAACGTAAAAGCCCTAGCGCAGTCGCGCCCCAACTCTTTTCTTCTCCAACGTTCCATTTCCCCTTCTCTCCCTCCATAACCAGCTCTACAGCCAATACCGTCCACCTCCGGCGACCACGTTCCCCCACCATCAACCGCCGCATAACTGTCTCACCCTTCCCTTCTACCTTCTCTCTCTTCCTCCATTTCCCTCACTCCCTCACTCTCACAGTTCCACCGCCGCTGTAGCCGCGACCTCCATTGTCGCCGGCGAGCATCCCGCAATCACCACCGTCGTGACACTTCTCCCCCTCTTTCTTCTTCCTCCCTTCCTCGCCCTCTCTTTCTTCTTTTCACTTCACCCCTGCTCTGTCTCTGGCTCTGTCCCGGCGCCACCTGAGAGCCACCCCGAGCTCCACTACGCTGCCACCATTACTGGGCAGTGCCACCGTTCTGCTGCTTCCTCTCCTCGCCCTTTTCAAATTCTTTCACTCTCTGCCTCTGCTTCCCAGGTTCCCCTTCTTCTCATTTTCATTTTATTTTTGTTTGATTAATCTGGTTTAGCTCATTCTGTTTAGCTTGCTTAGTTCAATTAGTTTAGTTTAGTTTAGTTTAATTAGGTGGTTAGAGAATCTGAGCTGGATAGTTGGTGCACGAAATTACAATCACACTTTTGCAACTCCCCACAACTAACCAGCAAGTGCACTGGGTCATCCAAGTAATACCTTACGTGAGTAAGAGTCGATCACACGGAGATTGTCGGCTTGAAGCAAGCTATGGTTATCTTGTAACTCTTAGTCAGGATATCAATAATTCTCAGATTTAATTGTAAAAAGTAAAAGAACATGAAATAAATACTTGTTATGCAGTAATGAAGAACAGGTTGAGGCTTTGGAGATGCTTTGTCTTCTGAATCTCTGCTTTCCTACTATCTTCTTCTTCATGCATGCAAGGCTCCTTCCATGGAAAGCTTTAAGTTGGGCATCACCGTTGTCAATGGCGACTTCCTGTCCTCTCAGTGAAAATGTTCCAAATGCGCTGTCACCGCACGGCTAATCGTCTGTCGGTTCTCGATCATATCGGAATAGGATCCATTGATCCTTTTGCGTCTGTCACTACGCCCAACACTCGCGAGTTTGAAGCTCGTCACAGTCATCCCTTCCCAGATCCTACTCAGAATACCACAGGAAAGGTTTAGATGTTCCGGATCTCAGGAATGGCTGCCAATAATTCTAGCTTATACCACAAAGACTCTGATCTGAATCATGAGGCTAAGAGATATGCATTCAATCTAAGGTAGAACGGAGGTGGTTGTCAGGCACGCGTTCATAGGTGAGAATGATGATGAGTGTCACGGATCATCACATTCATCAGGTTGAATTGCAAATGAATATCTTAGAATAGAAGCAAGCGTGATAGAATGGAAAACAGTAGTAATTGCATTAATTTATAAAGAACAGCAGAGCTCCTCACCCCCAACAATGGGGTTTAGAGACTTATGCCGTAGAGAATACAATATGAAACGTGTAAAGTGTCATGAGGTACAAGATGAATCACTAAAAGTAATTTTTATAGTAAACTGGTGACCTAGGGTTACAGAAAATGAGTAAGCTAGGGTGTTTAGTGTAAAAATCCACCTCCGGGGCCCACTTGGTGTGTGCTTGGGCTGAGCATTGAAGCTTTCATGTGTAGAGACTTTTTTTGGAGTTAAACGCCAGCTTTTGTGCCAGTTTGGGCGATTAACTCCAGTTTTTATGCCAGTTCTGGCGTTAAACGCCAGAATTTTTAAGCTGATATGGAATGCCTGTTTGGGCCATCAAATCTCGGGAAAAGTATGGACTATTATATATTGCTGAAAAGCTCAAGATGTTTAATTTCCAACGCAATTGAGTGCGCGTCAATTGGGCTTTTGTTGCTCCAGAAAATCCACTTTGAGTGCAGGGAGGTCAGAATCCAACAGCATCTGCAGTCCTTTTTCAGCCTCTGAATCAGATTTTTGCTCAGGTCCCTCAATTTCAGCCAAAAAAGACCTGAAATCACAGAAAAACACACAAATTCATAGTAAAGTCTAGAAAAGTGAATTTTAAATAAAAACTAATTAAAATATACTAAAAACATACTAAAAACAATCACAAAAAGCGTATAAATTATCCGCTCATCACAACACCAAACTTAAATTGTTGCTTGTCCCCAAGCAACTGAAAATCATATAGGATAAAAAGAATAGAATATACAATGAATTCCAAAAACATCTATGAAGATCAGTATTAATTAGATGAGCCGGGCTTTTAGCTTTTTGCTTCTGAACAGTTTTGGCATCCCCCTTTATCCTTTGAAGTTCAGAATGATTGGCTTCTATAGGAACTCAGAATCCAGATAGTGTTATTGATTCTCCTAGTTAAGTATGTTGATTATTGAACACAGCTACTTTATGAGTCTTGGCCGTGACCCAAAGCATTTTGTTTTCCAGTATTACCACCAGATACATAAATGCCACAGACACAAAATTGGGTGAACCTTTTCAGATTGTGACTCAGCTTTGCTAGAGTCCCCAATTAGAGTTGTCCAGAGCTCTTAAGCACACTCTTTTTGCTTTTGGACCACGACTTTAACCGTTTAGTCTCAAGTCTTCACTTGACACCTTCACGACACAAGCACATGGTTAGGGACAGCTTGGTTTAGCAGCTTAGGCCAGGATTTTATTCCTGTGGGCCCTCCTATCCACTGATGCTCAAAGCCTTGGATCCTTTTTATTACCCTTGCCTTTTGGTTTAAAGGGTTATTGGCTTTTTCTGCTTGCTTTTTTTCTTTCGCATATCATCTTCTCCTTTTTTTTTTCTATTCACTGCTTTTTCTTGCTTCAAGAATCAATTTTATGATTTTTCAGATTATCAATAACATTTCTCCTTTTCTATCATTCTTTCAAGAGCCAATAATTTTAACATTCATAAACATCAAATTCAAACATATGCATTGTTCAAGCATTCATTCAGAAAAAAAGAGTATTGCCACCATATCAAAATAATTAAACTGTTTTAAAATTTGAAATTCATGTACTTCTTTTTCTTTTTCAATTAAAAACACTTTTTAAGAAGGTGATGGATTCATGGGACATTCATAACTTTAAGACATAAACTTTAAATTTTATTAATCATGGAATGACAATAAGACTCAAAAATAAATATAGGAGCAAACCAATAATAATAGAAGGCAGAAAATAAAAAAACAGAAAAATAAATGACTCTTAAAATAGACTCTTAATAATAAAGGTTATCACAGAGTTAGGACTCAACAACATTGATTTTGAGAAATGGATGCTCCCTCAATCTGTGGGGTGCTTGGTCCTTCAAGGGAGAGCTTCTGGCGCTTCAGCTCCTTTAGCTCACGCCCCTGCTTCTCCTGTTCCTTCAGCAGTTTGCAGAGCATGCAGTTTTGATTCTGCTGTTCTTCCTTAAGTTGTTCCATAGCTTCTTGTAGCTTGGTAACAGATGCTTCTAGGCGGGTCCAGTAGTCAATTTCAGGAATTTCTGGGAGGAACTCCTGCGCCCTCCTTTTTATGGAGTTGTCTTAAACTTGTCCTTCCATTGACTTCTTGGTGATTGGGTGTTCGATTGGGATGAATTCATCTACTCCCATCCTTACCCCAGCATCTTTACATAGCAGAGAAATTAAGCTTGGGTAGGCCAGTTTGGCTTCAGTGGAGTTCTTGTTTGTAATTGTGTAAATCTCACAAGAAATTAGATGATGAATCTCCACTTCTTTTCCAAGCATAATACAATGAATTATCACTACTCTTTTGACAGTGACCTCAGAGTGGTTGCTAGTGGGCAATATAGAACGCCCAATGAAGTCCTACCAGCCTCTTGCAACTGGTTTGAGATCTCCCCGCTTGAGTTGGTTTGGGACACTTTTTGAATTGGTTATCCACTTAGTTCCAGGGAGGCATATGTCCTCTAGAACTTGATCCAACCCCTTATCTACTCTCACCATTCTCCTATTAAAGGATTCTAGGTCATCTTGTAGTTGAGGCAAGTTGAAGACCTCTCTTATTTTGTCTAGATGGAAATAAATAAGCCTCCCTTTGACCATGGTTCGGTAGGTATGAAAGGCGGTTCCAGTTATTCTCTGCTTATCTGTTAGCCACAGATTTGAGTAGAATTCCTGAACCATGTTTCTTCCAACCTTTGTTTCAGGATTAGCTAGAATTTTCCAACCTTTGTTTCAGGATTAGCTAGAATTTTCCATCCTCTGTTTCGAATTTCCTCTTGGATCTCCGGATATTCATCTTCTTTCAGATTGAATTTAACTTCCGGGGTCACTGACCTCAGACTCATAATTTTGTGGTAATGGTCTGCATGTTCTTTGGTTAGGAACCTCTCTTGATTCCAAACACTCTTTTGAGTATTCTCTTTCTTGCCTCTTGATTTGGTTTGTTTTCCCTTAGGTGCCATGATCTTGATGAGTCTTAGCTCAGTGATCACGGAAAAACACACCAAACTTAGAGGTTTGCTTGCCCTCAAGCAAAAGAAAAGAAATGGGAGAAAGAGGAGAAGAGGCAAATTCGAATGGAGGAGAGGAGTGGATGGCCGAATGTATATTTATAGGAGGAGGGGAGGGATTTCGAAAAATTTGAAAGAGATATGACATAGAGATATGATTGATGGAAGAAAATAAAATCATGATATGAAAAAGATGAGATTTGTAATTGAAAAAGATATAAAGATGTTAAATCTAAAAATTTGGTTATGCATCTAAGAAATAACAGATGATATGATGAGTTGAAAAAGATTTGGAAATAAATTAAGAAGATATGAGTTTTTGAAGTAGATTTGGGAAGGATTTGAAAGAAAATTGAAAAGAGATTTAGAAAATGTTTGAATTTTTGAAAATTGAGGGTGAATGATGAAAGTTTGAAACATGTTTATGCAGAAAAGTATGAATCAAACATGAAAATTTGAAAAAATTTGAAGTTGAAAACAAAATTTCCTCTCCCTGCCTTTTTGGCGTTAAACGCCCAGAATGGTATCCATTCTGGTGTTTAACCCCTTTATCACTGGGCGTTTTGCTGAATGCCCAGGATGCTGCAATTCTGGCGCTAAACGCCCAGAATGGTACCCATTCTGGCGTTTAACGCCCAAAATGCCCTTTACTGGCATTTTCTTGTCAACAAGCTCCTTTTCTCTGCTTTTTGCACTGAATCCTTCTGTAACTCTATGAATTCCTTCAGTTTTGGTGATTAACCTTTGAAGAAAAATGTATACCAAACTTCTACAAGTATTAATTAAAACAAATAACTTGCTAATGGCTGGGTTGCCTCCCAGCAAGCGCTTCTTTATTGTCTTTAGCTGGACCTTTACTGAGCTTCATTCAAGCCTCAGTTTTGAGCATTCTTGCTCAAAATTGCTTTCATGATAATGTTTGATTCTCTGTCCATTAACAATGAACTTTTTGTCAGAATCAATATCTTGAAGCTCAACATAACCATATGGTGACACTCCTGTAATCATATATGGTCCCCTCCACCGGGATTTTAATTTTCCGGGGAATAATTTGAGCCTAGAGTTGAACAGCAGAACTTTTTGTCCTGGCTCAAAGACTTTGGATGACAATTTCTTGTCATGCCACTTTTTTGCTTTTTCCTTATAAATTTTTGCTTTTTCAAAAGCATTGAGTCTGAACTCCTCTAGCTCATTTAGCTGGAGCAATCTTTTCTCACCAGCTAACTTAGCATCCATGTTTAGGAACCTGGTTGCCCAGTAGGATTTATGTTCCAGTTCCACGAGCAGATGACAGGCCTTGCCATACACAAGCTAGTATGGAGAGGTTCCTATAGGAGTCTTGAATGCTGTTCTGTATGCCCACAGAGCATCATCCAAGCTCTTTGCCCAATCCTTTCTACGGGCAATTACAGTCCGTTCCAGGATTCTCTTTAGTTCTCTATTAGAGACTTCAGTTGCCCATTTATCTGTGGATGATACGGAGTTGCTACTTTGTGGCTAATTCCATATCGAACCATAGCAGAGTAAAGCTGTTTATTGCAGAAATGGGTGCCCCCATCACTGATTAGTACTCTGGGAACACCAAATCTGCTGAAAATATGTTTTTGGAGGAACATCAGCACAGTCTTGGTATCATTAGTGGGTGTGGCAATTGCCTCCACCCATTTAGATACGTAGTCTACTGCCACCAGAATGTAAGTGTTTGAGTTTGATGGTGGGAAAGGACCCATGAAGTCAATACCCCATACATCAAACAACTCAATCTCTAAGATCCCTTGTTGAGGCATGGCATAACCATGAGGCAAGTTACCAGCTCTTTGGCAACTGTCACAGTTATGCACAAACTCTCGGGCATCTCTATAGAGAGTAGGCCAATAGAAGCCACATTGGAGGACTTTAGTTGCTGTTCGCTGATGAGCGGATATTTTATACGCTTTTTGGGGTTAATTTCATATAGTTTTGAGTATGTTCTAGTTAGTTTTTAGTCTATTTTCATTAGTTTTTAGGAAAAATTCATATTTCGAGACTTTACTATGAGTTGTGTGTTTTTCTGTAATTACAGGCATTTTTCTGGCTGAAATTGAAGGAGCTGAGCAAAAATCTGATTCAGGCTGAAAAAGGACTGCTGATGTTGTTGGATTCTGACCTCCTTGCACTCAAAGTGGATTTTCTGGAGCTACAGAACTCGAAATGGCATGCTTCTAATTGCGTTGGAAAGTAGACATCCAGGGATTTCCAGCAATATATAATAGTCCATACTTTGCACAAGGATAGACTACGTAAACTGGCGTTCAACGCCAGTTCTCTGCCCAATTCTGGCGTCCAGCGCCAGAAAAGGATCAAAAGCTGGAGTTGAACGCCCAAACTGGCACAAAAACTGGCGTTCAACTCCACGAATGGCCTCTGCACGTGAATTTCTTAAATCTCAGCCCCAGCACACACCAAGTGGGCCCCAGAAGTGGATCTCTGCATCATCCATCATAGTTTACTCATTTTTTGTAAACCTAGGCTACTAGTTTAGTATTTAAACAACTTTTAGAGACTTATTTTGCATCTCATGATATTTTTCTAGATCTGAACTTTGTACTCTTTGACGGCATGAGTCTCTAAACTCCATTGTTGGGGGTGAGGAGCTCTGCTGTGTCTCGATGAATTAATGCAAGTATTTCTGTTTTCCATTCAAACATGCTTGTTCCTATCTAAGATGTTCAATCGCGCTTAACTGTGATGGAGGTGATGATCTGTGACACTCATCACCTTCCTCAAACCATGAACGTGTGCCTGACAACCACCTCCGTTCTATATACGATTGAATGAGTATCTCTTAGATTCCTTAATCAGAATCTCCGTGGTATAAGCTAGAATTGATGGCGGCATTCATGAGAATCCGGAAAGTCTAAACCTTGTCTGTGGTATTCCGAGTAGGATTCAATGATCGAATGACTATGACGAGCTTCAAACTCGCAAGTGCTGGGCGTTAGTGATAGACGCAAAAGGACGAAGAATCCTATTCCAGTATGATCGAGAACCGACAGATGATTAGCCGTACTGTGACAGAGCATGTGAGCATATTCTTCACTGAGAGGATGGGATGTAGCCATTGACGACGGTGAACCCCTACATACAGCTTGCCATAGGAGGACGTGCGTGCGTGAACAAGAAGACAGAGGAAAGCAGAGATTCAGAAGACAAAGCATCTCCAAAACTCCAACATATTCTCCATTACTGCATAAGAAGTAACCTTTAAACCATGCTCTCTTGTTTATTCGCAATTCAACTGATAAACATAATTGATTTCCTGACTAAGATTTACAAGATAACCATAGATTGCTTCAAACCAACAATCTCCGTGGGATTCAACCCTTACTCACGTAAGGTATTACTTGGACGACCCAGTGCACTTGCTGGTCAGTGGTACGAGTTGTGAAAAGTGTGATTCACAATTTGTGTACCAAATTTTTGGCGCCGTTGCCGGGGATTGTTCGTGTTTGAACAACTAACGGTTTATTTTGTTTCTTAGATTAGGAAAATTTTTCTTTTTGGTTTAGAGTCTCTTATTACTTTTTCTAAAAAAAAAATAAAAAAATAAAAAAAATAAAATAAAAATAATACTTCTTCAAAACAAGTGTTACATTCATAACTCATTTGGCTAGAGTGTTAATCTGCGTTCTTAGTAATTGGGTTAGAATCCTTTATATTCTTTTCAAAATCTTCTTTTTCATAAATAATAATTTCTCTATTAAATCTTGTGCCAAACTTTAAGTTTGGTGTTTTCTTGTTGATTTCCCTTTGGTTTTCGAAAATTTTGGTTTGGTTTTCTAAAAATTTTAAGTTTGGTGTTCTTCTTTCATGTTCTCGTGTTCTTGTGAGTCTTCAAACTGTTCTTGAGTTTTTCTTATGTCTTGATCTTAAAATTTTTAAGTTTGGTGTTCCTTGGTGTTTTCCCTCCAAAATTTTCGAAAATAAGGAGCATTAGATCTAAAAATTTTAAATCTTGTGCTATCTTATTGTTTTTCTCTTTCCTCTTAAAAATCAAAAATATCTTTTCTCTCTATTTTAAAAACAATTTTTCGAAATATATTTCTAAAAATTAAGATTTTTATTTCAAAATTTAAAACTTTTTTTTTTCAAAATCATCATATCCTTTTCAAAACTTCCTAACCACTTTAGACCTCAGTTTTTCGAAAATCTTCACTCAATTTTTATTTATTTTAATTTATTTCATTTTCGAAATAAATATATAAATAAATAAATAAAAATATTTTTTCTATTTTACATCATCTCCCTTTCTCCATCATGGACCTAAGCGGAAATGAACAGTCCAAGAGGACTCTGGGGTCATATTCTAACCCCTCTACTGCTTCATATGGGAGTAGTATCTGCATACCCTCCATTGGAGTCAGTAGCTTTGAGTTGAATCCTCAGCTCATTATCATGGTGCAGCAATGTTGCCAGTATTCCGGTCTTCCACAGGAAGAACCTACAGAGTTTCTGGCACAGTTCCTACAGATTGCTGACACAGTACATGATAAAGAAATAGATCAGGATGTCTACAGACTATTACTGTTTCCATTTGCGGTAAAAGATCAAGCTAAGAGGTGGTTGAATAACCAACCTAAGGCCAGCATAAAGACATGGAAACAACTGACAGAAAAATTCCTGAATCAGTACTTTCCCCCAAAACGGATGACACAGCTAAGGCTGGACATCCAAGGCTTTAAGCAAGGAGATAATGAATCTCTTTATGATGCCTGGGAGAGATACAGAGAGACGCTAAGAAAATACCCCTCTGAAATGTTTTCAGAGTGGGTTTAGTTAGACATCTTCTACTATGGGATTGCAGAAGGAGCTCAGATGTCTCTAGATTACTTAGCTGGTGGATCTATCCACATGAGAAAGACAATTGAAGAGGCTCAAGAGCTCATTGATACAGTTGCTAGGAATCAGCATCTGTACCTAAGCAGTGACCCTTCCATGAAAGAAGAGGTTAAAACAGCAACTGCTGAACTCAGTCCTGTAGAACAAGCTGCTGAATTCAATCAGCAATTGGACTTCCTAACAAAGCAGTTAGCCGAATTCAAAGATAGATTACAAGAGTACAGGATGGCTAATATACATATGGAAGAACAGTTTAAGCAAACAAAGCAGCAGCTGTCAAGGCAAATAACAGAAGAATGCCAAGCAGTTCAATTAAGAAGTGAGAAGACATTAAATACCCCACCTCAAGGCATCAAAAAGCCAAGAAATGAGAAACCCACCAAAGATTCACCTGAGGACAGTAAGAGCCCAGGGAGAAATAATCCTGGCACTAAAACGCCAGAAAATTGGTGGAAGGCTGGCGCTGAACGCCCAGATCATGCCCAAAACTGGCGTTCAACGCCAGAAACAAGGCAGGATTGGCGTTCAACGCCAGAAATGGGCAAGAATCTGGCGTTGAACGCCCAAATAGGGCAGGATCCAGCGTTGAACGCCTAAAATGGGCACCTTTCTGGCATTCAGACGCCAGGAACAGACAAGGAGCTGTCGTCTAACGTCACTCCAGCTTCTAACTCTGGAACTCAATTGCCAGTGAGGGATCAGACACACACAAATGCTGATAATAACCCCTCTAAAAAGGCTTCTTCAACCACTTCTGTAGGCAATAAACCTGCAGCAACTAAGGTTGAGGAATATAAAGCCAAGATACCTTATCCTCAAAAACTCCGAAAAGAGGAGCAGGATAGGCAATTTGCTCGCTTTGCAGATTATCTCAGGACTCTTGAAATAAAGATTCCATTTGCAGAAGCACTTGAGCAAATACCTTCTTATGCCAAGTTCATGAAAGAGATCTTGAGTCATAAGAAGGATTGGAGAGAAACAGAAAGAGTTCTCCTCACTGAAGAATACAGTGCAGTCATTCTGAAAAGCTTTCCTGAAAAGCTTAAAGACCTTGGGAGTTTTCTGATACCATGCATATTAGAAGGTAATTGCACCAAGACAGCTTTATGCGATCTTGGGGCAAGCATCAACCTAATACCTGCATCCACTATCAGAAAGCTTGGCTTAACTGAAGAAGTTAAACCAACCCAAATATGTCTCCAACTTGCTGATGGTTCTACTAAATACCCATCAGGCGTGATTGAAGACATGATTGTCAGAGTTGGGCCATTCGCCTTTCCCACTGACTTTGTTGTGCTGGAAATGGAGGAGCACAAGAGTGCTACTCTCATTCTAGGAAGACCCTTCCTAGCAACTGGACGATCCCTCATTGACGTCCAATAGGGGGAAATAACCCTGAGAGTCAATGATGATGAGTTTAAGTTGAACGCTGTCAAAGACATGCAGCATCCAGACACATCAACAGATTGCATGAAAGTTGATCTTATTGACTCTTTGGTAGAGGAGATCAACATGGCTGAGAGTCTCGAATCAAAGTTGGAACATATCTTTAAAGATGCTCAGCCTGATTTGGAGGACTCAGAGGACATGAAAGAGCCTCTGAAATTTCTTCTGGAAGAGGAAAAACCTCCTAAACCCGAGCTCAAGCCATTACCACCATCCTTGAAATATGCATTTCTGGGAGAAGGTGATACTTTTCCAGTGATCATAAGCTCTGCTTTAAATTCACAGGAAGAGGAAGCACTTATTCAAGTGCTAAGGACACACAAGACAGCTCTTGGGTGGTCCATAGGTGACCTTAAGGGCATAAGCCCTGCTAGATGCATGCACAAAATCCTATTGGAGGATAATGCTAAACCAGTGGTTCAACCACAGAGGCGGCTAAATCCAGCCATGAAGGAAGTGGTGCAGAAAGAGGTCACCAAATTACTAGAGGCTGGGATTATTTATCCTATTTCTGATAGCCCCTGGGTGAGCCCTGTCCAAGTCATCCCAAAAAAGGGAGGCATGACAGTGATTCATAATGAAAAAAATGAACTGGTTCCTACAAGAACAGTTACAGGGTGGCGCATGTGTATTGACTATAGAAGGCTCAATACAGCCACCAGAAAGGATCATTTTCCTTTACCATTCATAGACCAGATGCTAGAAAGACTAGCAGGTCATGATTATTACTACTTTTTGGATGGCTACTCAGGCTATAACCAGATTACAGTAGATCCCCAGGATCAAGAGAAAATAGCATTCACATGTCCATCCGGAGTGTTTGCTTATAGAAGGATGCCATTTGGGCTATGTAATGCGCCTGCAACCTTCCAGAGATGCATGCTCTCTATTTTCTCTGATATGGTGGAAAAATTTCTGGAAGTCTTCATGGATGACTTCTCAGTATATGGAGACTAATTCAGCTCCTGTCTTGATCACCTGAAACTTGTTCTGAAAAGATGCCAAGAGACCAACCTAGTTTTAAACTGGGAAAAGTGTCACTTCATGGTGACTGAAGGAATTGTCCTTGGGCATAAAATCTCAAACAAGGGAATAGAGGTGGATCAAGCAAAAATAGAGGTAATTGAAAAATTACCACCACCTGCCAATGTTAAGGCAATCAAAAGCTTTCTGGGGCATGCAGGATTCTATAGGAGGTTTATAAAGGATTTTTCAAAAATCGCAAAATCTCTAAGCAATCTGCTAGCTGCTGACATGCCATTTGTGTTTTGACACAGAGTGCCTGCAGGCATTTGAAATGCTGAAAGCTAAGCTAGTCACAGCACCAGTCATTTCTGCACCAGACTGGACATTACCATTTGAGCTAATGTGTGATGCCAGTGATCATGCCATTGGTGCAGTATTGGGACAGAGGCATGACAAGCTTCTGCATGTCATTTATTATGCCAGTCGCGTTCTAAATGATGCCCAGAAAAATTACACAACCACAGAAAAAGAATTACTTGCAGTGGTTTCCATTGACAAGTTCAGATCATACTTAGTGGGATCAAAAGTGATTGTGTATACTGACCATGCTGCTCTTAAATATCTACTCACAAAGCAGGATTCAAAACCCAGGCTCATCAGATGGGTATTGCTTCTGCAAGAGTTTGATATAGAAATAAGAGACAGAAAAGGGACAGAGAATCAAGTGGCTGATCATCTGTCCCGAATAGAGCCAGTGGAAGGGACGTCCCTCCCCTTTCTTGAGATCTCTGAGACGTTTCCTGATGAGCATTTATTTGCCATTCAGGAAGCACCATGGTTTGCCGATATTGCAAACTATAAAGCTGCAAGGTTCATACCCAAGGAGTACAACAGGATACAAAAGAAGAAATTAATTACTGATGCAAAGTATTACTTGTGGGATGAACCTTATCTCTTTAAGAGATGTGCAGACGGAATAATCCGTAGGTGTGTGCCTAAAGAAGAAGCACAAAGGATCCTATGGCACTGCCATGGATCTCAATATGGAGGCCATTTTGGAAGTGAGCAAACAGCCACCAAGGTCCTCCAATGTGGCTTCTATTGGCCCACACTCTATAAAGATTCCCGAGAGTTTGTACGTAACTGTGACAGTTGCCAAAGAGCTGGCAATCTGCCTCATGGTTACGCCATGCCCCAACAAGGAATCTTGGAAATTGAGTTGTTTGACGTATGGGGAATTGACTTCTTAGGACCTTTCCCACCATCATACTCAAACACTTATATTCTGGTGGCAGTTGACTATGTATCAAAATGGGTTGAGGCCATTGCCACACCCACCAATGATACTAAGACAGTGCTGAAGTTCCTCCAGAAACATATCTTTAGCAGATTTGGTGTCCCGAGAGTACTAATCAGTGATGGAGGCACTCACTTCTACAATAAACAGCTTTACTCTGCCATGGTTCGGTATGGAATTCGCCACAAGCTGGCTACTCCATATCATCCACAAACTAATGGGCAAGCTGAAGTCTCTAACAGAGAATTAAAGAAAATCCTAGAACGGACAGTAAATACCCGTAGAAAGGATTGGGCACGGAGCTTGGATGATGCTCTGTGGGCTTACAGAATAGCATTCAAGACCCCTATAGGGACCTCTCCATACCAACTGGTGTATGGTAAGGCATGTCACCTGCCCGTGGAACTGGAACATAAGGCCTACTGGGCAACCAGATTCCTAAACTTTGATGCCAAATTAGCAGGAGAAAAAAGATTGCTCCAGCTAAATGAGCTAGAGGAGTTCAGATTCACAGCTTTCGAAAATGCCAAGCTTTATAAAGAGAAATAAAAAAAGTGGCATGACAGAAAGCTGTCATCTAGAATCTTTGAACCAGGACAGAAGGTTCTGCTGTTCAACTCTAGACTCAGGCTATTCCCCGGGAAATTGAAATCCCAGTGGAGGGGACCATACGTGATTACAAGCGTATCACCATATGGTTATGTAGAGCTTCAAGATATTGACTCTGACAAGAAGTTCATTGTTAATGGACAGAGAATCAAGCACTATCTTGAAGGCAATGTTGAGCAAGAGTGCTCAAGGCTGAAGCTAGATTAAAAGCTCAGCAAGGTCCAGCTAAGGACATTAAAGAAGCGCTTGTTGGGAGGCAACCCAATTTTTATTTATTTTTATGGTTTTTCATGTTTTATTAGGTTCATGATCATGTGGAGTCACAAAATAAATATTAAAAATTGAAAACAGAATCAAAAACAGCAGAAGAAAAATCACACCTTGGAGGAAGCACCTGTCTGGCGTTCAACACCAGAACAGAGCATGGTTTTGGCGCTGAACACCCAAAATGGGCAACATCCTGGCACTGAACGCCCAGAACAAGCATGGTTCTGGCGTTCAACGCCAGAAATGGCTAGTAAATGGGCATTGAACGCCCAAAATGGGCACCAACCTGGCGCTAAACGCCCAGAGTTGTGTGCAAGGGCATTTTGCATGCCTAAATTGGTGCAGGGATGTAAATGCCTTGACACCTCAAGATCTGTGGACCTCACAGGATCATTTCAAGGTCTGTGGACCCCACAGGATCCCCACCTTCCCTCCTCATAATCCTAGTTTTTTTTTTCCACATCTTCTTCTTCATCTATTCCTTCTTCTTTTGCTCGAGGGCGAGCAACATTCTAAGTTTGGTGTGGTAAAACAATTATGTGAAGGATCTATAGCTCAGTGGTAGAACATGTGGCTGCAAATCAAGAGATCCCTGAGATACCTCAGGGGATGCACTTCCCTCCACATAATTATTGGAAGCAACTGAGGATAGAAATACCAAAAATCACTAGGAATCAAGCCACAAAGGCAAGGAAGAGACATAAAAGAGCTCAAGAACATCATTGGTTCCTCAAGAAGGAAATGCCATCATCACTAAGGTGGACTCGTTCCTTGTTCTTACTTTCTCTGTTTTTCGTTTTCTCTATGTTAAGTGCTTATCTATGTTTGTGTCTTCATTATATGATCATTAGTAGTAATTAGTGTCTATTTTAATTTTATCTCCAATTAAGTTATAGTCTATTTTTCTCATCATCAGCAAACATGAATAAAATAGTAGATCTTTTGAATAAGAGGCAATAAAATTTTGAGTTTTTAATAAGAAAAATTCTAATTAGTAACATGTGGTGGCAATGCTTTCTGTCTTCTGAATGAATGCTTGAACATGAGACATGTTATTGATAATCTGAAAAATCATAAAAATGATTCTTGAAGCAAGAAAAAGCAGCAGAGAACAAAGCTTGCAAAAAAAAAAAATATATATATATATATATATATATATATATATATATATATATATATATATAATAAAATAGGCGAAAAAAAAATAGAAAAAAAAAAGAGAAAAAGCAAGCAGAAAAAGCCAAAAGCTCTTAAAACCAAGAGGCAAGAGCAAAAAGCCAATAACCCTTAAAACCAAAAGGCAAGGGCAAATAAAAAGGATCCCAAGGCTTTGAGCATCAGTGGATAGGAGGGCCTAAAGGAATAAAATCCTGGTCTAAGCGGCTAAACCAAGCTGTCCCTAACCATGTGCTTGTGGCGTGTAGGTGTCAAGTGAGAACTTGAGACTGAGCGGTTAAAGTCAAGGTCCAAAGCAAAAAGAAGAGTGTGCTTAAGAACTCTGGACACCTCTAATTGGGGAATTTAGCAAAGCTGAGTCACAATCTAAAAGGTTCACCCAATTATGTGTCTGTGGCATTTATGTATCCGGTGGTAATACTGGAAAACAAAGTGCTTAGGGCCACGGCCAAGACTCATAAAATAGCTGTGTTCAAGAATCAGCACACTGAAATAGGAGAATCAATAACACTATCTGAATTCTAAGTTCCTATAGATGCCAATCAC
Organism: Arachis hypogaea; assembly: GCF_003086295.3. Taxonomy (NCBI): domain Eukaryota; kingdom Viridiplantae; phylum Streptophyta; class Magnoliopsida; order Fabales; family Fabaceae; genus Arachis; species Arachis hypogaea. Next base: position 77,552,468 of record NC_092053.1, read on the forward strand.
TCTGAGCTTCAATGGATAAAGTGAGATGCCAAAACTGTTCAGAAGCAAAAAGCTACTAGTCCCGCTCATCTAATTAGAATCTGAGCTTCACTCAAAAACTCTGAGATATTATTGCTTCTCAACCTATTAGTCTTCTATTTTATTTGTGTAGTTGCTTGAGGACAAGCAACAGTTTAAGTTTGGTGTTGTGATGAGCGGATATTTTATACGCTTTTTGGGGTTAATTTCATATAGTTTTGAGTATGTTCTAGTTAGTTTTTAGTCTATTTTCATTAGTTTTTAGGAAAAATTCATATTTCTGGACTTTACTATGAGTTGTGTGTTTTTCTGTAATTTCAGGTATTTTTCTGGCTGAAATTGAAGGAGCTGAGCAAAAATCTGATTCAGGCTGAAAAAGGACTGCTGATGCTGTTGGATTCTGACCTCCCTACACTCAAAGTGGATTTTCTGGAGCTACAGAACTCAAAATGGCATGCTTCCAATTGCGTTGGAAAGTAGACATCCAGGGATTTCCAGCAATATATAATAGTCCATACTTTGCACAAGGATATACTACGTAAACTGGCGTTCAACGCCAGTTCTCTGCCCAATTCTGGCGTCCAGCGCCAGAAAAGGATCAAAAGCTGGAGTTGAACGCCCAAACTGGTACAAAAACTGGCGTTCAACTCCACGAATGGCCTCTGCACGTGAATTGCTTAAATCTCAGCCCCAGCACACACCAAGTGGGCCCCAGAAGTGGATCTCTGCATCATCTATCATAGTTTACTCATTTTTTGTAAACCTAGGCTACTAGTTTAGTATTTAAACAACTTTTAGAGACTTATTTTGCATCTCATGACATTTTTTAGATCTGAACTTTGTACTCTTTGACGGCATGAGTCTTTAAACTCCATTGTTGGGGGTGAGGAGCTCTGCTGTGTCTCGATGAATTAATGCAAGTATTTCTGTTTTCCATTCAAACACGCTTGTTTCTATCTAAGATGTTCATTCGCGCTTAACTGTGATGGAGGTGATGATCTGTGACACTCATCACCTTCCTCAAACCATGAACGTGTGCCTGACTACCACCTCCGTTCTATATACGATTGAATGAGTATCTCTTAGATTCCTTAATCAGAATCTCCGTGGTATAAGCTAGAATTGATGGCGGCATTCATGAGAATCCGAAAAGTCTAAACCTTGTCTGTGGTATTCCGAGTAGGATTCAATGATCGAATGACTGTGACGAGCTTCAAACTCGCAAGTGCTGGGCGTTAGTGACAGACGCAAAAAGACGAAGAATCCTATTCCAATGATCGAGAACCGACAGATGATCAGCCGTGCTGTGACAGAGCATGTGAGCATATTCTTCACTGAGAGGATGGGATGTAGCCATTGACGACGGTGAACCCCTACATATAGCTTGCCATAGGAGGATGTGCGTGCGTGAACAAGAAGACAGAGGAAAGCAGAGATTCAGAAGACAAAGCATCTCCAAAACTCCAACATATTCTCCATTACTGCATAACAAGTAACCTTTAATCCATGCTCTCTTGTTTATTCGCAATTCAACTGATAAACATAATTGATTTCCTGACTAAGATTTACAAGATAACCATAGATTGCTTCAAACCAACAATCTCCGTGGGATTTGACCCTTACTCACGTAAGGTATTACTTGGACGACCCAGTGCACTTGCTGGTCAGTGGTACGAGTTGTGAAAAGTGTGATTCACAATTTGTGCACCATTCGCTCACTTCCGAAATGTCCTCCACACTATGATCCATGGCAATGCCACAGGATCTTCTGTGCCTCCTCTCTAGGGAAGCATCTGCGGATCATTCCGTCTACGCATCTCTTAAAGAGATATGGTTCATCCCATAAGTAGTACTTTACATCAGAAATTAGTTTTTTCTTTTGCACCCTGCTGTACTCCTGGGTCACAGCTTTATAATTTGCAATGTCTGCAAACCATGGTGCTTCCTGAATGGCAAAGAGTTGCTCATTCGGAAAGGTTTCAGAGATCTCAGTAGAAGGGACGGACGCCCCAGCTACTGGTTCTATCTGGGACAGGTGATCAGCTACCTGGTTCTCTATCCCTTTTTTGTCTCTTATTTCTATATCAAACTCTTGCAGAAGTAACACCCAACTTATGAGCCTGGGTTTTGAATCCTACTTTGTGAGTAGATATTTAAGAGCAGCATGGTCAGTGTACACAATCACTTTTGATCCTACTAAATAGGATCTAAATTTCTCAATGGCATAAACCACTGCAAGTAACTCCTTTTCTGTGGTTGTGTAATTCTTCTGTGCGTCATTTAGAACACGACTGGCATAGTAAATAACGTGCAAAAGCTTGTTGTGCTTTTGTCCCAACACTGCACCAATGGCATGGTCACTGGCATCACACATTAATTCGAACGGTAATGTCCAGTCAAGTGCAGAGATGACTGGTGCTGTGACCAGCTTGGCTTTCAGGGTCTCAAACGCATGCAGACACTCTGTGTCAAACACAAATGGCGTGTCCGCAGCTAGCAGGTTGCTTAGAGGTTTTGCAATTTTTGAAAAATCCTTTATGAACCTCCTATAGAATCCTACATGCCCCAGAAAGCTTCTGATTGCCTTAACATTGGCAGGTGGTGGTAATTTCTCAATTACCTCTACCTTGGCTTGATCCACCTCTATTTCCTTGCTTGAAATTTTGTGACCAAGGTCAATTCCTTTTGTCACCATAAAGTGACATTTTTCCCAGTTTAAGACCAGGTTAGTCTCTTGGCACCTTTTCAAGACAAGTGCTAGATGATCAAGACAGGAGCTAAATAAGTCTCCAAATACTGAGAAGTCATCCATGAAGACTTCCAGAAACTTCTCTACCATATCATACAAGATAGAGAGCATGCACCTCTGAAAGGTTGCAGGTGCATTGCACAGACCAAAAGGCATTCTTCTGTAAGCAAATACTCCAGATGGACATGTGAATGCTGTTTTCTCTTGGTCTTGAGGATCCACTGCAATTTGGTTGTAGCCTGAATAGCCATCCAAAAAGCAGTAGTATTCATGGCCTGCTAGTCTCTCTAGCATCTGGTCTATGAATGGTAAAGGAAAATGATCCTTTCTGGTGGATGTATTGAGCCTTCTGTAGTCAATACACATACGCCACCCTGTAACTGTTCTTGTGGGAACCAGTTCATTCTTTTCATTATGAATCACTGTCATGCCTCCCTTCTTGGGGACAACTTGGACAGGGCTCACCCAGGGGCTATCAGAAATAGGATAAATAATCCCAGCCTCTAGTAATTTAGTGACCTCTTTCTACACACTTCCTTCATGGCTGGATTTAGCCGCCTCTGTGGTTGAACCACTGGCTTGGCATCATCCTCCAATAGGATTTTGTGCATGCATCTTGCTGGGCTAATGCCCTTAAGGTCACTTCTGGACGACCCAAGAGCTGTCTTGTGTGTCCTTAGCACTTGAATTAGTGCTTTCTCTTCCTATGGATTTAAAGCTGAGCTTATGATCACTGGAAAAGTGTCACCCTCTCCCAGAAATGCATATTTCAGGGATGGTGGTAGTGGTTTGAGCTCTGGTTTAGGAGGTTTCTCCTCTTCCTGAGGGATTTTTAGAGCTTCTTTTATTTCCTCTAATTCCTCCAAATCAGGCTGAACATCTTTAAAGATGTCCTATAGCTCTGATTCAAGACTCTCAGTCATATTAATCTCTTCCACCAAAGAGTCAATAATATCAGTGCTCATGCAATCATTTGATGTGTCTGGATGCTGCATATCTTTGACAGCATTTAACTTGAACTCATCCTCATTGACTCTCAGGGTCACTTCCCCTTTTTGTACATCAATAAGAGTTCGTCCAGTTGCTAGGAAAGGTCTTCCTAGAATGAGAGTTGCACTCTTGTGCTCCTCCATTTCCAGCACTACAGAGTCAGTGGGAAAGGCAAATGGCCCAACCTTGACAATCATGTCCTCAATGATGCCTGATGGATATTTAATGGAGCCATCAGCAAGTTGAAGACATATCCGGGTTGGTTTGACTTTTTCAGTCAACCCAAGCTTTCTGATAGTGGATGCAGGTATTAGGTTGATACTTGCTCCAAGGTCACATAGAGCTGTCTTGGTGCAAGCACCCTCTAGTGTGCAAGGTATCATAAAGCTTCCAGGATCTTGAAGCTTTTCTGGTAAGCTTTTTAGAATGACTGCACTGCATTCTTTAGTGAGAAACACTCTTTCAGTTTCTCTCCAATCCTTCTTATGACTTAAGATCTCTTTCATGAACTTAGCATAAGAGGGTATTTGCTCAAGTGCCTCTGCAAACGGGATCTTTATTTCAAGAGTCCTGAGATAGTCTGCAAAGTGGGCAAATTGTTTATCCTGTTCCGCTTGGCGGAGCTTCTAAGGATAAGGCATCTTGGCTTTATATTCTTCAACCTTAGTTGCTGCAGGTTTATTCCCTACAGAAGTGGTTGGAGAAGCCTTCTAAGAGGAGCTACTATCAGCACTTGCAGGTGTCTGATTCCTCATTGGCGTTTGAACACCAGGATTAGGTGCTGGATGGGCATTTAACGCCAGCTTCCCACCCTTTTCTGGCGTTTGAACGCTAGAGTTATTCCTCTCTGGGCTTTTGATGTCCTCAGAGGGATCTTGGGTAGTGGTTTGGTCATCCTCTGTCATTTGTTCCTTTCTTGACTTTTTGCTATTTTGAGCTGAGTTATTCAATGTCTTTCCGCTCCTTAGTTGGATAGCTTGGCATTCTTCTGTTATCTGTTTAAATAGCTGCTGTCTTGTCTGATTCAATTGTGCTTCTATATTCTTGTTAGCATTTTTAGTGTCTTGGAGCATCTCTTTGAATTCTGCTAATTGTTTTGTCATAAGGAGTAATTGCTGATTAAGTTCAACAATCTGTTCTTGAGGATTAGGATCAGTAGTTACTGCCATAGCCTCTTCTTTTATGGAGGACTCACTTTATGAGTACAGATGTTGTTTTCTAGCAACTGTATCTATGATTTCTTGAGCCTCTTCAATTGTTTTTCTCATGTGTATAGATCCACCAGCTGAGTGATCTAGAGACATTTGAGCTCTTTCTATAAGCCCATAGTAAAAGATGTCTAACTGTACCCACTTTGAAAACATTTCAGAGGGGCATTTCCTTAGCATCCCTCTATACCTCTCCCAGGCATTATAAACGGATTCATGATCCTCTTGTTTAAAGCCTTGGATGTCCAGCCTTAGCTGGGTCATCCTTTTTGGAGGGTAAAATTGATTCAGGAATTTGTCTGATATCTGTGTCCATGTTTTTATGCTTGCTGTGGGTTGGTTATTTAACCACCTCTTAGCTTGATCTTTTACAGCAAATGGAAACAGTAATAATCTATAGACATCCTGATCTACTTCTTTATCACGTACTATGTCAACAATTTGTAAGAACTGTGCCAGAAACTCAGTAGGTTCTTCTTGTGAAAGACTGGAATACTGGCAATTTTGCTGCACCATGATAATGAGCTGAGGATTTAGCTCAAAACTACTTGCTTTGATGGGAGATATACAGATGCTACTCCCATATGCAGCTGTAATGGGGTTAGCATATGACCCCAGAGTCCTTCTGGACTGTTCATTTCCACTTATGTCCATGATGAAAAAAAGGCAATTGATATGAATTGTAAATAAATTATATTTTTATTTTTTATTTATTTAATTAAAAGTAACCAAAATTAAAATAGAATAAAATAAAATAAATGGCAAATAAAATAAAATAAAATTTCAAAAAAAAAAAGAAAATAAAATAAAAGCAAATTGAAGACTAAATTAATTAATTAATTAAAAAGATTTTGGAAATTAGCAATCAAAAAGATATGATTGAAAATTATTTTGAAAAAGATATGATTGAGAAGATATGATCGCAAATTAAAAAAAAGATATGATTGAAGAAATTAAAAAGATTAGATTTTTTGAAAAAGATTTGAAAATATCAATTTTTGAAATTAGAATTTTGACTTGACTAAAAAAAAGATATGATTTTGAAAATCTTTGACTAATTTAATGCAAAATTTCAAAATTTATGAGTAAAATAAGGAAAAGATATTTTTTTGATTTTTGAATTTTAATGAGGAAAGAGAAAAACAACAAAATGACACTAAACTTAGAAATTTTAGATCAAAACAAAGAGAACAAACAAGAAAACTTTGAATGTCAAGATGAACACCAAGAACACTTTGAAGATCAAGATGAACACCAAGAACAAATTTTTGAAGAATTTTTAAGTGAATAAAAGCACAAAAACACCAAACTTAAAATTTTAAGAAAATCAAACACAAATTTTCGAAAATTTAAAAAAAAACACAAAGAAGACACCAAACTTAGAATTTTTAAAGATCAAGAAGGAACTAAGAACATGCAAATTCGAAAAATTAAAAGAAAATAAAAGCATTCAATTGACACCAAACCTAAAATATGAAACTAAACTCAAATAAAAGACTCTAAACCAACAAAAATAAAATATTCCTAATCTAAGCAACAAGATAAACCTTCAGTTGTCCAAACTCGAACAATCCCCGGCAACGGCACCAAAAACTTGGTGCACGAAATTACAATCACACTTTTGCAACTCCGCACAACTAACCAGCAAGTGCACTGGGTCGTCCAAGTAATACCTTACGTGAGTAAGGGTCGATCCCACGGAGATTGTCAGCTTGAAACAAGCTATGGTTATCTTGTAACTCTTAGTCAGGATATCAATAATTCTCAGATTTAATTATAAAAAGTAAAAGAACATGAAATAAATACTTGTTATGCAGTAATGAAGAACAGGTTGAGGCTTTGGAGATGCTTTGTCTTCTGAATCTCTGCTTTCCTACCATCTTCTTCTTCATGCATGCAAGGCTCCTTCCATGGCAAGCTTTAATTTGGGCATCACCGTTGTCAATGGCTACTTCCCGTCTTCTCAGTGAAAATGTTCCAAATGCGCTGTCACCGCACGACTAATCATCTGTCGGTTCTCGATCATGTTGGAATAGGATCCATTGATCCTTTTGCGTCTGTCACTATGCCCAACACTCGCGAGTTTGAAGCTCGTCACAGTCATCCCTTCCCAGATCCTACTCAGAATTCCACAGACAAGGTTTAGACGTTCCGGATCTCAAGAATAGCCGCCAATAATTCTAGCTTATACCACAAAGACTCTGATCTGAATCATGAGGCTAAGAGATATGCATTCAATCTAAGGTAGAATGGAGGTGGTTGTCAGGCACACGTTCATAGGTGAGAATGATGATGAGTGTCACGGATCATCACATTCATCAGGTTGAAGTGCAAATGAATATCTTAGAATAGAAGCAAGCGTGATAGAATGGAAAACAGTAGTAATTGCATTAATTCATGAAGAACAGCAGAGCTCCTCACCCCCCAACAATGGGGTTTAGAGACTCATGCCGTAGAGAATACAATATGAAATGTGTAAAGTGTCATGAGGTACAAGATGAATCACTAAAAGTAGTTTTTATAGTAAACCGGTGACCTAGGGTTAAAGAAAATGAGTAAGCTAGGGTGTTTAGTGTAAAAATCCACCTCCGGGGCCCACTTGGTGTGTGCTTGGGCTGAGCATTGAAGCTTTTATGTGTAGAGACTTTTCTTGGAGTTAAACGCCAGCTTTTGTGCCAGTTTGGGCGTTTAACTCCAGTTTTTATGCCAGTTTTGGCGTTAAACGCTAGAATTCTTGAGCTGACTTGAAACGCCTGTTTGGGCCATCAAATCTCTGGAAAAGTATGGACTATTATATATTGCTAGAAAGCCCAGGATGTCTACTTTCCAACGCAATTGAGAGCGCGCCAATTGGGATTCTGTAGCTCCAGAAAATCTACTTTGAGTGCAGGGAGGTCAGAATCCAACAGCATCTGCAGTCCTTTTTCAACCTCTGAATCAGATTTTTGCTCAGGTCCCTCAATTTCAGCCAGAAAATACCTGAAATCACAGAAAAACACACAAACTCATAGTAAAGTCCAGAAAAGTGAATTTTAAATAAAAACTAATAAAAGTATAATAAAAACTAATTAAAATATACTAAAAACATACTAAAAATAATGCCAAAAAGCGTATAAATTATCCGTTCATCAATAGTGGATTTAGGTTTGTTTTGAATAATGATGATGATTGAAAGTGTTGCTGCTTCATTAAATTTTCTTGGCTTATTTGTTGCTGGATGACTTGCCCTGTTCTGATTTAGTTTGCTTGAAGTTGTTGCCTGGCTGTTCATTATTGCTTTGTTCTTGCTGAGTGCTGTAGGTTGAGTTCTTCTCCAATTTGCACTTTATTATTGGATTCAATTATGCTTAATTGTTTGAATTCATGCTGCTTGCAAGTAGAATGATTATTGTCTTTGAATGGTATTTGCAAGTTGAATTCAATGAATAGCATGCTGCCTGAATCCATTATCCTTGTTCATTTGGCAGATTTGGTGTTGTATTTTAAGCCAGTATTTTTATTCATTGTTCGAAGAAAGCATGTTATTTGTTGCTAGCTGGTTTAGTTTAATTTGCTTTTTGATGTTTTGCCACTGAAAGATTGGCTTATTTTTTCCATTCATATGAACTCATATATGGTTTTTGTGTTTTTAATTATTAATGAATTGCTGAAATTGGGAAATAGCCAATTTACTGCTAAAAATGCTGCCGGATTTTTCCTAACCATTGGTGCGCAGAAATCGTGATTGTTCATTCCTTGGTAACGGCTCTAAAAAATTAATACGCACGGTCATAATCTTAATTCTTTATCACAACTTCGCACAACTAACCAGCAAGTGCACTGAGTCATCCAAGTAATAAACCTTACGTGAGTAAGGGTCGATCCCACGGAGATTGTCGGCCTGAAGCAAGCTTTATGTAGGGCATCACCGTTGTCAATGGCTACATCCCATCCTCTTTGTGAAAATGGTCCAATGCGCGGTCACTGCATGGCTAATCATCTGTCGGTTCTCGATCATACTGGAATAGGATTTACTATCCTTTTGCGTCTGTCACTACGCCCAACACTCGCGAGTTTGAAGCTCGTCACAGCCATCCCTTCCCAAATCCTACTCGGAATACCACAGACAAGGTTTAGACTTTTCGGATCTCAAGAATGGCAATCCATGGGTTCTAACTTATACCACGAAGATTCTAATATCTTGGACTCGGTCCTCTGTATTAGATATCTAAGAGATATCCATTCTAGCTTGTTTGCATGTAGAACGGAAGTGTTTGTCAGGCACACGTTCATAAGTGAGAATGATGATGAGCATCACATAATCATCACACTTATCATGTTCTTGGGTGAGAATGAACATCTTAGAATAGGAATAAGCTTGAATTGAATAGAAAAACAATAGTACTTTGCATTAATTCATGAGGAACAGCAGAGCTCCACACCTTAATCTATGGTGTGTAGAAACTCTACCGTTGAAAATACATAAGTGATGAAGGTCCAGGCATGGCTGAATGGCCAGCCCCCAAACGTGATCTAAAGATGAAACTAAAGATCCAAAGATGTAAATACAATAGTAAAAAGTCCTATTTATGCTAAACTAGTTACTAGGGTTTACAGAAATGAGTAAATGATGCAAAAATCCACTTCCGGGGCCCACTTGGTGTGTGCTTGGGCTGAGCATTGAGCTTTACACGTGTAGAGGCTGCTCTTGGAGTTGAACGCCAGTTTGTAACCTGTTTCTGGCGTTTAACTCCACTTTGCAACCTATTTCTGGCGTTTAACTCCAGAATGCAGCATTGAACTGGCGTTGAACGCCAGTTTGCGTCATCTAAACTCAGGCAAAGTATGAACTATTATATATTTCTGGAAAGCCCTGGACGTCTATTTTCCAACGCAATTCAGAGTGCACCATTTGGAGTTCTGTAGCTCCAGAAAATTTACTTTGAGTGCAGGGAGGTCAGAATCCAACAGCATCTACAGTCCTTCTTCAACCTCTGAATCTGATTTTTGCTCAAGTCTCTCAATTTCAGCCAGAAATTACCTGAAATCACAGAAAAATAGACAAACTCATAGTAAAGTCCAGAAATGTGAATTTTATTTAAAAACTAATAAAAATATACTAAAAACTAACTAAATCATACTAAAAACTATGTAAAAACAATGCCAAAAAGCGTATAAATTATCCGTTCATCACAACACCAAACTTAAATTGTTGCTTGTCCCCAAGCAACTGAAAATCAAATAGGATAAAAAGAAGAGAATATACTATAGATTCCAAAATATCAATGAAACTTAGCTCCAATCAGATGAGCGGGACTCGTAGCTTTTTGCCTCTTGAATAGTTTTGGCATCTCACTTTATCCATTGAAGTTCAGAATGATTGGCATCTATAGGAACTCAGAGTTCAGATAGTGTTATTGATTCTCCTAATTCAGTATGTTGATTCTTGAACACAGCTACTTTATGAGTCTTAGCAGTGGCTCTAAGCACTTTGTTTTCCAGTATCACCACCGGATACATAAATGCCACAGACACATAATTGGGTGAACCTTTTTAGATTGTGACTCAGCTTTGCTAAAGTCCCCAATTAGAGGTGTCCAGGGTTCTTAAGCACACTTTTTTTTTTTGCTTTGGATCTTGACTTTAACCGCTCAGTCTCAAGTTTTCACTTGACACCTTCACGCCACAAGCACATCGTTAGGGACAACTTGGTTTCGCCGCTTAGGCCAGGATTTTATTCCTTTAGGCCCTCCTATCCACTGATGCTCAAAGCCTTGGATCCTTTTTATTACCCTTGCCTTTTGGTTTTAAGGACTATTGGCTTTTTGCTCTTGCCTTTTGGTTTAAAGAGCTTTTGGCTTTTTTTGCTTGCTTTTTCTTTTTCTTTTTCTCTTTTTTCGCTTTTTTTTTCTTTTTTTTTTCTGCAAGCTTTTGTATTCACTGCTTTTTCTTGCTTCAAGAATCATTTTTATGATTTTTCAGATTATCAAATAACATGTCTCCTTTTTCCTTTTTCTTCAAGAGCCAACATAATTAACATTCATAAACATCAACTTCAAAAGACATATGCACTGTTTAAGCATTCATTCAGAAAACAAAAAGTATTGTCACCACGTCAAAATAATTAAACTAGTTTCAAGGATGAATTTGAAACCATGTACTTCTTGTTCTTTTGTAATTAAAACATTTTTCATTCAAGAGAGGTGATGGATTCATATTCATAACTTTAAGGCATAGACACTTAGACACTAATGATTATGTAGTAAAGGCACAAAGATAAATAACACATAAGGCTCAAAAACTGAAAAACAGAAAATAAATAGACACGGAGATTAAGGAATGAGTCTACCTTAGTGAGGGTGGCGTCTTCCTCTCCTTGAAGAACCAATGGTGCTCTTGAGCTCCTCTATGTCTCTTCCTTGTCTTTCTTGCTCCTCCCTCATAGCTCTTTGATCTTCTCTAATTTCATGGAGGATAATGGAGTGCTCTTGATGCTCCACCCTTAGTTGTCCCATATTGGAACTTAATTCTCCTAGGGAGGTATTGATTTGCTCCCAATAGTTTTGTGGAGGAAAGTGCATCCCTTGAGGCATCTCAGGGATTTCATGGTGGGGGATTTCTTCATGCTCTTGTTTACTCCATCCTTTTCTTAGTGATGGGCTTATCCTCTTCAATGAGGTGTCTCTGGCCCTAGGTACCATAAATGGTTATGGAAAAACAAAAAACAATGCTTTTACCACACCAAACTTAGAAGGTTTACTCGTCCTTGAGCAAAAGAAGAAAGAAAGGATGAGAAGAAGAAGAGATGAAGAAGATGGAGGTGTGTGAATGGTTCGGCCAGGGGGGTTTAGGTGGTAAAGATGTGTGAAAAGGAAAGATTGATGGATCGAATTTGAGTGGGTGGGTGTAGGTGGGTTGTATGATGATTTTGGAGGAGTAATAGAGGTGATTGGTGAAGGGTATTTGTGGAAGAGAGTTATAAAAAGGTGTGAAGAGGAGAAAAGAAGATGTGGGGATCCTGTGGGATCCACAGATCCTGAGGGGATCTTGTGGGGTCCACAGATCAAGTGGGGTCAAGGACTTAACATCCCTGCTCCAATTAGGCGTGTAAAACGCCCTTGCTATGCAATCATGGCATTTAATGCCAGACTGCTGCCTGTTTCTGGCGTTAAACCCCCAAATGTAGCTTGTTTCTGGCATTTAACGCCAGGCAGATGCTTGTTTCTGGCGTTAAACGCCAGCTTGGTGCCTATTTCTGGCGTTAAATGCCAGACAGATGCTTGTTTCTGGCGTTTAAATGCCAGACTGCTCTCCTCCAGGGTGTGCTATTTTCAATGCTGTTTTTCATTCTATTTTTGATTTTTCAGTAGTTTTTGTGACTTCACATGATCATCAACCTAATAAAACACGGAATAACAAAAAGAAAATAAAATAGATATGATTAAATAACATTGGGTTGCCTCCCAACAAGCGCTTCTTTAATGTCAATAGCTTGACAGTGAGCTTTCATGGAGCCTCACAGATAATCAGAGCAAGGTTGGAACCTCCCAACACCAAACTTAGAGTTTGAATGTGGGGGTTCAACACCAAATTTAGAGTTTGGTTGTGGCCTCCCAACACCAAACTTAGAGTTTGAATGTGGGGGCTTTGATTGACTCTGCAGTGAGAGAAGCTTTTCATGCTTCCTCTCCATAGTTACAGAAGGAGATTCTTGAGTTTCAAACACAAGGTTGTCCTCATTTAGTTGGAGGACCAACTCTCCTCTGTCCACATCAATCACAGCTCTTGCTGTGGCTAGGAAGGGTATTCCAAGGATGATGGATTCATCCTCATCCTTCCCAGTCTCTAGGATTATGAAATCAACAGGGATGTAAAGGCCTTCAACCTTTACTAACACGTCCTCTACTTGACCATAAGCCTGTTTTCTTGAGTTATCTGCCATCTCTAATGAGATTCTGGCAGCTTGCACCTCAAAGATCCCAAGTTTCTCCATTACAGAGAGTGTCATTAAGTTTATTCCTAACCCCAGGTCACACAGAGCCTTCTCAAAGGTCATGGTGCCTATTTTGCAGGGAATTAGGAATTTACCAGGATCCTGTTTCTTTTGAGGTAATTTTTGCCTATCCAATGCATTAATTTCATTGGTGAGCAAGGGAGGTTCATCTTCCCAAGTATCATTACCAAATAATTTGGCATTCAGCTTCATGATTGCACCAAGGTATTTAGCAACTCACTCTTCAGTAATGTCTTCATCCTCTTCAGAGGAAGAATACTCATCAGAGCTCATAAAGGGCAGAAGGAGGTTCAATGGAATCTCTATGGTCTCTAATTTAGCCTCAGATACCTTTGGTTCCTCAAAGGGATACTCCTTATTGGTCACTGGACGTCCCAGAAGGTCTTCCTCACTAGGATTCATGTCCTCCCCCTCCCTTGTAGGTTCGGCCATGATGGTTAAATCAATAGCCTTGCACTCTCTCTTTGGATTTTCTTCTGTATTGCTTGGGAGAGTACTAGGAGGAGTTTCAGTGACTCTTTTACTCAGCTGGCCCACTTGTGCCTCCAAATTCCTAATAGATGACCTTATTTCATTCATGAAACTTATAGTAGCCTTAGATAGATCAGAGACTATATTTGCTAAGCTAGATAGATTCTGCTCAGAATTCTCTGTCTGTTGCTGAGTGGATGATGGAAAAGGCTTGCTATTGCTAAACCTGTTTCTTCCACCATTATTAAAGCCTTGTTGAGGCTTTTGTTGATCCTTCCATGAGAAATTTGGATGATTTCTCCATGAGGGATTATAGGTGTTTCCATAGGGTTCACCCATGTAATTCACCTCTGCTATTGCAGGGTTCTCAGGATCATAAGCTTCTTCTTCAGAAGATGCCTCTTTAGTACTGTTGGATGATTCCTTCAATCCATTCAGACTCTGAGAGATCATATTGACTTACTGAGTCAATATTTTATTCTGAGCCAATATGGCATTCAGAGTATCAATTTCAAGAACTCCCTTCCTCATAGGCGTCCCATTATTCACAGGATTCCTTTCAGAAGTGTACATGAACTGGTTATTTACAACCATGTCAATGAGTTCCTGAGCTTCTGCAGGCATTTTCTTTAGGTGAATGGATCCACCTGCAGAATGGTCCAATGATATCTTTGATAATTCAGACAGACCATCATAGAATATATCCAGGATGGTCCATTCTGAAAGCATGTTAGAAGGACACTTTTTGGTCAGTTGCTTATATCTCTCCAAGCTTCATAGAGGGATTCACCTTCTTTTTGTTTGAAGCTTTGAACATCCACTCTAAGCTTGCTAAGCTTTTGAGGAGGAAAAAACTTGGCTAAGAAAGCCGTGACCAACTTATCCCAAGAGTTCAGGCTATCTTTAGGTTGAGAGTCCAACCATATTCTAGCTCTGTCTCTTACAGCAAATGGGAAAAGCATAAGCCTGTAGACCTCAGGATCAACCCCATTGGTCTTAACAGTATCACAGATCTGCAAGAATTCAATTATGAACTGAAAAAGATCTTCTGATGGAAGTCCATGAAACTTGCAGTTCTATTACATCAGAGAAACTAATTGAGGTTTAAGCTCAAAATTGTTTGCTCCAATGGCAGGGATTGAGATGCTTCTTCCATGTAAATTGGAATTTGGTGCAGCAAAGTCACCAAGCATCTTCCTTGCATTGTTATTATTTTCGGCCATGTCTCCTTCTTTTTCGAAAATTTCTGTCAGATTTTCTCCAGAGAGTTGTGCTTTAGCTTCCCTTAGCTTCCTCTTCAGAGTCCTTTCAGGTTCAGGATCAGCTTCAACAAGAATGTTTTTATCCTTGTTCCTGCTCATATGAAAAAGAAGAGAACAGAAAATATAGAATCCTCTATGTAACAGTATAGAGATTCCATATGTAAGTATAAGATGAAAAGAAATTCGAACACAGAAAGAGGGAGGGGGTTCGAATTTTTAAGAAAGAGGAGTGTTAGTAGATAAACAAATAATTAGAAGGAGGTGAGAGAGAAGAATTTTCGAAAATTAAATAAATTAAAATAAAAATATTTTTGTTTTTAATTTAAAATTAAGGTTAGAATTCGAAAATTAAAAAAAAAGGAAAAATTAAATTAAATTAAAATTTAAAACAATTAGTTAATCAAAAAGGAATTTTGAAAAAGAGGAAGGTGATTTTCGAAAATTAGAGAGAGAATTAGTTAGGTAGTTTTGAAAAAGATATGATTGAAATAGTAAACTTTTAAAATCAAACAAAAAGTTAAGTGATTAATTGAAAAAGATTTGAAAATCAAATTTTGAAAAGATAGGAAGTTAGAAAAGAAGTTAGAAAAGATTTTGAAATTGATTTTGAAAAAGATGTGATTGAAACTTATTTTGAAAAAGATTTGAAAAAGAAATTTGAAAAGATTCGATTTTGAAAATTAAAGTTGATTACTTGACTAACAAGAAACTAAAAAGATATGATTCTAGAGTTTAAAGATTGAACCTTTCTTACTAGGCAAGTAACAAACTTAAAAAATTTGAATCAATCATATTAGTTGTTAGCATTAATTTCGAAAATATGAATTAGAAATAAGAAAAAGATTTTGAAAATCAATCATAAAGTTTTCAAAAATATGAAAGAAAAAATGAAAAAGATTTGATTTTTGAAAAAGATTTGAAAAAGATAATACTTTTAAATTAAAAAATTTGATTTGACTCATAAGAAACAACTAAATTTTAAAAAGTTTTGAAAAAGTCAACTCAAATTTTCGAAAATTTATGAGTGAAAAAGGGAAAGATATTTTTTTATTTTTGAATTTTTAATGATGAAAGAGAAAAACATCAAAAAGACTCAATGCATGAAAATTTTGGATCAAAACACATGATGCATGCACGAACACTATGAATGTCAAGATGAACACCAAGAACACTCTGAATGTCAAGATGAATACCAAGAACTTATTTTTGAAAATTTTGAAGAAGAGAAAAACATGCAAGAGACCAAACTTAAAGATTTTTAATTTTTAGACACTAATAATTCAAGAATGCATATGAAAAACAAAAAAAGACACAAAACATGAAAATATGAAGATCAAACAAGAAGATTTGTCAAGAACAACTTGAAGATCATGAAGAATGCAATGCATGAATTTTCGAAAATTGCAAGAAATATGTAAACATGCAATTGACACCAAACTTAAAAACTGACACAAGACTTAAACAAGAAACACAAAATTATTTTTGGTTTTATGATTTTATTAATTTTTTTGGTATTTTTTTTCGAAAATTAATTTGAAAAAGAAAAATAAGGATTTCAAAAATTTTTAATAAAAATTCCAGGAATCATACAATGTTTAGTCTAAAGCTCCAGTCCAGGAACTAGACATGGCTTACTAGCCAGCCAAGCTTTCAGTGAAAGCTCCAGTCCAAAACACTAGACATGGCCAATGGCCAGCCAAGCTTCAGCAGAACATTATATTCAACAGCTAATTTGCTAAGAAAGACAAAGAAGCTCTTCTCTTGAGAATAAGTGAAACCTCGGTCCAAAAGATTAGACATGGCTTACAACCAGCCAGGATTCAACATATCTCTTGAAGCTCTAGAATTCATTCTTAAAAATTCTGAAGAACATGATTTTAATTTTTTTTGAAAAATATATTTTTTTATTAATTTTTTTAAATATTTATTTATTTTTTTGAAATTTTCGAAAATAAGAATAATAAAAACAAAAAGGTTAAAATTAAAAAAAAATTACCTAATCTGAACAACAAGATAAACCGTCAGTTGTCCAAACTGGAACAATCCCCGGCAACAACGCGAAAAACTTGGTGCGCAGAAATCGTGATCGTTCATTCCTTGGTAACGGCGCTAAAAACTTAATACGCACGTTCATAATCTTAATTCTTAATCACAACATCGCACAACTAACCAGCAAGTGCACTGGGTCGTCCAAGTAATAAACCTTACGTGAGTAAGGGTCGATCCCACGGAGATTGTCGGCCTGAAGCAAGCTATGGTCACCTTGTAAATCTCAGTCAGGCGGATTCAAATGGGTATGGTGAATTGATAATAAAACCATAAATAAGGTATAAAGTGGGATAGAGATACTTATGTAATTTATTGGTGAGAATTTTAGATAAGCGTATAGAGATGCTTTCGTTCCTCCTGAACCTCTGCTTTCCTGCTGTCTTCATCCAATCATTCCTACTCCTTTCCATGGCAAGCTTTAGGTAGGGCATCATCGTTGTCAATGGCTACATTCCATCGTCTCTATGAAAATGGTCCAATGCGCTGTCACTGCATGGCTAATCATCTGTCAGTTCTCGATCATATTGGAATAGGATTTACTATCCTTTTGCGTCTGTCACTACGCCCAGCACTCGCGAGTTTCAAGCTCGTCACAGCCATCCCTTCCCAGATCCTACTCAGAATACCACAGACAAGGTTTAGACTTTCCGGATCTCAAGAATGGCCATCCATGGGTTCTAACTTATACCACGAAGATTCTAATATCTCGGACTCGGTCCTCTGTATTAGATATCTAAGAGATATTCATTCTAGCTTGTTTGCATGTAGAACGGAAGTGTTTGTCAGGCACGCATTCATAAGTGATAATGATGATGAGCGTCACATAATCATCACATTCATCATGTTCTTGGGTGCGAATGAACATCTTAGAATAGGAATAAGCTTGAATTGAATAGAAAAATAATAGTACTTTGCATTAATTCATGAGGAACAGCAGAGCTCCACACCTTAATCTATGGTGTGTAGAAACTCTACCGTTGAAAATACTTAAGTGATGAAGGTCCAGGCATGGCTGAATGGCCAGCCCCCAAACGTGATCTAAAGATGAAACTAAAGATCCAAAGATGTAAATACAATAGTAAAAAGTCCTATTTATGCTAAACTAGTTACTAGGGTTTACAGAAATGAGTAAATGATGCAGAAATCCACTTCCAGGGCCCACTTGGTGTATGCTTGGGCTGAGTATTGAGATTTACACGTGTAGAGGCTTCTCTTGGAGTTGAACGCTAGTTTGTAACCTGTTTCTGGCGTTTAACTCCAGAATGCAGCATGGAACTGGCGTTGAACGCCAGTTTGCGTCGTCTAAACTTGGGCAAAGTATGGACTATTATATATTTCTGGAAAGCCCTGGATGTCTACTTTCCAACGCAATTGAGAGCGTGCCATTTGGAGTTCTATAGCTCCAGAAAATCCACTTTGAGTGCAGGGAGGTCAGAATCCTACAGCATCTGCAGTCCTTCTTCAACCTCTGAATCTGATTTTTGCTCAAGTCCCTCAATTTCAGCCAGAAATTACCTGAAATCATAGAAAAACACACAAACTCATAGTAAAGTCCAGAAATGTGAATTTTATTTAAAAACTAATAAAAATATACTAAAAACTAACTAAATCATACTAAAAACTATGTAAAAACAATGCCAAAAAGCGTATAAATTATCCGCTCATCAACCATGTTTCGTGAAATAACATTGTTTTATTTGGTGCAACAAGCTTCTCTTTGACGAAACTCTGTGTCAACAGAATTTTGTTGGCTAAATGGTTTTGAAAACTCCTCAAGAACATGTTTACAAGTTTTGGTCATGCTTATCATATTCTTTGTTTGTTTATATTGCTGCTTTACTTCTATGCATTGAGTAGTTTGAATAAATTTTCAAATTGACCATGAACTTGAAATTCTCTGGAAAATTTTGTGCCTCTTTTGCATAAACTCACAAGTTTGAAGGTTTTTAATCTATGTGGCTGATTTGATTCATTATATTCATGCCTAATTTGCATTAAGTCACATAGATCATGAGCTTTTCCATTCTTGTATCAACTTGTGACTCTCATACCTCATTGAATTTGGTGTTGAATGTTTCTTGATTAACTTGTTTTTCAAAGTTTCGTTTTTACCAACACCAATTAATACAACCCTGGTGGTCTTTACATTGATTGATGAGTTGTTTTCATATTGGTTGCTTTTTGGCAATATCATATTCCATCATCAATGACTATGTGCATTTCATGGTTGTGAGTATGCTTGCACCCCTATTTTGTACACTTCTTTTAATTGAGCCAATAATCGTCATATCATTAACTTTTAAACTAATTTCTAACTCTAACTTGATTAACCAACTGATTTCTTCCTTCTGTTTTCAACATAACTTCTTTAATCATTGTGCAATTGTGGTTTGAATTCTTGGTTTGTGACTTGATTTGAATTCTAAATTTTGTTACTTGCATTCCAAGAATTCTCTTTTCTTCACTCACTTCATGAGTATGTCTTACCTTGAGTGCTTTATATCTACTTGGCTAGCTACTTACATCATATCACATCTGTTTTTAGGATGTCGGAAAAAGGAAAACCCATAGCTACCACCTCAAGGAAGAGGAAGCGCTCTAAAGCCACTACCCTTTCACCTTATGCCAATTATGCTAAGAATCTGTTGAACAAAGTGGACAAAGAGAATCAGCTACTCCCATCCACTGATCCAATCAAGTTTCCCAAACTTACTGTGAGCTTCGCTTCCCTAAATATCGGAAGACAAATCTGAACATTGAGAAGAAACTGGTCCTTCCCAATGATGTGAGACGCGCCATCAATAGCCGTATTCTGGAGTTAGGCTTGGACTTTATTGATAGAGATTTGGGGAGGATAAACACTTCGTGGGTGAGGGAGTTCTACTGCAACTTCTTTCGTGCCACTCTTGATTCAGTCTACCTGAGGGGTTGGGAGATCTTGATCACTGAGGCAGTGATAAACCCATATTTTATGATATATTTTGTGCCTAATTTAAGTGATTTATTCAATCCTTCACTAACTTATTCATGTTAATTGCATGGTTGTACTTTCCCTTCCTTATTATGTGATGTATGTGAAAAACATGTTTCCTATGCTTTAAAAGTAATTATTTTAATTACCCCTTTGATTCCATTCGATGCCGTGATTCTTGTGTTGAGTAGTTTCAGATCTTCTAAAGCAGGAATGACTTAAAGGATGAAAAGGAAACATACAAAAATGGAAGGAAAGCACAAAACAGAGTTTTTGAAGAAACTTGCAATGACGCGATCGCATGGACGACACGACCGCATGCCAGCGCGAAATGGTAGTGACGCGACCGCGTGAATGACGCGATCGCGCGCCTTGAGCAAAACACATATGACACGGACACATGATTCAAGCGACCGTGTGGCAAGGAAAACTCCAAATGACGCGACCGCGTGACCCACGCAGACGCGTGACAGAGGCCACGCACCAGAAAGTATAGAAAACGCTCCCAGCGATTTCTGAAGCTCTTTTTGGCCCAAATCCAAATTCCAGAAGGCACAGATCAGAGGTTATGAAGTGAGGGAATACATCCATTCCAAAGAGAGTCTCCAATTATTTACTTTTCATGAATTAGATGTAGTTTTGAGGGAGAGGTTCTCTCCTCTCTCTTTTAGGATTTAGAATTAGGATTTTTTTTGCTTTCAGGATTATCTTTTTATCTTGTTCAACATTTCTTTTTATTTATTTTCTCAATGTAATTTATGAATTCTTCTATGTTACATATTATTCTTTGAATTAATGTTATTTGAGGTATTTCAGTTTATTATTGCTTTCTTTTATTTATGTTACTGTTACTTCCAATCTGAAGACATTTTTATTGCAGTAGATTTACTTTTCCCCTTTTGGTCTTGGTTAAGAAATCAGTAACTCAGGAGTTATCAAACTCAACATGATTGATAATTGTTATCTTTGCTAATTGAATTGAACTTCAATAATCCCAATCTTTACTTAGGGATTAACTAGGATTTGAAGATCAACATAATTAGTAACTTAACCTTTCTTTACTTAAAGTAAAGGCTAACTAAGTGGAATTAAGATTCAATCTTCATCATCATTGATAAGGGTAACTAGGATAGGTCTTCCAATTTCTCATACCTTGCCAAAAGTTTATTTTACAGTTATTTATTTATTTTAAAGTCTTTTACTTATTTTAATTGCAATTTAAATTACTTGTTCCTCATCTTCAAAACCCCGATTTACAATCTCCATAACCAATAATAAGAACATACTTCCCTACAGTTCCTTGAGAAGACGACCCGAGATTTGAATACTTCGGTTATCAATTTTTAAGGGGTTTTTTACTTGTGACAACCAAAACGTTTGTAAGAAAGGTTGATTGCTTGGTTTAGTAACTATACTTGCAACGAGAGTTTACTATAACCTCTAAACCATCAATCTTCCGTTCTTCAAAATGGTGCCGTTGCCGGGGAACTGCAATCGTGTGCCTTATTACTGGTTATTGTAAATATTTTTCTTTTACTTGTTTATTTGTCTTTATTTTCCCATTTTACTTTTATTAGCTACTATGAATTCTTACCCCCCTCGCTTTGAGTTTGGTTCTGATATTGTTGAAAGGAGTAAAAGTTATAATAGGAACATGCATCAAGGTCAGAGCAATGAAAGATGGATGGAGCTAAGAGGATCTGATCAACCCTTTAGGCAACAACACCCTCCAAGATATCATGGACAAAGACCATTCTACAATGCATACCAAGCCAATAGACATGGTGGACAACCTTGTAGTTACGTACAAGCCCCACCTTCTGCTTATAGGTCATCCTCTCAACATAACTTCAAACCACCACACTCACAAGCTCCTTTTCACCATTCACCATCATATGATCCTCATTTATCCCGATTCCAATCCAATTACTCCCAAACACCACCACTTTCCCATGTACCACGCCCAAATCCATCACCCCGAGAATCAGAGGTTTGCCTCAAGGAAACAGTAGATCAACTTCAAACAACCCTTCATCAGCTGGAGCAAGCAATAAGTCAATTATCTTCTAGACATTCGAACGTACAAGGACCTCCCACAACCCCATGTGGACAATCTAAAGAAGAGCGTAGCATGAAGGAGATACTAGAAACTCCAGTGGGCAGAACAGGGCATGACTTCATACTGGAACAAGTAGAGGAAGCCATCATTGTAAATGAAGAAGAGTTGGTTGAAGACTTAGGAGATGCTGAACTTCCATGGGAATCCAGAGTTATGGAGAATTCTGTCAAAAACGTTACAATTGATGCTAAGGAGGATAGTGCACAACTCCCAAAGCAAGTCTTTTATGAAGAACTAGACGGAATAATCCAAGAAGCAAGTTTCCTTGATGATGATAATCTCAAGTCAAGTTCTCCCAGTACTGAACTTGCATCAGTAAGTGAATTCTCTAAGATCGAAGAATCTTCCCCAAGTGAATTCGAAGATGATGCGGAGGTAGATTTATCTCAACCTCCCGTTTATGACTTAAGTGACGAGGAATACATAGAAAGCTTTGATCAGGACATGGATGCAATTGAAGAAGTCTGCAAGGAAGTGAAGAAATTCACAGAAGAGCACAAGGGAGTAGAACTCACAGAACCACAGGAAACATCTATCCCAAGGCCATTACCACCTAATACAAGCTTCAAATGGGTACAATCCTTAACCTTTAGCTTTATTTTCCCACTTGAATATGGTTTGCTTGAAACAGATGGCCAGCTTAGAGCTCTCTGCGACTTTAAGAGTAAAAGGGAAATGGCTCGTACTCAGAGCTGGTGCACAAGGTTCAATAAGTTTCCTTGCTTCAACTCGAAGTGCACGGATTGGCATCATGATCAATCGAATGGATCTAGGAAAATGTTTGGTCACCATGGTGAAAATCTACTTTCTAAACCGCCTGGATGGAAACATATAGATCAAGACAAAGGCGGATTTAAAAGCAAAGTTTGGGATCCTGGAATCTATTCTGACATTCGTCACCCCGGGAGCCTGAAAATCTGTTTGAAGCTGCTCAGAAGCTTTACATGCCTAGTTTAGGACCCTGGAGGCTATTGGCATTCCAAGCATTGGTGGAAATTTCTGGAATTTAACAGGAAGCTCATCCAATGTCCAACTTAAGGACTTTAACTAAAAGTGCTAGGTCGGAGACAACCCACCATGGTATGGTCGTTTCTTTTTCAGTTTTATTTCGTGTTATTTATTTTTGTTTTCCTTTTCAATCGAACCTGAATATTAACCATTCGCATTGCATACTGCATAATTGCATACCTGCATAAAAAAAATAAAAAAAAAGAGAGAAAGGGCGTGCGACGCGACCGCGTCACTCATGCGATCGCGTCAGTTGCGAAAAACAACACCCCACGCGTCCGCGTCATTCACGCGGCCGCGTGACCTGGAAATCGGCGTAAGGATGCAACGCCCAGAAAGTTGGGCTGGAATCGTGCGGCTGTTGTGCGTTTCGCACAAAATGACCCACGCGATCGCATCCCTGAAGCGATCACGTCACTTGCACAACACCAATCCCACGCGACAGCGTGAGCGACGCGATCGCTTCGCATGGATTGCACAACACCCCAAAGGAGACAGAGAGTTACGCTGAAACGACGCTGGAATTGCGCGTTTAGCACGATTTCCAGCGACGCGATCGCATGCCTCACGCGACCGCGTCATTCATTAGTTACCCATTCCATGCGATCGCATCACTCACGCGATCGTGTCGACCCCATTCCACCCCAGCCACGCGACCGCGTGCTCCACGCGATCGCGTGGATTCAAATTTATTAACCCCCTGTGACGCGAACCCTACCCTATCGCGCCCCCAACCCCTTTCTTCTTCCTCCTCCCTGCCAAACCCCTCCCTCCCTCTCTGCCCTTCGCCGCCGCGCCCCCCTACGCCGCCGCTCCACCGTCCACCACCCAGACACCACCGCAACGCCACCCCCCTTCCTCCTTCCCTCTCTTTTTTTCTTCTTTCCTCTTCTTCCCTCCACCACTACTGTCCCCCACCCCGGCCGCGACCACCACCGCGCCGCCGTCACCGCTGTGCCTCCCACCACCCACGCCCCCCTTCCCTTCCTTCCCCCTTCACCTCTACCCTATTAACCTACCCAAAACCCCCTGCCCCCGAACAACCACCGCCGTGCCAAACACCCGCAACCGCCATGTCAGCCGCCACCACCACCATCCCCCAGCCATCTCTCTACCCCACTATCATTCATACGCCTACCAGGTTCCGCCGAACGCCACCCTTCTTTCAATTCCCAGTTAATTACATATTTTTCTGTTTATGCTCATAATTAGGCTAGTTAGATATGTATGTTATAGTGGATTTTAGGTGGTTAGGTAGCCTAGGATGTGGTTAGTGGATTTAGGCCTGATTAATTGTGCTGTTCATGCTTCTTGTTTTATAATTTTTGCAATTCTGCTGTTGCTGTGATGTTAGTATTGTTCATATGCTGTTATTACTGTTCATGCTGCTATTGAAAATGTTCTTTCTTGTTCACGCTAATTATATCTAATTGCAATTTGTTTTAATTCATATGAGCTGTCCTGCTTACTGTTTATTTTCCAGGAACATCCAATTTTAGCCGGAATGCTGCCTAATTTTCTGTAAACTATTTTTTCTCCATTCATGTCTTGGTTTTGACACTTTGAACTCTGCTTTACTCTGCTTTTACCAAACCAATTCATGATTACCAGGGCAAGCTTTCTTATTCTTTTTTATTTTCTGGTTCATAATCTGCATTTTTGATGTTTATCTTCCACTTTTTGATTCATCATCAACCTGATTCCCCTATTTGGATATGAGTTAACTATAACTTCTAATTGAGAATGCTTGTTACCTGGAAAATGCTCATCATGCCACTTACTCTAACCCACTTTTTACTAATTCACTAATTTTACTTCCTAAACTCTTTTTTTCATTCCTAACCAACCTAACCTTTCAAAACATCTCTTCTGATTTTTCACTATTCTCTCTAAGCTTCTAACCAAGGCATGATGATAATTTTTCCTACTTAACATGATTTCTACTACATTTTCGATTGTTAATTTTTCTTCTTAGACTTTTAACTCCTATTCAATCCTTAATGCACATTTACTTAACTCATTTTCATTACTCCATTGCTCCTTTGCCACTATATGCTTATTTTGGGATTTGCATACTTGTTTTTCCTGTATTTATTATATCCTGATTTTCTGTTTTTCAGGATGTCTGACACCCAACGAAAAGGAAAGGGAAAGGCAACAACTAGCAAACGGAAAAGAGGAGAATCCTCCATGTCCATCCTGGACATCATGCATGATGACTCCTGGTGGGAGAAACACTTTACCCCGCAGGAGAAGGCTGACCAGCTACTCCCTGCTACTGATCCCATTAAGTTTGCAAACCGATACTGTGAGCTGAAGTATCCAATGTTTGCAACCTGCAGGAACCTGTACCTGGAGAGGACTCTGAAGATCCCAGAAGAACTCCAGCAATACACCTCTGATCAGATCAAACAAAGAGGCTGGTTCTTCCTGGAGAAAAACCTGACTGAGGTCAATGCATCTTGGATAAGGGAATTTTACTGCAATTACTTCAAAACTTCCCTATACACAGTAAACCTAAGAGGGAAGCAGATACTAGTCACTGAAGAGGCCATAGAGGATATTCTTAAGCTCCTGCCTAAATCTGATCAACCAAATGGTTATCAGCAGGCTGAGGAGGACATGCGCTTCATGAAATTTGATTGGGATGCCGTCAAGGCAAGGATAACCCTCGACCCGACTGTTCCATGGGTCATGGGTCAGAACACCACCATGCCTAAGGTAATCAAGCAGGCATACTTGAACGATGAGGCTCGGCTATGGCATCAGATCCTAAGCAACTTTATTATGTTGAGTACTCACGAGACGGAGCTACCTGCCGCTATGATCACCCTCCTATGGTGTGTGATGGAGGGTAAGGACCTGCACCTGCCACGCTTTATTCGGTAATACATGGCCAGGGTCCACGTCCGAGGCACTCTCCCCTTTCTATATGTGATTAAACAGCTTGGCTGTCGAGCTGACGTGCCTTGGGAGGATGCTGATAAGAAGCCACCTGCTGCAGAATGCAAGAAAATTATCCCTCACAACAGGAACTTTCTGGCTTTGGGCTACAGACCTCCATTCCTCACTCCTACTGATGAGACAGTCACACCATCTGCCGGCCCCTCTTCCTCTACAGCTACCCCTGCTACCACCACTGCACCTCCACCTACCTCAGAGCCAGTTTATCACTTAGTGCATCACCTGTTTCAGCAGCTAGACCAGATGGAGCACCGCAACCGGCGGCGATACGAGAGATCTGAGCGTCACAGCAAGCGACGCTATGAGCACCTGAAGCTAATGATCCGTTTTGGCAGCGACATCCCCTCCGAGCCTGACACCCCATCAGAGCCATTTGAGGAGGAGGCGGATGATCACGAGGCGGAGACCCAGCCCCAGAGAGAGGCTGCACAGACAGGCACAGAGTAGGCTGCTTCACATCAGGAGGTCCCGCATCAAATTCAGGCTGCAGACCCAGAGGTTCCTATTCAGTCAGCACCTCCTCTGCAGCAGGCAGATCCTCAGACCACCACCACAGAGACTCTAGCTACCCATCCTTCCAGTGATGACACCCCTTCACACTGTGCTTGAGTGAGCATCGGGGACGATGCTTCATATTAAGTGTGGGGAGGTCGCCATCTCTGGCGTATATTTTTTGGTGAACCACTACAAACTGTTTTTACTTTATTATTTTTCTGTATTTTTCTCTTTATTTTTATTTTTATTTTTATTTTTATTTTTTCAGTACTTATACATTGCTATTTTCATGTATTTCTACTATATTTCTGCATGTTGCACTTTAGTTCATATTTTAGCCATTTAGTTTAGTTGCAATTCTAACTTATTAGTTATAGAAAATGTGGATTAATTAGTATAGTTTACCCTTTTTAGCATAAGATAACTTAGTTTAAATTACAAATATAAAAAAGGAAGTAAACTAGAGACTTTAACAGAATAAAAATAACCCATACCTTGTATATATAGCATTACATGTTAGTTTGTTAACAACATTTCATCAAGGAGAAACACAAGAACTTTAAAGCCACCTTAAGATTTACATTGAGAATAATGGGAACTCTTAACTTTTACTTGCATGACATATATAACTGATATATGATTTCTGAGTTAGAGAATACACAGCCTGTGAGTTTTAAGCTTAATTGCATGGTTACATTTAAACCATAATATTTTATTCCTGTGTATTCCACCCTTCTTATTTATTTTGGTGTTCTTTACCTTTTTTTAATCTATATGTCCGATTATAAAATATAGATACATACCAAGAAAGTGATTGAGGCCATTGTTTGATTCTAGCTCACTATTCCCAAATTAGCCTACCTTTTACATCACCCTCGTTAGCCCCCTTGAGCCTTTAAATCCCCTCCTGTTTTATAACCACATTACTAGTCTTAAGCAGAAAAACAAAATAGAAAAATCCCAAGTTGAATCCTTGGTTAGCTTAAGATAGAAAGTGTGTATTGTTTAAGTGTAGGAAACCTATTGGGAACATGGATGATAAAAACCAAGCGTAGAAAGTTAAAAAGAATAAAATAATTCAAAATAAAAATTTTGGGAAGCATACTCATGTGAAATCAAAATAATTGACTTACCATGTGCATTAAAAAAAATAAAAAAAATAAAAAAATTTTCAATATTTGAATAAAGGGGATACAAAAGAATTTCCCAAATGCAAAATAAAGCAAATGCACATAGGACAAAATTAAAACTAATGCATGAGCATATAACATAAAAAGTGGAAAAAATATGGGAAAATAGGTAAAGAAGCTTTGCTTTACAAAATATGTATGTTAGGTGAGATCTTAGACTAATCAAGGATTCACTTATTAGCTCACTTAGCCTTATACATATACCCTTACCTTTACCTTGGCCCCATTACAACCTTAATTAAAGACCTCATGATTTTTGTATGCCTATATTCTATAATTATTGATTGGTTAGATGAAGAACAAAGTTATGGAAAGTTAGGATAAAAAGAAGAATAGAGTGATTAACCCAATAAAAACTGAGTGACTAGAGAGTAAACACAAAATCCAGTGAGGGTTCAATAGCTCATCAATATATATCTCTGCTTAAATTACTAATTGTCTTGCATGTTTGTAAAATATTTTTCTTTCCCATCTCAATTGTAAAAGTGCTTTATCATTATCCAAGGTTAGGCTATTGATGAGCGGATAATTTATACGCTTTTTGGCATTGTTTTTAGTATGTTTTTAGTAGGATCTAGTTACTTTTAGGGATGTTTTTATTAGTTTTTATGTTAAATTCACATTTCTGGACTTCACTATGAGTTTGTGTGTTTTTCTGTGATTTCAGGTATTTTCTGGCTGAAATTAAGGGACTTGAGCAAAAATCAGATTCAGAGGTTGAAGAAGGACTGCTGATGCTGTTGGATTCTGACCTCTCTGTACTCAAAGTGGATTTCTGGAGCTACAGAACTCAAAATAGTGCGCTTCCAATAGCGTTGGAAAGTAGACATCCAGGGCTTTACAGCAATATATAATAGTCCATACTTTTCCCGAGTTTAGATGACGCAAAAAGGCGTTGAACGCCAGTTCTACGCTGCAGTCTGGAGTTAAACGCCAGAAATACGTCACGAACCAGAGTTGAACGCCAAAAATACGTTACAACTTGCGTTCAACTTCAAAAGAAGCCTCTGCACGTGTAAACTTCAAGCTCAGCCCAAGCACACACCAAGTGGGCCCTGGAAGTGGATTTATACATCAATTATTTACTTCTGTAAATCCTAGTAACTAGTTTAGTATAAATAGGACTTTTTACTATTGTATTTACATCTTGGGATCATCTTTTGATCAGTTTTATGCGATCTTAGACTTTCATGGGGGCTGGCCATTCGGCCATGCCTGGACCATTATCACTTATGTATTTTCAAACGGTAGAGTTTCTGCACTCCATAGATTAAGGTGTGGAGCTCTGCTGTTCCTCATGATTTAATGCAAAGTACTACTGTTTTTCTAATCAATTCAACTTATTCCGCTTCTAAGATATCCATTCATTCCCAAGAACATGATGAATGTGATGATTTTGTGATGCTCATCATCATTCTCACTCATGAACGCGTGCCTGACAAACACTTCCGTTCTACATGCAAACAAGCTAGAATGAATATCTCTTAGATATCTAATACAGGGGACCGAGTCCGAATTATTAGTATCTTCGTGGTATAAGTTAGAACCCATGGATGGCCATTCTTGAGATCCGGAAAGTCTAAACCTTGTCTGTGGTATTCCGAGTAGGATCTGGGAAGGGATGGCTGTGACGAACTTCAAACTCGCGAGTGCTGGGCGTAGTGACAGACACAAAAGGAGGGTGAATCCTATTCCAGCATGATCAAGAACCTCCAGATGATTAGCCATGCCGTGACAGAGCATTTGGACCATTTTCACAGAGAGGATGGGATGTAGCCATTGACAATGGTGATGCCCTTACAGAAAGCTTGCCATGGAAAGGGGTAAGACTGATTGGATGAAGACAGCGGGAAAGCAGAGGTTTAGAGGAACGAAAGCATCTCTATACGCTTATCTGAAAGTCTCACCAATGATTTACATAAGTATTTCTATCTTTATTTTCTGTTTATTTATTATTTATTTTCGAAAACTCCATAATCAATTATTATCCGCCTAACTGAGATTTACAAGATGACCATAGCTTGCTTCATACCAACAATCTCCGTGGGATCGACCCTTACTCACGTAAGGTTTTATTACTTGGACGACCCAGTGCACTTGCTGGTTAGTTGTGTGAAGTTGTGAAGTTATGTTTGGACCATGGTATTGTGCACCAGTTTGTTGGCACCATTGCCAGGGAGAGAACGAACAACAAATTTTACAACCTGAGTAACAATTTTGCATACCAAGTTTTTAGCGCCGTTGCCGGGGATTGTTTGAGTTTGTACAACTGACGGTTCATCTTGTTGCTCAGATTAGGTAACTTTATTTTAATTTTAAGTTTTTGTTTTTATTCCTTTAATTTTCAAAAAAAATTTCCAAAAAAAATTTTTATTTTTATTTATGTTCTTCAGAATTTTTAAGAATGAATTCTAGAGTTTCATGAAGCATGTTGAAGCCTGGCTGGCTGTAAAGCCATGTCTAAATTCTTTTGGACTGAGGATTCAACTAATCACTTCAATGCATGTAATAGCATACTAAAGCTTGGCTGGCCATTGGCCATGTCTAGTGTTTTGGACCGGAGCTTTCATTGAAAGCTTGGCTGGCTAGTGAGCCATGTCTAATTCCTGGACTGAAGCTTTAGACTAAGAGGACAAGATTCCTGGAATTCATATTAAAAATTTTGAAATCCTTATTTTCCTTCTTCAATAATTTTCGAAAAATACCAAAAAAAATTATAAAATCATAAAAATAAAAAATATTTCATGTTTCTTATTTGAGTATTGAGTCAATTTTAAGTTTGGTGTCAATTGCATGTTTTAAATTTTGCATAAAAAATTTTCGAAAAATTCATGCATTCATAGTGTTTTTCATGATCTTCAAGTTGTTCTTGGTAAGTCTTCTTGTTTGATCTTTAAAAGTTTCTTGTTTTGTGTCTTTTCTTGTTTTTCATATGCATTTTCGTTTGTTAGAGTCCAAACATTAAAGATTTCTAAGTTTGGTGTCTTGCATATTTTCTTTGCATAGAAAAATTTTCAAAAATAAGTTCTTAATGTTCATCTTGACATTCATAGTGTTCTTGGTGTTCATCTTGATATTCATAATGTTCTTGCATGCATCACATGTTTAGATCCAAAATTTTCATGCATTGCATCATTTTTCATGTTTTTCTCTCTCATCATTGAAAATTCAAAAATCAAAAAAATATCTTTCCTTTTTTTTTCTCTCATAAATTTCGAAAATTTGGATTGACTTTGTCAAAAATTTTTTAAATTCAATTGTTTCTTATGAGTCAAATTAAATTTTCAATTTAAAAATCCTATCCTTTTCAAAATCTTTTTCAAAAATCAAATCTTTTTCATTTTTCTTATTTATTTTCGAAAATTTTAAAAATATTTTTCAAAAATCTTTTTCTTAATTTTATTTCATAATTTTCGAAAATATCATCAACAATTAATGTTTTGATTCAAAAAATTTTCAAGTTTGTTACTTGCTTGTTAAGAAAGATTCAAACTTTAAGTTCTAGAATCATATCTTGTGATTACTTGTGAGTCAAGTCATTAATTTTAATTTTTAAAATCAAATCTTTTTCAAAACTAATTTCAATCATATCTTTTCAAAAATATCTTTTTGTCCTATCTTTTTCAAATATCTTTTCTAACTTCTTATCTTCTTATCTTTTCAAAATTGATTTTCAAAATTTGTTTCAACTAACTAATTGACTTTTTGTTTGTTTCTTATCTCTTTCAAAACTACCTAACTAACTATCCCTCTCTAATTTTCGAAAATACCTCCCTCTTTTTCAAAAATTCTTTTTAATTAATTAACTATTTCAATTTTTAATTTTAATTTTAATTTTATCTTAATTTTCGAAAATCATTAACTCTTTTTCAAAATTTATTTTTCGAATTCCCTCTCTCCCATCTCTTTCTATTTATTTATTACTTACTAACACTTCTCTTCATCTCATATCTCTGTTATCCTCACCCTTGTGTTTGGATTCTCCTCCATTCTCTTTCCTTACATTACATTCTTTTCTTCTTCTACTCACACAAAGGAATCTCTATACTGTGACATAGAGGATTCCATATTTTCTTTGTTATTCCCTTCTTTGTCATATGAGCAGGAGCAAGGACAAGAACATTCTTATTGAAGCAGACCCTGAACCTGAAAGGACTCTGAAAAAGAAACTAAGGGAAGCTAAAATACAATAATCCAAAGACAACCTTACAGGAATTTTTGAACAGGAAGAGGAGATGGCAGCCGAAAATAATAATAATGCAAGGAAGATGCTTGGTGACTTCACTGCACCTAATTCCAATTTACATGGAAGAAGCATCTCCATCCCCACTATTGGAGCAAACAATTTTGAGCTTAAACCTCAATTAGTTTCTCTGACGCAACAAAACTATAAGTTTCATGGACTTCCATCTGAAGATCCTTTTCAGTTCTTAACTGAATTCTTGCAGATCTGTGATACTGTTAAGACTAATGGAGTAGATCCTGAAGTCTACAGGCTCATGCTTTTCCCTTTTGCTGTAAGAGACAGAGCTAGAATATGGTTGGACTCTCAACCTAAGGATAGCCTGAACTCTTGGGATAAGATGGTCAAGGCTTTCTTAGCCAAGTTCTTTCCTCCTCAAAAGCTGAGTAAGCTTAGAGTGGATGTTCAAACTATCAGACAAAAAGAAGGTTAATCCCTCTATGAAGTTTGGGAGAGATACAAGGAACTGACCAAAAAGTGTCCTTCTGACATGCTTTCAGAATGGACCATCCTGGATATATTTTATGATGGTCTATCTGAATTAGCTAAGATGTCATTGGATACTTCTGCAGGTGGATCCATTCACCTAAAGAAAACGCCTGCAGAAGCTCAAGAACTCATTGACATGGTTGCTAATAACCAGTTTATGTACACTTCTGAGAGGAATCCTGTGAGTAATGGGATGCCTCAGAAGAAGGGAGTTCTTGAAATTGATACTCTGAATGCCATATTGGCTCAGAATAAAATATTGACTCAGCAAGTCAATATGATTTCTCAGAGTCTGAACGGAATGCAAGCTGCATCCAACAGTACTCAAGAGGCATCTTCTGAAGAAGAAGCTTATGATCTTGAAAACCCTGCAATAGCAGAGGTGAATTACATGGGTGAACCATATGGAAACACCTATAATCCCTCATGGAGAAATCACCCAAATCTCTCATGGAAGGATCAAGAAAAGCCTCAACAAGGCTTTAATAATGGTGGAAGAAACAGGTTTAGCAATAGCAAGCCTTTTCCATCATCCACTCAGCAACAGACAGAGAATTCTGAACAAAATACCTCTAATTTAGCAAACTTAGTCTCTGATCTATCTAAGGCCACTGTGAGTTTCATGAATGAAACAAGGTCCTCCATTAGAAATTTGGAGGCACAAGTGGGCCAGCTGAGTAAAAGGATCACTGAAATCCCTCCTAATACTCTCCCAAGCAATACAGAAGAAAATCCAAAAGGAGAGTGCAAGGCCATTGATATAACCATCATGGCCGAATCCAAGGACGAAGGGGAGGACATGAATCCCAAGGAGGAAGACCTCCTGGGACGTCCAGTGATCAATAAGGAGTTTCCCTCTGAGGAACCAAAGGAATCTGAGACTTATCTAGAGACCATAGAGATTCCATTGAACCTCCTTATGCCATTCATGAGCTCTGATGAGTATTCCTCTTCTGAAGAGAATGAAGATGTTACTGAAGAGCAAGTTGCCAAGTTCCTTGGTGCAATCATGAAGCTGAACGCCAATTTATTTGGTAAAAAGACTTGGGGAGATGAACCTCCCCTGTTCACTAATGAACTAAATGCATTGGATCAACTAAGATTGCCTCAGAAGAAACAGGATCCTGGAAAGTTCCTAATACCTTGTACCATAGGCACCATGACCTTTGAGAAGGCTTTATGTGACCTTGGGTCAGGAATAAACCTTATGACACTCTCTGTAATGGAGAAACTGGGAATCTTTAATGTACAAGCTGCTAAAATCTCATTAGAGATGGCAGACAATTCCAGAAAACAGGCTTATGGACAAGTAGAGGACATATTAGTAAAGGTTGAAGGCCTTTACATCCCTGCTGATTTCATAATCCTAGATACTGGGAAGGATGAGGATGAATCTATCATCCTTGGAAGACCCTTCCTAGCCACAACAAAAGCTGTGATTGATGTTAACAGAGGTAAACTAGTCCTTCAATTGAATGAGGACTCCCTTGAGTCTAAAACTCAAGGACATCCTTCTGTAAACATGGAAAAGAGGCACAGTAAGCTTCTCTCAAAACAGAGTCAACCAGAGCCCCCACAGTCAAACTCTAAGTTTGGTGTTGGGAGGCCACAACCAAACTCTAAGTTTGGTGTTGAACTCCCATATCCAAACTCTAAGTTTGGTGTTGGGGAGTCTCAACAATGCTCTGAACATCTATGAGGCTCCATGAGAGCCCACTGTCAAGCTATTGACATTAAAGAAGCGCTTGTTGGGAGGCAACCCAATTTTTATTTATCTAATTTTATTTTTATTTTTGTTGTTATTTCATGTTTTATTAGGTTCATGATCATCTAGAGTCACAAAATAAATAGAAAAATCAAAAATAGAATAAAAAACAGCAGAAGAAAAATCACACCCTGGAGGAAGGACTTACTGGCGTTTAAACGCCAGTAAGGAGCATTTGGATGGCGTTCAACGCCAGAACAGAGCATGGATTTGGCGTTGAACGCCCAAAACAAGCAGCATCCTGGCGTTCAGACGCAAGAAATGCACACTGAGGAAAGCTGGCGCTGAACGCCAGAAACAAGCATAGAACTGGCGTTCAACGCCAGAAACATGCTGCATCTGAGTGCTGAACGCCCAGAACAAGCATCAATTCGGCGTTTAAACGCCAAAATTGCATGCAAAGGCATTTTACATGCCTAATTGGTGCAGGGATGCAAATCCTTGACACCTCAGGATCTGTGGACCCCACAGGATCAACTCAGCATCTGTGGACCCCACAGGATCCCCACCTACCTCCACTCATACTCTTCCCTCTTCTCAATGTTCATCCTCTCTTCCCCATAAACCTACTTCATACACCCCACCTACCTTCAAAATTCAAAATCACTTTCCCACCCAAACCCACCCTAAATGGCCGAACCTAACCCCTCTCCCTCCACTATATAAACCCTTCCATTCTTCTTCATTTTCACATGACACAACCCTCTCTTCCCCTTCTTGGCCGAAACACAACCTTCTCCCCCTCTCCTCCATTTCTTCTTCTTCTTCATCTTTTCTTTCTTCTCTTGCTTGAGGGCGAGCAATATTCTAAGTTTGGTGTGGTAAAAGCATAAGTTTTTTGTTTTTCCATTACCATTCATGGCACCTAAGACTGGAGAATCCTCTAGGAAAGGGAAAGGGAAGACAAAAGCTTCCACCTCCGAGTCATGGGAGATGGAAAGATTCATCTCCAAAGACCATCAAGACCACTACTATGATGTTGTGGCCAAGAAGAAGGTGATCCCCGAGGTCCCTTTCAAACTCAAGAAAAATGAGTATTCGGAGATCCGACATGAGATCCATAGAAGAGGTTGGGAGGTTCTAACAAACCCCATCCAACAAGTCGGAATTCTAATGGTTCAAGAGTTCTATGCTAATGCATGGATCACTAGGAACCATGATCAAAGTAAGAACCCGAACCCAAAGAATTATCTCACCATGGTTCGGGGGAATTACTTAGATTTTAGTCCGGAAAATGTAAGGTTGGCGTTTAACTTGCCTATGATGGTAGGAGATGCACGCCCCTACACCAGAAGGGTCAACTTTGATCAAAGGTTGGACCAAGTTCTCATGGACATATGTTTGGAAGTAGCTCAATGGAAGATTGACTCAAAAGGCAAACCGGTTCAACTTAGCAGACTGGACCTCAAGCCTGTGGCTAGAGGATGGTTGGAGTTCATCCAACGCTCCATCATTTCCACTAGCAACCGATCTGAAGTTACTGTGGATCGAGCCATCATGATTCATAGCATCATGATTGGAGAGGAAGTATAAGTTCATGAAGTCAACTCCCTTGAACTCTACAAAATAGCCGAAAAGCCCTCCCCCTTAGCAAGGCTAGCTTTTCCTCATCTTATTTGCCATCTATGTTACTCAGCTGGAGCTTTCATAGAAAGAGACATTCCCATTGAGGAAGAGAAGCCCATCACTAAGAAAAGGATGGAGAAAACAAGAGAGCCCACTCATGGAGCTCAAGAAACACGTAAGGAAGCTCATCATCAAGAAATCCCTGAGATACCTCAAGGGATGCACTTTCCTCCACAGAATTTTTGGGAGCAAATCAACACCTCCCTAGGAGAACTAAGTTCCAACATGGGACAACTAAGGGTGGAACATCAAGAGCACTCCATCATACTCCATGAAATTAGAGAAGATCAAAGAGCTTTGAGGGAGGAGCAACAAAGACAAGGAAGAGACATAGAAGAGCTTAAGGACATCATTGGTTCCTCAAGAAGGAAACGCCACCATCACTAAGATGGACTCATTCCTTGTTCTTAAATTTTCTGTTTTTTGTTTTCTTATGTTAAATGTTTATCTATGTTTGTGTCTTTATTACATGATCATTAGTGTCTAAGTGTCTATGCCTTAAAGTAGTGAATATGAATCCATCACCTCTCTTAAATGAAAAATGTTTTTAATTCAAAAGAACAAGAAGTACATAAGTTTCGAATTTATCCTTAAACTTAGTTTAATTATATTGATGTGGTGACAATACTTTTTGTTTTCTGAATGAATGCTTGAACATTGCATATGTCTTTTGAAGTAGTTGTTTAAGAATGTTAAACATGTTGGCTCTTGAAAGAATGATGACAAGGAGATATGTTATTTGATAATTTGAAAAATCATAAAAATGATTCTTGAAGCAAGAAAAAGCAGTGAATACAAAGCTTGCAGAAAAAAAATGGCAAAAAAAAAAAAATAGAAAGCAAAAGAAAAAGCAAGAAGAAAAAACCAAAAGCTCTTAAAACAAAAAGGCAAGAGCAAAAAGCCAATAGCCTTTAAAACCAAAAGGCAAGAGTAATAAAAAGGATCCCAAGGCTTTGAGCATCAGTGGATAGGAGGGCCTAAAGGAATAAAATCCTGGCCTAAGCGGCTAAACCAAGCTGTCCCTAACCATGTGCTTGTGGCGTGAAGGTGTCAAGTGAAAACTTGAGACTGAGCAGTTAAAGTCAAGGTCCAAAGCAAAAAAAGAGTGTGCTTAAGAACCCTGGACACCTCTAATTGGGGACTTTAGCAAAGCTGAGTCACAATCTGAAAAGGTTCACCCAGTTATGTGTCTGTGGCATTTATGTATCCGGTGGTAATACTGGAAAACAAAGTGCTTAGGGCCACGGACAAGACTCATAAAGTAGCTGTGTTCAAGAATCAACATACTGAACTAGGAGAATCAATAACACTATCTGAACTCTAAGCTCTTATAGATGCCAATCATTCTGAACCTTAATGGATAAGGTGAGATGCCAAAACTATTCAAGAGGCAAAAAGCTACAAGTCCCGCTCATCTGATTGGAGCTATGTTTCATTGATAGTTTGGAATTTATAGTATATTCTCTTATTTTTATCCTATTTGATTTTCAGTTGCTTGGGGACAAGCAACAATTTAAGTTTGGTGTTGTGATGAGTGGATAATTTATACGCTTTTTGGCATTGTTTTTAGTATGTTTTTAGTAGGATCTAGTTACTTTTAGGGATGTTTTTATTAGTTTTTATGTTAAATTCACATTTCTGGACTTCACTATGAGTTTGTGTGTTTTTCTATGATTTCAGGTATTTTCTAGCTGAAATTGAGGGACTTGAGCAAAAACCAGATTCAGAGGTTGAAGAAGGACTGCTGATGCTGTTGGATTCTGACCTCCCTGCACTCAACGTGGATTTTCTGGAGCTACAAAACTCAAAATGGCGCGCTTCCAATTGCGTTGAAAAGTAGACATTCAGGGCTTTCCAGAAATATATAATAGTCCATACTTTGTCCGAGTTTAGACGACGCAAAAGGGCGTTGAACTCCAGTTCTACGCTGCAGTGTGGAGTTAAACGCCAGAAATACGTCACGAACCAGAGTTGAACGCCAAAAACACGTTACAACTTGGCGTTCAACTCCAAAAGAAGCCTCTGCACGTGTAAACTTCAATCTCAGCCCAAGCACACACCAAGTGGGCCCCGGAAGTGGATTTATGCATCAATTACTTACTTCTGTAAACCCTAGTAACTAGTTTAGTATAAATAGGACTTTTTACTATTGTATTTACATCTTGGGATCATCTTTTGATCAGTTTTATGCGATCTTAGACTTTCATGGGAGCTGGCCATTTGGCCATGCCTGGACCATTATCACTTATGTTTTTTCAAACGGTAGAGTTTCTGCACACTATAGATTAAGGTGTGGAGCTCTGCTGTTCCTCATGATTTAATGCAAAGTACTATTATTTTTCTATTCAATTCAACTTATTCCACTTCTAAGATATCCATTCGTTCCCAAGAACATGATGAATGTGATGATTATGTGACGCTCATCATCATTCTTACTCATGAATGCGTGCCTGACAAACACTTCCGTTCTACATGCAAACAAGCTAGAATGAGTATCTCTTAGATATCTAATACAGAAAGATCCAATTGATAGAGGAAGCGCCGTAAAGATCAATTGGCGAGGTTTTAGGCCGAGACAATAAGAACTGCTTACAACTTATATCATGATACAAAATCTATCATGATATAAGAGTTAGGATGTCAAAGGGGCTTCTTACTTCCCAAACAGATCTTCCTACATCTATATATAAACGCTGGTTTATCAAGAATACGCAAGAAAAGCATTTCGAATTGTTGATTCATCGCCAGAGATGGCTTAGAACCAAATACGATCCCTACTAGATCTGACCAACTACCCATCCTACCTCCTCTACGTTCTTGACAGCCCATCTTTGTCTCAGTAGAGTCTTTCAGTGGCATGGTTTCTTTGTATATTTTGGTACGAGATATTAGAATCTTCGTGGTATAAGTTAGAACCCATGGACGGCCATTCTTGAGATCCGGAAAGTCTAAACCTTGTCTGTGGTATTCTGAGTAGGATCTGGGAAGGGATGGCTGTGACGAACTTCAAACTCGCGAGTGCTGGGCGTAGTGACAGACGCAAAAGGAGGGTGAATCCTATTCCAGCATGATCGAGAACCGCCAGATGATTAGCCATGCCGTGATAGAGCATTTGGACCATTTTCATAGAGAGGATGGGATGTAGCCATTGACAACGGTGATGCCTTTACAGAAAGCTTGCCATAGAAAGGGGTAAGACTGATTGGATGAAGACAGCGGGAAAGCAGAAGTTCAGAGGAATGAAAGCATCTCTATACGCTTATCTGAAAGTCTCACCAATGATTTACATAAGTATTTCTATCTTTATTTTCTGTTTATTTATTATGTATTTTTGAAAACTCCATAATCAATTATTATCCGCCTAACTGAGATTTACAAGATGACCATAGCTTGCTTCATACCAACAATCTCCGTGGGATCGACCCTTACTCACGTAAGGTTTTATTACTTGGACGACCCAGTGCACTTGCTGGTTAGTTGTGCGAAGTTGTGAAGTTATGTTTGGACCATGGTATTGTGCACCAGTTTGTTGGCGCCATTGCCAGGGAGAGAACGAACAACAAATTTTACAACCTGAGTAACAATTTCGCATATCAGCTATGCATATATGATTCCTTGAGATTGTGAATTAATTTAACTACATGTAAGTTTTATATACAAGTGAATAAAAATTAGAATTTCATGATTCATTTAGGTAGTTGCATTTAGAATAGATTGCATTGCATGAGATTCCACCACTTCAACCTTACCTTACTCTTTATCTTGGATTTAGCATGAGGACATGCTATTGTTTAAGTGTGGGGAGGTTGATAAACCCATATTTTAAGATATATTTTATGCCTAATTTAAGTGATT
Source organism: Arachis hypogaea (assembly GCF_003086295.3). Classification (NCBI taxonomy): domain Eukaryota; kingdom Viridiplantae; phylum Streptophyta; class Magnoliopsida; order Fabales; family Fabaceae; genus Arachis; species Arachis hypogaea. The sequence goes on from NC_092053.1 coordinate 77,591,933, forward strand.
TATTCAATCCTTCACTCACTTATTCATGTTAATTGCATGGTTTTACTTTCCCTTTCTTATTATGTGATGTATGTGAAAAACATGTTTCCTATGCTTTAAAAGTAATTATTTTAATTACCCTTTACTTCCATTCGATGCCGTGATTCGTGTGTTGAGTAGTTTCAGATCTTCTAAGGCAGGAATGACTTAAAGGATGAAAAAGGAACATACAAAAATGAAAGGAAAGCACAAAACGGAGTTTTTAAAGAAACTGGCACTGACGCGATCGCATGGACGACGCGACCGCATTCCAGCACGAAATGGTAGTGACGCGACCGCGTGAATGACACGATCGTGCGCCTTGAGCGAAACACATATGACGCGGACGCATGATTAAAGCGACCGCGTGGCAAGGAAAACTCCAAATGACGCGACCGCGTGACCTACGCCGACGCGTGACAGAGGCCACGCACCAGAAAGTACGGAAAACGCCCCCAGCGATTTCTGAAGCCCTTTTTGGCCCAAATCCAAGTCCAGAAGGCACAGATCAGAGGTTATGAAGTGAGGGAATGCATCCATTCCAAAGAGAGTCCCCAATTAGTTACTTTTCATGAATTAGATGTAGTTTTGAGGGAGAGGTTCTCTCCTCTCTCTTTTAGGATTTAGAATTAGGATTTCTTTTGCTTTCAGAATTATCTTTTTATCAGGTTCAACATTTATTTTTATTTATTTTCTTAATTTAATTTATGAATTCTTCTATGTTACAGATTATTCTTTGAATTAATGTTATTTGAGGTATTTCAGTTTATTATTGCTTTCTTTTATTTATGTTACTGTTGCTTCGAATCTGAAGACATTTTTATTCTAGTAGATTTACTTTTCCCCTTTTGGTCTTGGTTAAGAAATCAGTAACTCAGGAGTTATCAAACTCAACATGATTGATAATTGTTATCTTTGCTAATTGAATTGAACTTCGATAATCCCAATCTTTACTTAGGGATTAACTAGGATTTGAAGATCAACATAATTAGTAACTTAACCTTTCTTTACTTTAAGTAAAGGCTAACTAAGTGGAATTAATATTCAATCTTCATCATCATTGATAAGGGTAACTAGGATAGGACTTCCAATTTCTCATACCTTGCCAAAAGTTTATTTTATAGTTATTTATTTATTTTACAGTCTTTTACTTATTTTAATTGCAATTTAAATTACTTGTTCCTCATCTTCAAAACCCCGATTTACAATCTCCATAACCAATAATAAGAACATATTTCCCTGCAGTTCCTTGAGAAGACGACCCGAGATTTGAATACTTCGGTTATCAATTTTTAAGGGGTTTTTTACTTGTGACAACCAAAATGTTTGTAAGAAAGGTTGATTGCTTGGTTTAGTAACTATACTTGCAATGAGAGTTTACTATAACCTCTAAACCATCAATCTTCCATTCTTCCAAATGGCGCCGTTGCCGGGGAACTGCAATCGTGTGCCTTATTACTGGTTATTGTAAATATTTTTCTTTTACTTGTTTATTTGTCTTTATTTTCCCCTTTTACTTTTATTAGCTACTATGAATTCTTACCCCCCTCGCTTTGAGTTTGGTTCTGATATTGTTGAAAGGAGTAAAAGTTATAATAGGAACATGCATCAAGGTCAGAGCAATGAAAGATGGATGGAGCTAAGAGGATCTGATCAACCCTTTAGGCAACAACACCCTCCAAGATATCATGGACAAAGACCATTCTACAATGCATACCAAGCCAATAGAAATGGTGGACAACCTTGTAGTTACGTACAAGCCCCACCTTCTGCTTATAGGACATCCTCTCAACATAACTTCACACCACCACACTCACAAGCTCCTTTTCACCATTCACCACCATATGATCCTCATTTATCCCGATTCCAATCCAATTACTCGCAAACACCGCCACTTTCCCATGTACCACGCCCAAATCCATCACCCCGAGAATCAGAGGTTTGCCTCAAGGAAATAGTAGATCAACTTCAAACAACCCTTCATCAGCTGGAGCAAGCAGTAAGTCAATTATCTTCTAGACGTTCGAACGTATAAGGATCTCCGACAACCCCATGTGGACAATCTAAAGAAGAGCGCAGCATGAAGGAGATACTAGAAACTCCAGTGGACAGAACAGGGCATGACTTCATACTGGAACAAGTAGAGGAAGTTGTCATTGTAAACGAAGAAGAGTTGGTTGAAGACTTAGGAGACACTAAACTTCTATGGGAATCCAGAGTTATGGAGCATTCTGTCAAAAACGTTACAATTGATGCTAAGGAGGATAGTGCACAACTCCCAAAGAAAGTCTTTTATGAAGAACTAGACGGAATAATCCAAGAAGCAAGTTTCCTTGATAATGATAATCTCAAGTCAAGTTCTCCCAGTAGTGAACTTGCATCAGCAAGTGAATTCTCTGAGATCGAAGAATCTTTCCCAAGTGAATACGAAGATGATGCGGAGGTAGATTTCTCTCAACCTCTCATTTATGAAATAAGTGACGAGGAAGACATAGAAAGCTTTGATCAGGACATGGATGCAATTGAAGAAGTCTGCAAGGAAGTGAAGAAATTCACAGAAGATCACAAGGGAGTAGAACTCACAAAACCACTGGAAACACCTATCCCAAGGCCATTACCACCTAATACAAGCTTCAAATGGGTACAATCCTTAACCTTTAGCTTTATTTTCCCACTTGAATATAGTTTGCTTGAAACAGATGGCCAGCTTAGAGCTCTCTGCGGATTTAAGAGTAAGAGGGAAATAGCTCGTACTCAGAGCTGGTGCACAAGGTTCAATAAGGTTCTACGCTTCAACTCGAAGTGCACGGATTGGCATCATGATCATTCGAATGGATCTAGGAAAACGTTTGGTCACCATGGTGAAAATCTACTTTCTAAGCCGCCCGGATGGAAATATATAGATTAAGACAAAGGCGAATTTAAAAGCAAAGTTTGGGATCCTGGAATCTATTCTGACATTCGTCACCCCAGGAGTCTGAGAATCTGTTTGAAGCTGCTCAGAAGCTTTACCTGCCTAGTTTGGGACCCCGGAGGCTATTGGCATTCCAAGCATTGGTGGAAATTTCTGTACGAATTTAAGCGCAAGCCGCCATAACAGGAAGCTCATCCAATGTCCAATTTAAGGATTTTAACTAAAAGTTCTAGGTGGGATACAACCCACCATGGTATGGTCGTTTCTTTTTCAGTTTTATTTCGTGTTATTTATTTTTGTTTTCCTTTTCAATCGAACCTGAATATTATTCATTTGCATTGCATACTGCATAATTGCATACCTGCATAAAAAAATAAAAAAAAGAGAGAAAGGGCGTGCGACGCGACCCCATCACTCATGCGATCGCGTCATTTGCGAAAAACAACCCCCACGCGTCCGCGTCATTCACGCGGCCGCGTGATCTGGAAATCGACGTAAGGATCTAACGCCCAGAAAGTTGGGCTGGAATCGTGCGGTTGTTGTGCGTTTCACACAAAATAACCCACGCGATCGCGTCCCTGACGCGATCGCGTCACTTGCACAACACTAATCCCACGCGACAGCGTGAGCGACGCGATCGCGTCGCATGGATTGCACAACACCCCAAAGGAGACAGAGAGTTGCGCTGAAACGATGCTGAAATTGCGCGTTTAGCACAATTTCCAGTGACGCGATCGCATGCCTCACGCGACCGCGTCATTCATCAGTTACCCATTCCATGCAATCGCATCACTCACGCGATCTCGTCGACCCCTATTCCACCCCAGCCACGCGACCGCGTGCCCCACGCGACCGCGTGCCCCACGCGATCGCGTGGATTCAAATTTATTAACCCCCTGTGACGCGAAACCTACCCTATCGCGCCCCCAACCCCTTTCTTCTTCCTCCTCCCTGCCAAACCCCTCCCTCCCTCTCTGCCCTTCGCCCCCGCGCCCCCTACGCCGCCGCTCCACCGTCCACCACCCAGACACCACCGCAACGCCACCCCATTCCTCCTTCCCTCTCTTTCTTCTTCTTTTTTCCTCTTCTTCCCTCCACCACTACTGCCCCCGCCCCCCCCCCCCCCCGTGCCGCGACCACCACCGCGCTGCCGTCACCGCCGTGCCTCCCACCACCCACGCCCCCCTTCCTTTCCTTCCCCCTTCACCCCTACCCCATTAACCTACCCGAAACCCCCTGCCCCCGAACAACCACCGCCGTGCCAAACACCCGCAACCGCCGCGTCAGCCGCCACCACCATCCCTCAGCCATCTCTCTGCCCCACTTTCATTCATACGCCTACCAGGTTCCGCCGAACGCCACCCTTCTTTCAATTCCCAGTTAATTACATATTTTTCTGTTTATGTTCATAATTAGGCTAGTTAGATATGCATGTTGTAGTGGATTTTAGGTGGTTAGGTAGCCTAGGATGTGGTTAGTGGATTTAGGCCTGATTAATTGCGCTTTTCATGCTTCTTGTTTTATAATTTTCGCAATTCTGCTGTTGCTGTGATGTTAGTATTGTTCATATACTGTTTTTACTGTTCATGCTGCTATTGCAAATGTTCTTTCTTGTTCACGCTAATTATATCTAATTGCAATTTGTTTTAATTCATATAAACTGTCCTGCTTACTGTTTATTTTCCGAGAACATCCAATTTTAGCCGGAATGCTACCCAATTTTCTGTAAACTGTTTTGTCTCCATTCATGTCTTGGTTTTGACACTTTGAACTCTGCTTTACTCTGCTTTTACCAAACCAATTCATGATTACCAGGGCAAGCTTTCTTATTCTTTTTAATTTCCTGGTTCATAATCTGCATTTTTGATGCTTATCTTCCACTTTTTGATTCATCATCAACCTGATTCCCTTGTTTGGATATGAGTTAACTATAGCTTCTAATTGAGAATGCTTGTTACTTGGAAAATGCTCATCATGCACTTACTCTAACCCACTTTTTACTAATTAACTAATTTTACTTCCTAAACTCTTTTTTTCATTCCTAACCAACCTAACCTTTCAAAACATCTCTTCTGGTTTTTCACTATTCTATTTAACCTTCTAACCAAGGCATGATGATAATTTTTCCTACTTAATATGATTTCTACTACATTTTCGATTGTTAATTTTTCTTCTTGGACTTTTAACTCCTATTCAATCCTTAATACACATTTACTTAACTCATTTTCATTACTCCACTACTCCTTTGCCACTATATGCTTATTTTGTGATTTGCATACTTGTTTTTCCTGTTTTTATTATATCCTGATTTTCTGTTTTTTAGGATGTCTGACACCCAACGAAAATGAAAGGGAAAGGCAACAACTGTCAAACGGAAAAGAGGAGAATCCTCCATGTCCATCCTGGACATCATGCATGATGACTCCTCACGGGAGAAACACTTTACCCCGGAGGAGAAGGCTGACCAGCTACTCCCTGCTACTGATCCCATTAAGTTTGCAAACCAATACTGTGAGCTGAAGTATCCGGTGTTTGCAACCTCCAGGAACCTGCACCTGGAGAGGACTCTGACGATCCCAGAAGAACTCCAGCAATACAACTCTGATCAGATCAAACAAAGAGGCTAGTTCTTCCTGGAGAAAAACCTGACTGAGGTCAATGCATCTTGGGTAAGGGAATTTTACTGCAATTGCTTCAAAACTTCCCTATATGCAGTAAACCTAAGAGGGAAGCAGATACTAGTCACTGAAGAGGCCATAGAGGATATTCTGAAGCTCCTGCCTAAATCCGGTCAACCAGATGGTTATCAACAGGCTGAGGAGGACATGCGCTTCATGAAATTTGACTGGGATGCCGTCAAGGCAAGGATAGCCCTCGACCCGACTGTTCCATGGGTCATGGGTCAGAACACCACCATGCCTAAGGGAATCAAGCAGGCATACTTGAAGGATGAGGCTCGGCTATGGCATCAGATCCTAAGCAACTTTATTATGCCAAGTACTCACGAGACGGAGCTAGCTGCCGCTATGATCACCCTCCTATGGTGTGTGATGGAGGGTAAGGACCTGCACCTGCCACGCTTTATTCGGTACTACATGGCCAGGGTCCAAGTCCGAAGCACTCTCCCCTTTCCATATCTGATTACACAGCTTGGCCGTCGAGCTGACGTGCCTTGGGAGGATGCTGATGAGAAGCCACCTGCTGCAGAATGCAAGAAAATTATCCCTCACAGCAGGAACTTTCTGGCTTTGGGCTACAGACCTCCATTCCTCACTCCTACTGATGAGATAGCCGCACCATCTGCCAGCCCCTCTTCCTCTACAGCTACCCCTGCTACCACCACTGCACCTCCACCTACCTCAGAGCCAGTTTATCACTTAGTGCACCGGCTGTTTCAGCAGCTAGACCAGATGGAGCGCCGCAACCGGCGGCGATACGAAAGATTTGAGCGTCGCAGCAAGCGACGCTATGAGCACCTGAAGCTAATGATCCGTTCTGGCAGCGACATCCCCTCCGAGCCTGACACCCTATCAGAGCCATCTGAGGAGGAGGCGGATGATCCGAGGCGGAGACCCAGCCCCAGAGAGAGGCTGCGCAGACAGGCACAGAGCAGGATGCTTCACATCAAGAGGCCCCGCATCAAATTCAGGCTGCAGGCCCAGAGGTTCCTATTCAGTCAGCACCTCCTCTACAGCAGGCAGATCCTCAGACCACCACCACAGAGACTCCAGCTACCCATCCTTCCAGTGATGACACCCCTTCACACCCTGCTTGAGTGAGCATCGGGGACGATGCTTTATATTAAGTGTGGGGAGGTCGCCATCTCTAGCGTATATTTTTTGGTGAACCACTACAGACTCTTTTTACTTTATTATTTTTCTGTATTTTTCTCTTTATTTTTATTTTTATTTTTATTTTTATTTTTTCAGTACTTATACATTGCTATTTTCATGTATTTCTACTATATTTCTGCATGTTGCACTTTAGTTCATATTTTAGCCATTTAGTTTAGTTGCAATTCTAACTTATTAGTTATAGAAAATGTGGATTAATTAGTATAGTTTACCCTTTTTAGCATAAGATAACTTAGTTTAAATTACAAATATAAAAAAGGAAGTAAACTAGTGACTTTAACAGAATAAAAACAACCCACACCTTGTATATATAGCATTACATGTTAGTTAGTTAACAACATTTCATCTAGGAGAAACACTAGAACTTTAAAGCCACCTTAAGATTTACATTGAGAATAATGGGAACTCTTAATTTTTACTTGCATGACATATATAACTGATATATGATTTTTGAGTTAGAGAATACACAGCCTGTGAGTTTTGAGCTTAATTGCATGGTTACATTTAAACCATAATATTTTATTCCTGTGTGTTCCACCCTTCATATTTATTCTGGTGTTCTTTACCTTGTTTTAATCTATATGTCCGATTATAAAATATAGATATATACCAAGAAAGTGATTGAGGCCATTGTTTGATTCTAGCTCTCTATTCCCAAATTAGCCTACCTTTTACATCACCCTCGTTAGCCCCCTTGAGCCTTTAAATCCCCTCTTGTTTTATAACCACATTACTAGCCTTAAGCAGAAAAATAAAATAGAAAAATCCCAAGTTGAATCCTTGGTTAGCTTAAGATAGAAAGTTTGTATTGTTTAAGTGTGGAAAACCTATTGGGAACATGGATGATAAAAACAAAGGGTAGAAAGTTAAAAGAATAAAATAATTCAAAATAAAAATTTTGGGAAACATGCTCATGTGAAATCAAAATAATTGAATTACCATGTGCATTAAAAAAAATAAAAAAAATAAAAAAAATTTTCAGTATTTGAATAAAGGGGATACAAAAGAATTCCCCAAATGCAAAATAAAGCAAATGCACATAGGACAAAATTAAAACTAATGCATGAGCATATAACATAAAAAGTGGGAAAAATATGGGAAAATAGGTAAAAAAGCTTTGCTTTACAAAATATGTATGTTAGGCGAGATCTTAGACTAATCAAGGATTCACTTATTAGCTCACTTAGCCTTATACATATACCCTTACCTTTACCTTGGCCCCATTACAACCTTAATTAAAGACCTCATGATTTTTGTATGCCTATATTCTATAATTGTTGATTGGTTAGATGAAGAACAAAGTTATGGAAAGTAAGGATAAAAAGAAGAATAGAGTGATTAACCCAATAAACACTGAGTGACTAGAGAGTAAACACAAAATCCAGTGAGGGTTCAATAACTCATCAACATATATCTCTGCTTAAATTGCTAATTATATTGCAAGTTTGTAAAATATTTTTCTTTCCCATCTCAATTGAAAAAGTGCTTTATCATTATCCAAGGTTTGGCTATGCATATATGATTCCTTGAGAATGTGAATTAATTTAACTACATGTAAGTTTTATATACAAGTGAATAAAAATTAGAATTACATGATTCATTTAGGTAGTTGCATTTAGAATAGATTGCATTGCATGAGATTCCACCACTTCAACCTTACCTTACTCTTTATCTTGGATTTAGCATGAGGACATGCTATTGTTTAAGTGTGGGGAGGTGGATAAACCCATATTTTATGATATATTTTATGCCTAATTTAAGTGATTTATTCAATCCTTCACTCACTTATTCATGTTAATTGCATGGTTTTACTTTCCCTTCCTTATTATGTGATGTATGTGAAAAACATGTTTCCTATGCTTTAAAAGTAATTATTTTAATTACCCTTTACTTCCATTCGATGCCGTGATTTGTGTGCTGAGTAGTTTCAGATCTTCTAAGGCAGGAATGACTTAAAGGTGATGAGTATTTTGTAGGAAAAATGAATTTCCCCCAAAACACACAAATCTAACCGGCAAGTGTACCGGGTCGTATCAAGTAATAAAAACTCACGGGAGTGAGGTCGATCCCACAGGGATTGAAGGATTGAGCAATTTTAGCATAGTGGTTAATTTAGTCAAGCGAATCAAGATTTGGTTGAGTGTTTTGTGATGTGCAGAAATTAAATTGCATGGAAGTAAAGAGAACAGGGAATTAAAGTGCTGAATCTTAAAGAACAAGAAATTAAATAGCAGAAACTTAGAATGCAAGAAATGTAAATAGCGGAATCTTAAAGTGCAAGAAATGTAAACAACTGGAATTGTAAAGGGAATTGGGGATTGGATTTGCAGAATTTAAACAAGGAAAAGTTGAATTGCATTAAACAGAAGAGTAAAAGGGAATTGGGATTGAATCGGATCTGAAACAGAAAAGTAAATGAACATATAAAGCAGTAAACAGAGAATTGAAAATGGGAAACCAGATCTCAGGACCCAGAGACTAGAAAACCAAGTCTAGATCTCAATGCCTTCCTAGATCCAATAAGAACAATTGAAAGGAAATTGTAAATTGCAAGGAAAGTAGATGAGAAGCAAGTAACAGAACCGGAAATTCAATTAAGCAGTAAATAAACAGAGAGATCCAAGGATGAGATTGAAACAGAATTTCTTCAAATCTCCAACCCAAGATCCAAGACAAGTGTAATTGAAATTGAAAGCAATAAAACTAAGAGGAAGAGAAGTGAATTCTCCTTCCCCAAGACAAAGAAATTAAAGTTCACTCAATATCAAAAGCTCTCCGAAAACTATTATGAAAATTCCAAAAAGAAATCTCCCCGAAGAACTTGAATTCTATCCTATTTATACACTTTCTTCCAATGATCTTCAAGCCTTGAGTTGGGCCTTTGCCCTTGGTGGAATTGGGTTGAAAGAGGCCTTGGTTGATTGCTCTTGGAGTTTGAAGAAGAACCAAAGTGAACCAATTGAACCGGGTTGGAGTTTTGCAAAAGTTGGAGTAAAAGTTTGAGCCAAAGTTAAACTTTTCATATCAGCTAGCACAATTTGCTGATACCAACGTTGGTGCCAAAGTTAGGGGTCTAACTTTGGCTCCAACGTTGGCCCTTTCTAGTGCACTCATGGCGCCAACGTTAGCCTCCAAGTTAGGGGTCTAACGTTGGTGCAAACTTTTGCTCCTCTCCCTTGTATTTTCATGTGCCAACGTTAGCCTCCAAGTTAGGGGTCTAACGTTGGCGCAAACGTTAGGTGGCCAGGGAGGAGTTTCTCATGCCAACGTTAGCCTCAAAGTTAGGGTGCTAACGTTGGCGCAAACTTTTGGTGCCCAGGGGAGAAATTCATGTGCCAACGTTAGCCTCAAAGTTAGGGGGCTAACGTTGGCGCAAACTTTTGGAGCCCAGGGGAGAATTTTCAAGTTCCAACGTTAGCCTCCAAGTTAGGGGGCTAACGTTGGGGCTAACTTTTCAACCAAAAGTTTGTGTAAAAGTTTGATGCTGACTTTAGGTCCAGCTTTTTGCTTCCTGGTTCAATTTCACTTATTCCATTGTCCTCTCTTCACTCCTAGCCATTCCTTCTTGCTTCAACCTTTCTCCAACCTTTCTTCACCTATCATTAATCAACCAAACACATCAAAGCTATGCTTAAAATCATGAGATATTCATTCTATCATAATATGCAACAATTATAGCATAAAAACTCATGAAATGGCATGAATTCATGCATGGTTGATTCAATCAAGGGAAACATGAAAATCTACTCAATTAGCTTGCTTAGGGTTCAAGAAAGTGCATAATTCTAATGAAAACAAAAGGAAAAGACTAGTTAAAATAGGCTAGGATGACTTGTCATCACAACACCAAACTTAAAGCTTGCTTGTCCCCAAGCAAGAAAAGATTTATTGAGAAGAAAGAATGAGATGGAAGAGGATGTTCATGCTAGCAGAGTATTATTGATAGTTCATGGGATTTTGTGTGGATATGCAAATACTCACTTCTTATTGACTCATAGGCCTAGAAAGTCTCCTTCAAGCTTCAAGTGACATACTGCTATGACCTCTCATTATTCCTTTATCCTTGGCTATTACTTTGTTCATAAGCTTTATTTGAGTGTCATGTGTAGCAAGTTCATTTTCTTTTCTTTATACTTGACACATTATTCACCATAGACACTTGGCTCACATTCCTTCTTAAAACATTGATGCCCAGCACCTCTTTGGGTTACTAAATGCCTTGTAGTTAGGTTGCTCTTGATAGTGGACTTTCAGCTGATGATCCCGGATTAGTTAACCCAAGTCACCGAGTGTTGATGCACTCCTAAGAGCTTACTAATCCAAGCAGATCCTAGTACAAAGACACCACAGGCAAATATTTTAAAGTTCAAGCTATTGGTGTCCAGCTTTATTTTTTTTTGTTTCCTTTTGTTCTGCCACTTTTTGGCTATCTCTTTTCTTTTCTTCTTTTTGTTTTTTCTTTCTAACCAAGGAATTTTTTTTATTTAATTGAGATTCATAGACAGTAGGCCACTCTTTACTTAGAAAGAGATATCCTAGCTCTTTATTCACTAAAAGTGAGCTATTATACAACCACACACATACCACCACTTACTTTTATTCTACTTCTATCTAACAGAGATCATCTTGCTTCACATTCAAACTTTTCTTTTATTGAATTGAAAGTGCAGGGGACAAACATGCTTTTTGCTAAGTGAAAGTAAACACACAAGCATACACATAGACTAGTTTACTTATTCTAAGAGAAGTTTGAATCTGTTTGAACTAAATGAACACTTTATCAAGACATCAATCAAAAGTATTTCTCAACAGTAAAGGTTAAGTATAGATACAACCTATTGGTTTGCATTTCTTTTGTTCTTCTTTCTCTTGTGCCCCTTTTTGAGTCTTTATGCATGGTATCTTCAATTGGTGGTTAACTCCCAGACTTAATTCCTTGCTACTTCTTCTGATTCAACAGGTTAACTCTGGGCAAACTTTTGTGTCTTTGCTAAAGGTTATGATATTGAGACTAAACAAAAATAGTTAAGTTGTTGAATAATCTGTTTGATTGCTTGGAACTAGCAATGTCTAGGAAGTTGGAATGTAATTTTAAATGAAGTTTTGGTGGAACACCAAACTTAGCATCCTGCATTCTCCCTTAGATTGTTTTTAGTGTGTAACACCAAACTTAGCTCCTTGCAATATATAGCAGTTATCCAACACTTTTATTGAAAAAGTTATGAAAGGAAAACTACCTCAGGTTGGGTTGCCTCCCAACAAGCGCTCTTTTATTGTCACTAGCTTGACATTGAGGCTTTCTTTTATGGTGGTTGGTGCTTGTAGGGCCTCAATTTGTCTCCTCTGACCGTGATCCTCTTTTTTGTTCTCTGGTGTTCAATTTCAGCATGCTCTAATGAGAGTATGTTGCTGACAGTGTAGTAATCCTCGGTTTGTTGATTTGCCCCCAGCTGTTAATATATCAGTTGCACTCTGTCACCTTTGGAAAGCCCCTCTGTTGGAATCTTTCTATTCTTCCAACCCCTTTTTGCTTTGTTTCTGCGTTTCATCTTTCCTTTTGTTGATCTTTCTTTTCTAGCCGTAGGCTTTCCTTGGGGGCCTCTCTTTTCAGTGGCTAATACTCTAATACCCTCTTGGGTTTCTTCATCAGTCTGCACAATCCTTAGCATTGGGATGTTGCTGTGACTTTCCTGGTCATTTTTCATATAGTCTTTCTTCTCCTTGCTAAATTGTGCCTCTGGTAATACCTTCAGAGTGACACTCTGGTCATGCATCCTGAGAGTTAATTCCCCTTCCTCTACATCTATGATAGCTCTAGCAGTGGCCAAGAATGGCCTTCCCAGTATAACAGAGTCACCATCATCATCGTTTGATTCTAGAACCACAAAATCAGCAGGGTATATAAAGCTATCCACCTTGACCAAAAGATTTTCAATTATACCCCTGGGGTATACCATTGTCTTATCTACCAGCTCCAGAGACATTTGTACTGGTTTGACCTCTTCTATATGCAGCGTTTTTACCAGGGAAGATGGAATTAAGTTAATACTTGCTCCGAGATCGCACATTGCTTTAGTGATGGTCAATTCCCCAATGGTGCAAGGCAACAGGAAGCTCCCTGGGTCCTCAAGCTTGGGAGGAAGCCCCTTTTGAATCAAGGCCCTGCATTCCTCAGTAATCACCATGGTTTCTTTCTCATGCCAACTTCTTTTCTTGTTGATAAGATCCTTCAGAAACTTGGAATATAGGGGCATTTGCTCAAGTGCTTCAGCCAAGGGAATATTAATTTCCAGCTTCTTGAAGGTCTCAAGGAACTTGTGAAAATGCTAGTCTTTAACCTCTTTATTGAACCTCTGGGGATAAGGCAGTGGAGGTGTAATTCTCTTTCCTATTTGCTGCTGTCCCTGAGCTACTTCCTTTGAACTATGTGGCTGGTTGTCCTTCTCTTTTAGTTTCTCAGTGCTTTTGTTTGGCATCACAACTTGCTCCTTAGCTTCATCTGCCTTTGTTTGATTCTCATCCTCTGTTGGTTCTTTGATGTTCTCTGCTTGCTTCTTTGTAGTGTCATTGTTGCTTATCAATGTTCTCCCACTCCTTAATTGTATTGCCTTGCATTCCTCCTTGGGATTTGGAACTGTGTCACTGGGCAGTGAGTTTGAAGGTCTCTCAACAGATACTTGCTTGGAGAGTTGCCCCATCTATCTCTCTAGGCTCTTCAGGGAGGCTTCCTGATTCTTGGTTACCATTTCTTGGTGTTTCAACATTTTGTCTATCATGGCCTCCAAGTGAGTGATTCTTTGGGCTTCAGGTGATACTTGAGGTGGGTTATGAGATGTGGGTGGTGGATGGTAGGCATTTTGGTTGGTGGGTTGGTTATTAGATTGGTATTGGTTGAGGTTGGGGTAGTTGTTTTGAGGTTTTCTGTAGGGGTTTTGGTTAGTCTGCTGCTGGTTGTGGTTTTGGATGCTTCTTGGGTTGTGTTGGTTTGAGTTCCTCTGCCATGGTTGTTGGTTTTGGGTATGGTTATCTCCCCATCTGAGGTTTGGGTGGTTCTTCCAGGATGGATTGTATGTATCACCATACACTTCATTTGGTCCTTGGTTGTGCATATACTGTACTTGCTCTTGTTGTTGTTCTTTTTGAGTTTCTTCACTCTGTCCCCAAGTGGTTGATGGTTGGCTAGTGTTAACTGCTGCAACTTGGAGACTATCAATCCTCTTGGCCATTTGCTCAAATTGTTGTTGAATTTGCTGCTGCATCATCTTGTTTTGATCTAGGATTGAATCCACTCCTTCTAGCTCCATTACTCCTCTCCTTTGTGATGGTTGGTGGCCTCTTTGATGAGCAAAGAAATATTGGTTGTTGGACACCATATCAATGAGTTCTCGAGCCTCTTCTGCAGTTTTCATGAGTTGCAAGGAACCTCCAGCTGAATGATCCAAAGCTTCCTGGGATTTCAGTGTTAAGCCTTCATAGAAGTTCTGAAGCTTCTCCCACTCATTAAACATGGCAGGGGGACATTTCCTTATCAGAGCCTTGTACCTCTCCCATGCCTCATAGATGGGTTCGGCCTCCATTTGTGTAAATGTTTGTACCTCAGCCTTTAACCTTATAATCCTCTGAGGTGGATAAAATTTGGCAAGAAACTTAGTTACCAAATCATCCCAGTTGTTAATGCTGTCCCTTGGAAACGATTCCAACCATTGAGTGGCCTTGTCCCTGAGAGAAAATGGGAATAGCATCAGTTTGTAACTGTCAGGGGGCACTCCATTAGTTTTGACAGTGTTGCATATCCTCAAGAAAGTGGACAAATGTTGGTGTGGGTCCTCAAGTGGTCCTCCACCAAAAGAGCAATTGTTCTGAACCAAAGTGATGAGTTGTGGCTTGAGTTCAAAATTGTTAGCATTGACATTTGGAGCCAAGATGCTGCTCCCACAATGTCTAGGATTTGCAAAGGTATAGGAAGCCAAAACTCACCTTTGGGGTGGGTTGCCATTGTTGTGGTCTTCTCCACCTGGTGGATTGGTAAAATGTTCCTCCATCTCTTGGGATTCTTCGTCTGATTCCTCTTCTCCAACAATATTTTTCCCTCTTTCAGCTCTTCTTAACCTCCTGAGAGTTCTTTCGTCTTGTTCATGAAAATTGGGTATGGTTCTTCTTGTACTTGACATACAAGCAGAGCATGAGAAATGCACAAAACCAGTGACACTTCAATTTACTGCCAGATTGAAGTGTTAGTTAGTTTACACAAAAAAATCAAACAGTTAGTGGGTTAATCAAAAATCAAAGAAAAAGTGCTTGATCTAAATTGCCACCTCACTTAATCATTGTCAATCTATTCAATCCCCGGCAACGGCGCCAAAAACTTGATGAGTATTTTGTAGGAAAAATGAATTTCCCCCAAAACACACAAATCTAACCGGCAAGTGTACCGGGTCGTATCAAGTAATAAAAACTCACGGGAATGAGGTCGATCCCACAGGGATTGAAGGATTGAGCAATTTTAGCTTAGTGGTTAATTTAGTCAAGTGAATCAAGATTTGGTTGAGTGTTTTGTGATGTGCAGAAATTAAATTGCATGGAAGTAAAGAGAACAGGGAATTAAAGTGTTGAATCTTAAAGAACAAGAAATTAAATAGCAGAAACTTAGAATGCAAGAAATGTAAATAGCGGAATCTTAAAGTGCAAGAAATGTAAACGGCTGGAATTGTAAAGGGAATTGGGGATTGGATTTGCAGAATTTAAACAAGGAAAAGTTGAATTGCATTAAACAGAAGAGTAAAAGGGAATTGGGATTGAATCGGATCTGAAACAGAAAAGTAAATGAACATATAAAGCAGTAAACAAAGAATTGAAAATGGGAAACCAGATCTCAGGACCCAGAGACTAGAAAACCAAGTCTAGATCTCAATGCCTTCCTAGATCCAATAAGAACAATTGAAAGGAAATTGTAAATTGCAAGGAAAGTAGATGAGAAGCAAGTAACAGAAACGGAAATTCAATTAAGCAGTAAATAAACAGAGAGATCCAAGGATGAGATTGAAACAGAATTTCTTCAAATCTCCAACCCAAGATCCAAGACAAGTGTAATTGAAATTGAAAGCAATAAAACTAAGAGGAAGATAAGTGAATTCTCCTTCCCCAAGACAAAGAAATTAAAGTTCACTCAATATCAAAAGCTCTCCGAAAACTATTATGAAAATTCCAAAAAGAAAGCTCCCCGAAGAACTTGAATTCTATCCTATTTATACACTTTCTTCCAATGATCTTCAAGCCTTGAGTTGGGCCTTTGCCCTTGGTGGAATTGGGTTGAAAGAGGCCTTGGTTGATTGCTCTTGGAGTTTGAAGAAGAACCAAAGTGAACCAATTGAATCGGGTTGGAGTTTTGCAAAAGTTGGAGTAAAAGTTTGAGCCAAAGTTAGGGGTCTAACTTTGGCTCCAACTTTTCATATCAGCTTGCACAATTTGCTGATACCAACGTTGGTGCCAAAGTTAGGGGTCTAACTTTGGCTCCAACGTTGGCCCTTTCTAGTGCACTCATGGCGCCAACGTTAGCCTCCAAGTTAGGGGTCTAACGTTGGCGCAAACTTTTGCTCCTCTCCCTTGTATTTTCATGTGCCAACGTTAGCCTCCAAGTTAGGGGTCTAACATTGGCGCAAACGTTAGGTGGCTAGGGAGGAGTTTCTCATGCCAACGTTAGCCTCAAAGTTAGGGGGCTAACGTTGGCGCAAACTTTTGGTGCCCAGGGGAGAAATTCATGTGCCAACGTTAGCCTTCAAAGTTAGGGTGCTAACGTTGGCGCAAACTTTTGGACCCCAGGGGAGAATTTTCAAGTTCTAACGTTAGCCTCCAAGTTAGGGGGCTAACGTTGGGGCTAACTTTTCAACCAAAAGTTTGTGCAAAAATTTGATGCTAACTTTAGGTCCAGCTTTTTGCTTCCTGGTTCAATTTCACTTATTCCATTGTCCTCTCTTCACTCCTAGCCATTCCTTCTTGCTTCAACCTTTCTCCAAGGTTTCTTCACCTATCATTAATCAACCAAACACATCAAAGCTATGCTTAAAATCATGAGATATTCATTCTATCATAATATGCAACAATTATAGCATAAAACCTCATGAAATGGCATGAATTCATACATGGTTGATTCAATCAAGGGAAACATGAAAATCTACTCAATTAGCTTGCTTATGGTTCAAGAAAGTGCATAATTCTAATGAAAACAAAAGGAAAAGACTAGTTAGAATAGTCTAGGATGACTTGTCATCAAAAGGATAAAAAGGGAACATACAAAAATGGAAGGAAAGCACAAAACGGAGTTTTTGAAGAAACTGACAGTGACGCGATCACATGGACAACGCGACCGCATGTCAGCGCGAAATGGTAGTGACGCGACCGCGTGAATGACGCGATCGCGCGCCTTGAGCGAAACACATATGACGCGGACGCATGATTGAAGCGACCACGTGGCAAGAAAAACTCCAAATGACGCGACCGCGTGACCCACGCGGACGCGTGACAGAGGCCACGCACCAGAAAGTACAGAAAATGCTCCCAGCGATTTCTGAAGCCCTTTTTGGCCCAAATCCAAGTCCAGAAGGCACAGATCAGAGGTTATGAAGTGAGGGAATGCATCCATTCCAAAGAGAGTCTCCAATTAGTTACTTTTCATGAATTAGATGTAGTTTTGAGGGAGAGGTTCTCTCCTCTCTCTTTTAATATTTAGAATTAGGATTTCTTTTGCTTTCAGAATTATCTTTTTATCAGGTTCAACATTTCTTTTTATTTATTTTCTTAATTTAATTTATGAATTCTTCTATGTTACAGATTATTCTTTGAATTAATGTTATTTGAGGTATTTCAGTTTATTATTGCTTTCTTTTATTTATGTTACTGTTGCTTCCAATCTGAAGACATTTTTATTCCAGTAGATTTACTTTTCCCCTTTTGGTCTTGGTTAAGAAATCAGTAACTCAGGAGTTATCAAACTTAACATGATTGATAATTGTTATCTTTGCTAAATGAATTGAACTTCGATAATCCCAATCTTTCCTTAGGGATTAACTAGGATTTGAAGATCAACATAATTAGTCACTTGACCTTTCTTTACTTTAAGTAGAGGCTAACTAAGTGGAATTAAGATTCAATCTTTATCAACATTGATAAGGGTAACTAGGATAGGACTTCCAATTTCTCATATCTTGCCAAAAGTTTATTTTACAGTTATTTATTTATTTTATAGTCTTTTACTTATTTTAATTGCAATTTAAATTACTTGTTCCTCATCTTCAAAACCCCGATTTACAATCTCCATAACCAATAATAAGAACATACTTCCCTGCAGTTCCTTGAGAAGACGACCTAAGGTTTGAATACTTCGGTTATCAATTTTTAAGGGGTTTGTTACTTGTGACAACCAAAACGTTTTGTAAGAAAGGTTGATTGCTTGGTTTAGTAACTATACTTGCAACGACAGTTTACTATAACCTCTAAACCATCAATCTTCCGTTCTTCAGGCAGCTATTGTTGAAGCATTGCTTTGCCGACCTCGTACTGGTGACCCATGCGCCTGTCAGCAGGCAAAGGTAGCTATCCACTGCATAACTTTTGATTATGAGGCGCTGAAGCGCGTGATTGCCACACTGGACGACCCTTGGGGGATGGATTCTGGCAATAAGAAGCCCAAGGGGATGCTATTCACTTATCAGTCGGGAGAGGCTAAGACTTGGCAGCATATATTCGCCCATTATGTCTTGCCCACCACTCACTTTTCAGAGATCCCGATGGATATGCTAGTTCTTATTGGCTGTGTCATGGAGGGGAAGGAGGTAGATTTCCCCCGGCTGATCAGGCAGAGCATGTGGCGTGCGCATATCCGTGGCTGACGTTAGGATTTTTGCCAGTAAAAAATTTTATAAAAATAGTCGCGTTGTAGGTATAGTTTCTAAACCAACAGAAATCCCTTCTTACAAACGTTTTGGTTGTCACAAGTAACAAACCCCTAAATAAATTGATAACCGAAGTATTTAAACCTCGGGTCGTCTTCTCAAGGAACTGCAGGGAAGTATGTTCTTATTATTGGTTATAAAGATTGTAAATTGGGGTTTTGAAGGTAGGGAGCAAGTAATTAAAATTGCAATTAAAATAAATAAAAGACTGTAAAGTAAATAAATGACCATAAAACACACTTTTGGCAAGGTATGAGAAATTGGAAGTCCTATCCTAGTTATCCTTATCAATGATGATAAAAATTGAATCTTAATTCCACTTACTTAACCTTTGCTAGAGCAAGGGAAGGTCAAGTGACTAATTAGTTAGATCCTCATATCCTAGTTAATCCCTAAGGAAAGATTGGGATTATTGAAGTTCAATTCAATTAGAAAAGATAACGATTGTCAATCATGTTGAGTTTGATAACTCCTGAGTTACTGATTTCTTAACCAAGACCAAAAGGAGGAAAATAAATCTACTGGAATAAAAATGTCTTCAGATTGGGAATAACAATAACATAAATAAAAGAAAGCAATCATAAACTGAAATACCTCAAATAACATTAATTCAAAAGAGTAATCTGTAATATAGAAGAATTCATAAATAAAATTGAGAAAATAATAAATGGAATATTGAACCTAGTAAAAAGAGATAATTCTGAAAGCGAATAAAATCCTGATCTAAATCCTAATCCTAAAGAGAGAGGAAGGAATCTTACTCTCAAAACTAAATCTAATTCATGAAAAAAACTAATTGGAGACTCTCCTTGAATGGATGTATTCCCCCACTTCAAAACCTCTGATCTGTGCCTTCTGGACTTGGATTTGGGCCAAAAAGGGCTTCAGAAATCGCTGGGAGCGTTTTCTGTAATTTCTGGTGCATAGCCTCTATCACGCGTCTGCGTGGGTCACGCGGCCGCGTCATTTGCAGTTTTCCTTGCCACGCGGCCGATTCAATCATGCATCCGCGTCATATGCGTTTCGCTTAAGGCGCGTGATCACGTCAAGCACGCGGTCGCGTCACTGCCATTTTGCGCTGGCACGCGGTTGCGTCGTCCATGCGATCGCGTCACTGCCAGTTTCTTCAAAAACTCCGTTTTGTGCTTTTCTTCCATTTTTGTATGTTCCCTTTCCATCCTTTAAGTCACTCCTGCCTTAGAAGATCTGAAATTACTCAACACACGAATCACGGCATCGAATGGTAAAAAAGGGAAATTAAAATAATTACTTTTAAAGCATAGGAAACATGTTTTTCACATACATCACATAATAAGGAAGGGAAAGTAAAACCATGCAATTAACATGAATAAGTGAGTGAAGGATTAAATAAATCACTTAAATTAGGCAAAAATATATCATAAAATATGGGTTTATCAACCTCCCCACACTTAAACAATAGCATGTCCTCATGCTAAATCCAAGATAAAGAGTAAGGTAAGGTTGAAGTGGTTGAATCTCATGCAATGCAATCTATTCTAAATGAAACTACCTAAATGCATCATGCAATTCTAATTATTTTTATTCACTTGTATATAAAGCTTACATGTAGTTGAATTAATTCACATTTCTCAAGGAATCATATATATAGCCAGACCTTAGATAATGATAAAGCACTTTTACAATTGAGATGGGAAAGGAAAAATATTTTATAAACTTGCAAGACAATTAATAATTCAAGCAGAGCTATATGTTAATGAGCTATTGAACCCTCACTGGATTTTGTGTTTACTCTCTAGTCACTCAGTGTTTATTGGGTTAATCACTCTATTTTTCTTTTTATCCTTACTTTCTATAACTTTGTTCTTCATCTAACCAATCAACAATTATAGAATATAGGCATACAAAAGTCACGAGGTCTTTAATTAAGGTTGTAATGGGGCCAAGGTAAAGGTGAGGGTATATGTATAAGGCTAAGTGAGCTAATTAAGCGAATCCTCGATTAGCCTAAGATCTCACCTAACATACATACTTTGTAAAGTAAAGTTTCTTTACCTATTTTACCCATATTTTCCCACTTTTGATGTTACATGCTCATATTTCAATTTTTTTTATTTTTATTTTTATTTTTTTATCCCATGTGCATTGCTTTATTTTTGCATTTGGGGAATTCTTTTGTATTCCCCTTTATTAAAAAAAAACTAAATATTTTTTTTAATGCACATGGTAATTCAATTATTTTGATTTCACATGAGCATGCTTCCCAAAAATTTTTATTTTGAATTATTTTATTCTTTTCAACTTTCTACGCTTTGTTTTTATCATCCATGTTCCCAATAGGTTTCCCTCACTTAAACAATTACACAATTTCTATCTTAAGCTAACCAAGGATTTAACTTGGGATTTTTATTTTTTTTCTGCTTAAGGCTAGTAATGTGATTTGTAGAACAAGAGGGAATTTAAAGGCTCAAGGGGGCTAACAAGGGTGATGTAAAAGGTAGGTTAATTTGGGATAAGTGAGCTAACATCAAACAATGGCCTCAATCACTCTCTTGGTATATATTTCTATTCTATAATCGGACATATAGATTAAAACAAAGTAAAAAACACCAGAATAAAAAGAAGGGCGAAACACACAGAAATAAAAATTATGGTTTGAATGTAACCATATAATTAAGCTCAAAACTCACAAGCTGTGTGTTCTCTAACTCAAAAATCATATATCAGTTATGTATGTCATGCAAGTAAAATTATGAGTTCCCATTATTCTCAATGTAAATCTTAAGGTGGCTTTAAAGTTCTAGTGTTTCTCCTTAATGAAATTTTGTTAACTAACTAACATGGAATGCTATATATACAAGGTGTGTGGATTGTTTCTATTATTTTCAAGTCTCTAGCTTACTTCCTTTTTATATTTTTAATTTAAACTAAGTTATCTTATGCTAAAAAGGGTAAACTATTCTAATTAATCCACAATTTCTATAACTAATAAGTTATAATTGCAACTAAACTAATTGGCTAAAATATGAACTAAGAGTGCAACATGCAGAAATAGAGTAAAAATACATGAAAATAGTAATGTATAAGTACTTAGAAAATAAAAATAAAAATAAAGAGAAAAAATACAGGAAAAATTGCAAAATAAAATAAAAAGAGTCTGTAGTGGTTCACCAAAAGATACGCCAGAGATGGCGACCACCCCACACTTAAAATGAAGCATCGTCCCTGATGCTCACTCAAGCAGGGTGTGAAGGGGTGTCATCACAGGAAGGATGGGTAGCTGGAGTCTCTGTGGTGGTGGTCTGAGGATCTGCCTGCTGCAGAGGAGGTGCTGACTGAATAGGGATCTCAGGGTCTGCAGCCTAAATCTGATGCGGTGCCTCCTGATGTGATGTAGCCTGCTCTGTGCCTGCCTGCGCAGCCTCTCTCTGTGGATGGGTCTCTGCCTCGTGATCTTCCGCCTCCTCTTCAGATGGCTCTGATGGGGTGTAAGGCTTGGAGCGGATGTCGCTGCCAACACGGATCATCAGCTTCAGGTGCTCATAGCATCGCTTGCTGTGACGCTCAGATCTCTCGTATCGTCGCCGGTTGCGGCGCTCCATCTGGTCTAGCTGCCAAAACAAGCAATGCACTAAGTGATAAATCGGCTCTGAGGTAGGTGGAGGTGCAGTGGTGGTAGCAGGGGTAGCTGTAGAGGAAGAGGGGCCGGCAGATGGTGTGGCTGTCTCATCAATAGGAGTGAGGAATGGAGGTCTGTAGCCCAAAGCCAGAAAGTTTCTGCTGTGAGGGATAATCTTCTTCCATTCTGCAGCAGGTGGCTTCTCATCAGCATCCTCCCAAGGCACGTCAGCTCGACGGCCTAGCTGTGTAATCAGATATGGAAAGGGGAGAGTGCCTCGGACGTGGACCCTGGCCATGTAGTACCGAATGAAGCGTGGCAGGTATAGGTCCTTGCCATCTAGCACACACCATAGGAGGGTGATCATAGCGGCAAGTATCTCAGTCTCATGGGTACTCGGCATAACAAAGTTGCTAAGTATCTGATGCCATAGCCGAGCCTCATCATTTAAGTAAATCCGCTTGATTCCTTTTGGCATGGTGGTGTTCTGACCCATGATCCATGGAACGGTAGGGTCAAGGGCTATCCTGGCCTTGACTGCATCCCAATCAAACTTCATGAAGCTCATATCCTCCTCAGCCTGTTGATAACCATCTGGCTGATTGGATTTAGGCAGGAGCTTCAGAACATCCTCTATGGCCTCTTCAGTGACCAGTATCTGCTTCCCTCTTAGGTTCACTGCATCTAGGGAAGTTTTGAAGTAATTGCAGTAAAATTCCCTTACCCAAAATGCATTGACCTCAGTCAGGTTTCTCTTCAGGAAGAACCAGCCTCTTTGTTTGATCTGATCAGAGGTGTATTGCTGGAGTTCTTCTGGGATTTTGAAAGTCCTCTCTAGGTACAGGTTCCTGGAGGTTGCAAACACCGGATACTTCAGCTCGCAGTATCAGTTTGCAAATCTAATGGGATCAGTAGCAGGAAGTAGCTGGTCAGCCTTCTCCTGCAGGGTAAAGTGTTTCTCCCACCAGGAGTTATCGTGCATGATGTCCAGTATGGACATAGAGGATTCTCCTCTTTTCTGTTTGCCAGTCGTTGTCTTTCCCTTTCCCTTTCTCTGGGTGTCAGAGATCCTGAAAAACAGAAAACCAGGATATAATAAAAATAGGAAAGTAGGTAGGCAATTAATCGAAATAAGTGTATAATGGCAAAGGAGCAGTAGAAAAATGAGTTAAGTAAATGTGCGTTAAGGATTGTATAGGAGTTAGAAAATTGAGAAGAGAAATCCACAATCCAAAATGGAATAGAATTCATGTTAATTAGGAAAAATTATCATCATGCCTTTGTTTGAAGGTTAAAGAGAATAGTGAAAAACCAGAAGATATATTTTGAAAGTTAGGTTGGTTAGGAATGAAAAAGAGTTTAGGAAGTTAAAATTAGTGAATTAGTAAAAAAGTGGATTAGATTAAGTGGCATGATGATCATTCCCTATGTAACGAAAATTCACAAATATAAGCAACAAATAACTCATAATCAAACAAGGAAATTAATGATGATTCATATGGGAATGACAAAAAGTGGAATGGAATCATCCAAGTTGCAATTTATAAACCAGTAAATTAAAAAGAATAAGAAAGCATGCCCTGTCATTCATGAATTGGTTTGGTAAAAGCTGAGTAAAGTAGAGTTCAAAGTGCCCAAAACCAAAATATGAATGAAAGTCAAAACAATTTACAAAAATTTGGACAGCATCCCGGCTAAAATTGGATGTTCCCGAAAAATAAATAGCAATCAGAATAGCTCATATGAATTAAAATATAGCTGCAATTACATAAAGGGAATATGAACATGGAAAAGCAGTGTAAAAAGCAGCATGAAACAAGAAATTACAGCATATGAATAATACTAACATCACAGTAACAGCAGAATTGCGAAAATTAGAAAATAAGAAAGAGGGGGTGGAGGGAGAAGGGGAAAGAAGAAGAAGAAAGAGGGGGAAGGAGGAAGGGGGGTGGCGTGGCGGTGGCTTCTGGGTGGTCGTCGGGGGTTGCGATGGGCGGTGGTGGTGGCTGGAAGTTGTGGGTTGTGGTTGTGGAGAGAAGAGAGGAAGGAGAGGGGGCTGGGGAGGCGCAAATGGGTAGGGTTTCGCGTGGCTGGGGGTTATTAAATTTGAATCCACGCGATCGCATGGGGCACGCAGTCGCGTGGCTAGGGTGGAATGGGGGTCAACGCGATCGCGTGAGTGAGGCGATCGCATGGAATGAGTAAATTATGAATGATGCAGTCGCGTGAGGCATGCGACCGCGTCGCTGAAAAATGTGCTAAACGTACAATTCCAGCGTCGTTTCAGCATAACTCTCAGTCTCCTCTGTGGTGGTGGTGCAATCCATGCGACGCGATCGCGTCGCGTGGGATTGGTGTTGTGCAAGTGACGCGATCGCGTCAGAGATGCGACCGCGTGGGTCGTTTTGTGTGAAATGCACAATGGCTGCACAATTCCAGCCTAACTCTCTGAACGTTGGGGATTTACACCGATCTCCAGATCACGTGGCCGCGTGGGTGACGCGGACGCGTGGGTGGTTGTTTTTCGCAACTGACGCGATCGCATGAATGATGCGGTCGCGTCGCGCACCTTTTTTTTATGCAGGTATGCAATTATGCAGTATGCAATGCGAATGAATAATATTCAGGTTCAATTGAAATGGACATAAAAATAAATAACACGAAATAAAACTGAAAAAGAAACGACCATACCATGGTGGGTTGTCTCCCACCTAGCACTTTTAGTTAAAGTCCTTTAGTTGGACATTCGATAAGCTTCGTGTTATGGTAGCTTGTGCTTAAATTCATCCAGAAATCTCCACCAATGTTTCGAATGCTAACAGCCTCCGGGGTCCAAAACTAGGCATGTAAAGCTTCTGAGCAGCTTCAAACAAATTCTCAGGCTCCCGGGGTGACGAATGTCAGAATAGATTCCAGGATCCCAAACTTCGCTTTTAGATCCGGCTTTGTCTTGATCTATATTTTTCCATCCGGGCGGTTTAAAAAGTAGATTTTCACCAAGGTGACCAAACGTTTTCCGAGATCTATTTGATTAACCATGATGCCAATCCGTGCACTTTGAGTTGAAGCGTGGAACCATATTGAACCTTATGCACCAGCTCTAAGCGCGAGCCATTTCCCTCTTACTCTTAAAGCCGTAGAGAGCTCTAAGCTGGCCATCTATTTCAAGCAAACCATATTCAAGTGGAAAAGTAAAGATAAAGGTTAAGGATTGTACCCATTTGAAGCTTGTATTGGGTGGTAATGGCCTTGGGATAGGTGTTTCCAGTGGTTTTGTGAATTCTACTCCC
Source organism: Arachis hypogaea (assembly GCF_003086295.3). Lineage (NCBI taxonomy): Eukaryota > Viridiplantae > Streptophyta > Magnoliopsida > Fabales > Fabaceae > Arachis > Arachis hypogaea. The sequence goes on from NC_092053.1 coordinate 77,617,555, forward strand.
TTGTGCTCTTCTGTGATTTTCTTCACTTCCTTGCAGACTTCCTCAAATGCATCCATGTCCTAATCAAAGCCTTCTATGTCTTCCTCGTCACTTAAGTTATAAACGAGAGGTTGAGAGAAATCTACCTCCGCACCATCTTCATATTCACTTGGGGAAGATTCTTCGATCTCAGAGAATTCACTTGCTGATGCAAGTTCACTACTGGGAGAACTTGACTTGAGATTATCATCATCAAGGAAACTTGTTTCTTGGAGTATTCCGTCTAGTTCCTCATAAAAGACCTGCCTTGGGGGTTGTGTACTATCCTCCTTAGCATCAATTGTAACGTCCTTGATAGAATTCTCCACAACTCTGGATTCCCATGGAGGCTCAGCGTCTCCTAGGTCTTCAACCAGCTCTTCTTGTTGTATAATGACAGCTTCCTCTACTTGTTCCAGTACGAAGTCATGCTCTGTTCTATCCACTGGAGTCTCTAGTATCTCTTTCATGCTATGCTCTTCTTTAGATTGTCCACACGGGGTTATGGGAGGTCCTTGAATGTTCGAACGTCTAGAAGATAATTGGTTTATTGCTTGCTCCAGTTGATGAAGGGTTGTTTGAAGTTGATCTACTGTTTCCTTGAGGCGAACCTCTGATTCTCGGGGTGATAGATTTGGACGTGGTACATGGGGAAGTGGTGGTGTTTGGGAGTAATTGGATTGGAAGTGGGGTAAATGAGGATCATATGGTGGCGAATGGTAAAAAGAAGCTTGTGAGTGTAGTGGTTCGAAGTTATGTTGAGAGGATGGGCTATAAGCACAGGGTGGGACTTGTTGGTAACTACAAGGTTGTCCACCATGTCTATTGGCTTGGTATGCATTGTAGATTGGTCTTTGTTCGTAATATCTTGGAGGGTGTTGTTGCCTAAAGGGTTGATCAGATCCTCTTGGCTCCAACCATCTTTGATTGCTCTGACCTTGATGCATGTTCCTGTTATAACTTTCACTCCTTTCAACAATATTAGAACCAAACTCGAAGCGAGAGGGGTGAGAATTCATATAGCTAATAGAAATAAAAAGAGAAAAATAAAGATAAATAAACAAGTGAAAGAAAAAATATTTACAATAACCAATAATAAGGCACACAATTGCAGATCCCCGGCAACGGCGCCATTTTGACGTTAGAATTTTTGCCAGTAAAGAATTTTATAAAAACAGTCGTGTTGTAAGTATAGTTTCTAAACCAACAGAAATCCCTTCGTACAAACGTTTTGGTTGTCACAAGTAACAAACCCCTAAATAAATTGATAACCGAAGTATTTAAACATCGGGTCGTCTTTCTCAAGGAACTGCAGGGAAGTATGTTCTTATTATTGGTTATGAAGATTGTAAATTGGGGTTTTGAAGGTAGGGAGCAAGTAATTTAAATTGTAATTAAAATAAATAAAAGACTGTAAAGTAAATAAATGACCATAAAACACACTTTTGGCAAGGTATGAGAAATTGGAAGTCCTATCCTAGTTATCCTTATCAATGATGATGAAAATTTAATCTTAATTCCACTTAGTTAACCTTTGCTAGAGCAAGGGAAGGTCAAGTGACTAATTAGTTAGATCCTCAAATCCTAGTTAATCCCTAAGGAAAGATTGGGATTATTGAAGTTCAATTCAATTAGCAAAGATAACGATTGTCAATCATGTTGAGTTTGATAACTCCTGAGTTACTGATTTCTTAACAAAGACCAAAAAGAGGAAAATAAATCTACTGGAATAAAAATGTCTTTAGATTGGGAATAAAAATAACATAAATAAAAGAAAGCAATAATAAACTGAAATACCTCAAATAACATTAATTCAAAAGAGTAATCTGTAACATAGAAGAATTCATAAATAAAATTGAGAAAATAATAAAAGGAATATTAAACCTGGTAAAAAGAGATAATTCTGAAAGCGAATAAAATCCTAATCTAAATCTTAATCCTAAAGAGAGAGGAGGGAATCTCCCTCTCAAAACTAAATCTAATTCATGAAAAAAAACTAATTCGAGACTCTCCTTGAATGGATGTATTCTCCCACTTCATAACCTCTGATCTGTGCCTTTTGGACTTGGATTTGGGCAAAAAAGGGCTTCAGAAATCGCTGGGAGCGTTTTCTGTAATTTCTAGTGCGTAGCCTCTGTCAAGCGTCCGCGTGGGTCACGCAGTCGCGTCATTTGGAGTTTTCCTTGCCACGCGGTCGCTTCAATCATGCGTCCGCGTCATATGCCTTTCGCTTAAGGCGCGCGATCGCGTCAAGCACGCTGTCGCGTCACTGCCATTTTGCGCTGGCACGCGGTCGCGTCATCCATGCGATCGTGTCACTGCCAGTTTCTTCAAAAACTCCGTTTTGTGCTTTTCTTCCATTTTTGTATGTTCCCTTTCCATCCTTTAAGTCATTCCTGCCTTAGAAGATCTGAAATTACTCAACACACGAATCACGGCATCGAATGGTAATAAAGGAAAATTAAAATAATTACTTTTAAAGCATAGGAAACACGTTTTTCACATACATCACATAATAAGGAAGGGAAAGTTAAACCATGCAATTAACATGAATAAGTGAGTGAAGGATTAAATAAATCACTTAAATTAGGCACAAAATATATCATAAAATATGGGTTTATCAGTGGCCTACTGCCATTTCCTACACTGGTCACCAGCATAATTGAGCTAGCTGATGTCTCGTGGGAGGATGACAACGTGACACCACCACCCCCAGATGACGACGACAAGGAGGTTACTATTCCGTGGGGTGGGTGGGTTCACGAGAAGCCTCCACCCAGACGCCGTTCTCGAGCCAGAGTAGTGGTGGAGGTAGCTCAGCCTTCATCATCAGCAGCAGCAGCAGGACCCCCTTCTACTTCAGCAGCCGCAACATCCTTGCCACCACCGCCAGCACCTGAGCCAACATACCTGTTGGTACAGCGCCTATTTCGCTTCATTGAGCACAGCGAGTGTCGTATCATGCGACGTCTCGATCGCATAGACCAGGTCTTCATATCACAGGGTATTGAGCTACCTCCGTTCCCAGACTCTCCCGCCTCCGATGAGCAGGATCAGGAGTAGGAGCATGTTGAGGAGCCGACTTAGCAGGAGGCACCACCAGAGACACAGGCCACCACAGAGGTTCAGCAGCCCCCTGAGGACTCACAGCCAGTACCACAGCCTGAGCCTGAGCCCGAGCCACAACCCGGCACGACTGTTGACCCCCATCCCAAGCTTCAGCAGTAGCATCGAGGACGATGCTTCATCCTAAAGTATGGGAAGGTCACCGTTCATGACCGGTGGATAGCATTTGTGTGGTGAACTTTCAGACATTTATATTCTAATTCTGCTATTTTATTTTATTTTGCACTTTATCTTTGAGATCATTTTGGGATTATTGTACATATTTGCTATTGTGGATACCCTTATTTTGGTTATTGCGCACCTTTATTATATATGTATATATTGCATTTTGGCTTTTGATTGTGATTGGAAAAACATTGTGAATTGTTGAAACCTAGTTGACCTTTTTTGTATAAGAATTGTGTTTTAATTGAAAAGGGGGTAAACTAAGGAAAATTTTTAAAATTTTCTAAATCACAACATTGCATTAGAATAAGCTTAGTCAATATGATGAAAATTTCCAAGAATTCCATTTCTAGAGCACCACTCCAATTGGTTGAAAAAATTTTTTAGAACTTGCTTGATTAATACACTTTGTGGATCATGTTTTGAGCTAAAAACACAAGCATGAGAGTTTTGAGCCTAATTGTGTAGTTACATCATATAACCACTTATTTTCATTCTTATGTGCATTATTCTCTTCCTATGATTGTAATCTTTGATTTGTTTGATTCTTTATGTCCATTACTTTGTGTATACATGCATTTATATGATTGAGACCATTGTTCAAACAGCTCACTTACCCAAATAGCCTACCTTTTATCTTCCATTCTTAGCCAATTTTGAGCCTATGCTTAACCCATTTGTTCTTAATTGTAGCACATTACAAGTCTAAGTGAAAAATAATAAATGTCCCTTGTTTGGATCTTTTATTAGCTTAGGCTAGTGAGAGTGTTCATCATTTGATTTTGGGAAAGTTGGGAACATTGGGTAGAGATGAAAGTGTGTTTTTGTATTTGTGTTGAGAATCTTGGGAATTGGGAACATACTCATGTATTAATCATGTGTAAACCATATGCATTGATGTTATTGTATGCATTTTAGTTTGAAAAAAAAAAAAAGAAGAGCCACGTGCAAGCGCACAAAAGTATATATATACATATATAAGAAGAAAAAGAAAATATATAGAAAAGAAAGAAAAAGAATTGAAATAAAAAAAGGGACAAAGTAATTCCGAACCTGACAAGAATTCCTATTGTCACCCTGACTCCCTCAGGTCTTACTTGGACGACTCAGTGCACTTACTGGTACAGTTGTACGAAGTGTGGGGATTCGTGCACCACACATCAATTCAAAGTAACTAATATTTATTATATCTATTATTTGAATAAAATAATTTTAATTTCATATATGTACACACTAACACACATGTTCAAATTCTCCAAATTAAAGAAAAAGATATCAATATGAGCCAAACTACTTTGTATATTGTGAATATTGAGGATCCTAAATTAATTATTACTAAAGATTATTATTCATAATATGTGGAAGAAGAATAGATGTATTTTTGTCCCTTTCACTCACTATTATTCATTGGTACTATTCCATGCAATTGAAAATTGATTTTTTTTCTCTTTTCTTTTTTTTTCACTCACTTCTAAAAATAGCTTCCCATAACGTCCTCTTAATCTTACTAAGATAGCTCATTGCTTAACATCCACAATGCATGACTCATAACACAAGTCAATGCTAGACAACTAGGTAAGAATTAATATCTTCAAAAATTCAGCTTAACCATAAATGGAAAAGACTGAGAGAGCATCCAGTAACTCTATAAAGCTTTCTATTTTTCCTTCCAATTTTAATGATCCAAAGCTATCTACTAACACTATTATGAGCACGGCAGAAAATGTGATGCATACCATTTCAAATATGGTGCAGAACTTACAAGCATCAATTAGTCTCTGGAACAATTTCACTGACATCTTTATCTGCTATGTTCTCCTTCCCAAATAGTGTAAAATGTATAGTGGCCTACATGGAGAAGGGTCATCGAGTCAATATAGTGAAGGGAAGGAAAACAAATCAGGTAATATCGTAACCAGGTGATTCACACATTATTTAAGGGATCAGACTTTCACAACCATATTTTATTTTATTTTGAGTTCATCAAGAATCCAACAAATTTAGCTTGAGACCTAATAATAAGAATCGAAACTACACAGTACATGAAACTATTAATTAGTAGAATTGAAAGAAAAAGAAAGCTAATAAAAAGCAACAAATACATTAAGCAACTAATCTTGGTATTCCTGCACTGCAACTAATCATGGCCAAGCTCACCTGCGTTAACGGAATAAAACCCCTAAATTCATGAGTTCTCCTGCGCCGCAACAATAGCATGCATGTTCATCAATTCACAATGTCACAGATTATTGTACAAAACCCCCTAAATTGAAACCCAAAATCAGAACCCTAACCTCGCAAATGAAGAAAGGCTTCCAGTTGAGCGCAGAGTCTTTGTGATGTGAGCGCGTAGCGAAGAGAAGCAACGATGAAGATGAGTGGTAAAGATGACTGAGCACGGAGTCTTCCTGGAGTGGTGAGTGGTAACGCCGTGAGTGGTAAGTGGTGGTGGCAAACCCTTTTCTTTGATTTGGGGGTGATGACGATGGTGAGGACGGCGCAACGATGATGGTGAGGGCGGCGCAGCGACGATCAGTGCAGGAAGGTGAAGAGGAGCGACGGTCAGTAGTGCAGCAATGTAGTGAGTCGTGAGTGCAGGTGAGTGGTGAGTGGGGGGCGATAACGGTCAATAGCGAGAGTGAGAGGGTTTCTTCGCGATGGTGAGTGAACTTTGGAGGGTTTCTGAAAGGGAATGAAGGCACTTTGGAGGTGAGTGAGCTTTGGAGGGAATGGAAAAAAATTTCACTCTCAGTGTGAGTTTGCTTTTGAAGGGAATGGACAAAATTTTACTAAGTGTGAGTTTGCTTTCAGGAAAAAAAGGAAAAAAATTTACCAAGTGTCGTTAAGCTTTTGGCTCTAGATGTATTAGGCATCACTTTTGAAGTGCATCCAAAACTTAACAAATAGACTACCCTCTTAAAGCACTCTCTTTGATACAAAAAGTGAACCCATAGATATCAACCTACGGTTATGATTTATAAGTGATTTCTATAATACCTAAGGCTACACTTTTTAAATGATGCCAAAATTGTGTTTCCTATTCTCTTATAAAAATGCAACACTGAGAAAAGCGTAGCCTATTCTATGAATAGGCTACGCTTTTCAAATGTAGCTTAAAAAAGTGTGGCTGAATAGGTATTTTTCTTGTAGTGTATATATATATATGTATGTGTGTGTGTGTGTGTGTGTGTGTGTGTGTGTGTGTGTGTATGTGTATGTGTGTATGTGTGTTTTACCCTTATCCCGTCTGGTTTACATTTATCGCTTACGTGAGTGATGTGCTTTTCTGTTTAATGATTTTGTTTTAACTCTTTTCAAAAGGCTCCTAGATAAAACCATTCTTCACCTATAATATATATATGGTTTTACTTGTAAAGTTCATAATACGTTACCACCTCAGTTTTATGACTTAAGCATAAGATTCTGTGTGGTACGGTGTTACAACGACCTCCATTAGCTAGTTAGTTAGTTAGTTAGTTAGTCTAATTCTCTATTTTAGTAGAATAGGTGGTTAGGATAGGATAGATTAGGTAAAAAGTGTTGGATTATTTATTTAATTTGATGATTCTGCTGAGATACTAATGCTGATTTCTGGCATGATGCTATTTTAGCATCGTTGTTATTGATATACATTGTTAGATTTTTTTATTGAGGTTATACATTGTTGCTTGGTGTTGAATTTTGAATGTTGGATATTTGTGCATACCAAATGATAGTAATATTGCCTTTAAGAATTCTTTTGGATTTCTAAATTGCATGTTGTAGCTAGCCACCATGTAATTTGAATTCACTATTGATGAGCGGATATTTTATACGCTTTTTGGAGTTAATTTCACATAGTTTTTAGTATGTTTTAGTTAGTTTTTAGTTTATTTTCATTAGTTTCTAAGAAAAATTCATATTTCTGGACTTTACTATGAGTTTGTGTGTTTTTCTGTAATTTCAGGTATTTTCTGGCTGAAATTGAGGGAGCTGAGCAAAAATCTGATTTAGGCTGAAAAAGGACTGCTAATGTTGTTGGATCCTGACCTCTCTGCACTTGGAATGGAATTTCTGGAGCTACAGGAGTCCAATTGACACGTTTCCAATTGCGTTGGAAAATAGACATCTAGGGTTTTCCAGAAATATATAATAGTCCATACTTTGCTCAAGGATAGACGACGTAAACTGGTGTTCAATGCCAGTTCCATGTTGCAGTCTGGCATCCAGTGCCAGAAACAAGTTACAAGTTGGAGTTCAACGCTAGAAACAGGTTACAACCTGGCGTTGAACGCCCAAAACAGCCCAGGCACGTGAGAAGCTTTAGTCTCTGCCACAGCACACACCAAGTGGGCCCCAGAAGTGGATTTCTACACTATCTATCATAGTTTACTCATTTTCTGTAAACCTAGGTTACTAGTTTAGTATTTAAACAACTTTTAGAGATTTATTTTGTATCTCATGACATTTTAGATCTAAACTTTGTACTCTTTGAAGGTATGAGTCTCTAAACTCCATTGTTAGGGGTGAGGAGCTCTGCTGTGTCTCGATGAATTAATGCAAGTATTTATGTTTTCTATTCAATCACGCGTGTTCCTATCTAAGATGTTCATTCGTGCCTCATTATGATAAATGTGATGATTCGTGACTCTCATCACCATTCTCAACCTATGAACGTGTGCCTGACAACCACTTCCGTTCTACATTAGATTGAATGAGTATCTCTTAGATTCCGTAATCGGAATCTCCGTGGTATAAGCTAGAATTCATTGGCAGCATCCTTGAGAATCCGGAAAGTCTAAACCTTGTCTGTGGTATTCCGAGTAGGATTCTGGGATTGGATGACTGTGACGAGCTTCAAACTCGCGAGTGCTGGGCGTAGTGACAGATGCAAAAGGATAGCAAATCCTATTCCGATATGATCGAGAACCTACAGATGATTAGCCATGCGGTGACAGCGTACTTGGACCATTTTCACTGAGAGGAAGGATGGTAGCCATTGACAACAGTGATCCACCAACACACATCTTGCCATAGGAGGGACGTGCGTGCGTGAAGAAGAAGATAGGGAGAAAGCAGAGATTCAAAAGACAAAGCATCTCCAAAACTCCAACATATTTTCATTTACTGCATAACAAGTAACCTTTAATTCATGCTCTCTTGTTCATTTGAAAGTCAATTGATAACCATAAATTAATATCCTGACTAAGAGTTGCAAGATAACCATAGCTTGTTTCAAACCAACAATCTCCGTGGGATCGACCTTTACTCACGTAAGGTATTACTTGGACGATCCAGTGCACTTGCTGGTTAGTTGTGCGGAATTACATATTGTGAAGTAATTTTCGTGCACCAAGTTTTTGGCACCGTTGCCGGGGATTGTTTGAGTTTGAACAACTAAAGGTTTATTTTGTTGCTTAGATTAGGAATAATTTATTTTTGTTGCTATAGAGTCATTAAATTCTGAGTCCTTTATTTCCTTTTCAAAAATTTTTCAAAAATATTATTTTTCTTTATCAATTTTTAATTTTTTTTCGTGAGTTTAGTGTCTTGTTCTAAGTTTGGTGTCAATTACACATTTTATATTTTTCTTTTAAATTTCGAAGTTGTTCTTGTTTATTTGTCTTGCTTGATTTTTAGGTTTTCTTGTTCTGTGTCTTTTCTTGTTTTTCTTGTGTTTTTCCAAAGCATTAGTCTTCAAAAAGGAATTTATTTTTAGTTAGTGAAAATATACCTCTTCAAAACAAGTTTTACATTTACAGCTCAATTGGCTAGAGCATTGGTTTATGTTCTTGATGATTGGGCACCGGTTCTATTAAAAATCTTTTTCAAAAATAATTTTTCTTGATTTAATCTTGTGCCAAACTTTAAGTTTGGTGTTTTCTTGTTAATCTTTCTATAATTTTCGAAAATTTTAGTTTGGTTTTCTAAAAATTTTAAGTTTGGTGTTCTTTCTTCATGTTCTTGTGTTCTTGTGAGTCTTCAAAGTGTTCTTGAGTTTTCCTTGTGTCTTGATCTTAAAATTTTTAAGTTTGGTGTTCCTTGGTGTTTTCCCTCCAAAATTTTTGAAAACAAGGAGCATTAGATCTAAAAATTTTAAATCTTGTGATATCTTATTGTTTTTCTCTTTCCTCTTTAAATTCAAAAAAATCTTTTCTCTCTATTTTAAAGCAAATTTTCGAAATTTACTTTTAAAATTCAGATTTTTATTTCAAAATTTAAAATCTTTTTTCAAATCATATCTTTTCCAATCAAATCCTTTCAATCATATCTTTTTCAAAACTTCCTAACCATTTTTTTCTCTCTCTCCATTTTTCGAAAATCTTCACCCATTTTTATTTATTTTATTTTAATTTATTTTATTTTTGAAATAAATAAATAATTAAATAAATAAAAATATTTTTTCTCTATTTTACATCATCTCCCTTTCTCCATCATGGACCTAAGCAGAAATGAACAATCCAGAAGGACTCTGGGGTCATATGCTAACCCCACTACTGCTTCATATGGGAGTAGTATCTGCATACCCTCCATTGGAGTTAGTAGCTTTGAGTTGAATCCTCAGCTCATTATCATGGTGCAGCAAAGTTGCCAGTATTCAGGTCGTCCACAGGAAGAACCTACAGAGTTTCTGGCACAGTTTTTACAGATTGCTGACACAGTATATGATAAGGAAGTAGATCAGGATGTCTACAGATTATTACTGTTTCCATTTGCTGTAAAAGACCAGGCTAAGAGGTGGTTAAATAACCAGCCTAAGGCTAGCATAAAGACATGGAAACAGCTGACAGAAAAATTCCTGAATCAATACTTCCCTCCAAAAAAGATGACACAGCTAAGGTTGGACATTCAAGGCTTTAAACAAGGAGATAATGAATCTCTTTATGATGCCTGGGAGAGATACAGAGAGATGCTAAGAAAATGCCCCTCTGAAATATTTTCAGAGTGGGTTCAGCTAGACATCTTCTATTATGGGCTTACAGAAAGAGCTCAGATGTCTCTAGACTACTCAGCTGGTGGATCTATCCACATGAGGAAGACAATTGAAGAAGCTCAAGTGCTCATTGATACAGTTGCCAGAAATCAGCATCTGTACTTAAGCAGCGAACCTTCCATGAAAGAAGAGGCTAAAACAGTGACTACTGAACTCAGTTCTGTTGAACAAGCTATTGAATTCAATCAGCAATTGGATTTTCTAACAAAACAGTTAGCCGAATTCAAGGAGAGACTACAAGAGACAAGGACGGCTAATATAAATATGGAAGAACAATTAAAGCAAACAAAGCAGCAGCTGTCAAAACAAATAACAGAAGAATGCCAAGCAGTTCAATTAAGAAGTGGGAAAACATTAAATACCCCACCTCAAGGTAGCAGGAACCAAGAAATGAGCAAACTACCCAAATTCCTTCTGAGGACAGTAAGAGCCCGGGGAAAAAGATTCTGGCGCTAAAACGCCAGAAATTGGGTGGAAGGCTGGCGCTGAACGTCCAAACCATGTTCAGTACTGGCGTTCAACGCCAGAAACAAGCAAGGAACTGGCGTTGAATGCCCAAAGGAAGCACAGTTCTGGCGTTCAGATGCCAGGAACAGATGAGGAGTTGGTGTCTAACGTCACTCCAGCTTCTAACCCTGGCACTCAATTGCCAGTGAGGGATCAAACACACACAAGTGCTGATGACAACCCCTCTAAAAAGGCTTCTTCAACCACTTCTGTAGGAAATAAACCTGCAGCAACCAAAGTTGAGGAATATAAAGCCAAGATACCTTATCCTCAAAAACTCCGCCAAGAGGAGCAGGATAAGCAATTTGCTCGCTTTGCAGATTATCTCAGGACTCTTGAAATAAAGATTCCGTTTGCAGAAGCACTTGAGCAAATACCTTCTTATGCCAAGTTCATGAAAGAGATCTTCAGTCATAAGAAGGATTGGAGAGAAACTGAAAAAGTTCTCCTCACTGAAGAATACAGTGTAGTCATTCTGAAAAGCTTCCCTGAAAAGCTTAAAGATCCCAGAAGCTTTATGATACCATGCATATTAGAGGGTAATTGCACCAAGACAGCATTATGTGATCTTGGGGCAAGCATCAACCTAATACCTGCATCCACTATCAGAAAGCTTGGTTTAACTGAAGAAGTTAAACCAACCCGGATATGTCTCCAACTTGCTGATGGCTCCATTAAATACCCATCAGGCGTGATTGAGGACATGATTGTCAGGGTTGGGCCATTCGCCTTTCCCACTGACTTTGTAGTGCTGGAGATGGAGGAGCACAAGAGTGCTACTCTCATTCTAGGAAGACCTTTCCTAGCAACTGGACGAACTCTCATTGATGTCCAACAGGGGGAAATAACCCTGAGAGTCAATGAGGATGAGTTTAAGTTGAATGCTGTCAATGCCATGCAGCATCCAGACACACCAAAAGACTGCATGAAAGTTGATCTTATTGACTCTTTGGTGGAAGAGATCAACATGGCTGAGAGTCTCGAATCAGAGCTGGAAAACATCTTTAAAGATGTTCCACCTGATCTAGAGGATTCAGAGGAATTGAAAGAGTCTCTGAAATTTTCTCAGGAAGAGGAAAAACCTCCTAAACCCGAGCTCAAACCATTACCACCATCCTTGAAATATGCATTTTTGGGAGAAGGTGATACTTTTCCAGTGATCATAAGCTCTGCTTTAAATCCACAGGAAAAGGAAGCACTAATTCAAGTGCTAAGGACACACAAGACAGCTCTTGGGTGGTCCATAAGTGACCTTAAGGGCATAAGCCCAGCTAGATGCATGCACAAGATCTTATTGGAGGATAATGCTAAGCCAGTGGTTCAACCACAGAGGCGGCTAAATCCAGCCATGAAGGAAGTGGTGCAGAAAGAGGTCACCAAATTACTAGAGGCTGGGATTATTTATCCTATTTCTGATAGCCCCTGGGTGAGCCCTGTCCAAGTTGTCCCCAAAAAGGGAGGCATGACAGTGGTTCATAATGAAAAAAATGAACTGGTTCCTACAAGAACAGTTACAGGGTGGCGCATGTGTATTGACTATAGAAGGCTCAATACAGCTACCAGGAAGGATCATTTTCCTTTACCATTCATAGACTAGATGCTAGAGAGACTAGCAGGTCATGATTATTATTGCTTTTTGGATGGCTATTCAGGCTACAACCAAATTACAGTAGATCCCCAGGATCAAGAGAAAACAGCATTCACATGTCCATCTGGAGTATTTGCTTACAGAAGGATGCCATTTGGGCTGTGTAAAGCACCTGCAACCTTTCAGAGATGCATGCTCTCTATTTTCTCTGATATGGTGGACAAATTTCTGGAAGTCTTCAAGGATGACTTCTCAGTATATGGAGACTTATTCAGCTCCTGTCTTGATCACCTGACACTGGTTTTGAAAAGATGCCAAGAGACCACCTTGGTTTTAAACTGGGAAAAATGTCACTTTATGGTGACTGAAGGGATTGTCCTTGGGCATAAAATTTCAAGCAAGGGAATAAAGGTGGATCAAGCTAAAATAGAGGTAATTGAAAAATTACCACCACCTGCCAATGTTAAGGCAATCAGAAGCTTTCTGGGGCATGCAGGATTCTACAGGAGGTTTATAAAGGATTTTTTAAAAATTGCAAAACCTCTAAGCAATCTGCTAGCTGCTGACATACCATTTGTGTTTGACACAGAGTGCCTGCAGGTGTTTGAAACTATGAAAGCTAAGCTGGTCATAGCACCAGTTATCTCTGCACCAGACTGGACATTGCCATTCGAATTAATGTGTGATGCCAGTGATCACGCCATTGGTGCAGTACTGGGGCAGAGGCATGACAAACTTCTGCATGTCATTTATTATGCTAGCCGTGTTTTAAATGATGCCCAGAAAAATTACACAACCACAGAAAAGGAATTGCTTGCGGTGGTCTATGCCATTGACAAGTTTAGATCATACTTAGTAGGATCAAAAGTGATTGTGTACACTGATCATGCTGCTCTTAAATATCTACTTACAAAGCAGGAATCAAAACCCAGGCTTATAAGATGGGTATTGCTTCTGCAAGAGTTTGATATAGAAATAAGAGACAGAAAAGGGACAGAAAACCAAGTGGCTGATCATCTGTCTCGAATAGAGCCAGTAGAAGGGGCGCCCTTTCCCTCTATTAAAATATCTGAAATCTTTCCGGATGAGCATTTGTTCGCCATTCAGGAAACACCATGGTTTGCAGACATTGCATACTATAAAGCTGCAAGGTTCATACCCAAGGCGTACAGCAGGCAACAAAAGAAAAAATTAATTTCTGATGCAAAGTACTACTTGTGGGATGAACCCTATCTCTTTAAGAGATGTGCAGACGGAATAATCCGTAGGTGTGTCCCTAGAGAAGAAGCACAGAGGATCATATGGCATTGCCATGGATCACAATATGGAGGCCATTTCGGAGGTGAGCAAACAGCCACCAAGGTCCTCCAATGTGGTTTCTACTGGCCTACACTCTACATAGATTCCCGAGAGTTTGTACGTAACTGTGACAGTTGCCAGAGAGCTGGTAATTTGCCTCATAGTTACGCCATGCCTCAACAAGGAATCCTGGAGATTGAGTTGTTTGATGTATGGGGAATTGATTTCATGGGGCCTTTCCCACCATCATGTTCAAACACTTATATTCTGGTGGCAGTTGACTATGTATCAAAATGGGTAGAGGCCATTGCCACACCCACCAATGATACTAAAACAGTACTGAAGTTCCTCCAGAAACATATATTCAGCAGATTTGGTATCCCTAGGGTACTAATCAGTGATGGGGGCACTCACTTCTGCAACAAACAGCTTTACTCCACCATGGTCCGATATGGGATTCGCCACAAGGTGGCGACTCCATATCATCCACAGACAAATGGGCAAGCTGAAGTTTCTAACAGAGAACTGAAAAGAATCCTGGAACGGACTGTAAGTACCCGTAGAAAGGATTGGGCACGAAGCTTGGATGATGCTCTGTGGGCTTACAGAACAGCATTCAAGACTCCTATAGGGACCTCTCCATACCAACTTGTGTATGGTAAGGCTTATCACCTGCCCGTGGAACTGGAACATAAGACCTACTGGGCAACCAGATTCCTAAACTTTGATGCCAAACTAGCTGGAGAAAAAAGATTGCTCCAGCTGAATGAGCTAGAGGAATTCAGATTCACTACTTTTGAAAATGCCAAGATTTATAAAGAGAAATCAAAAAGATGGCATGACAGAAAGCTATCTTCTAGAATCTTTGAACCAGGACAAAAGGTTCTGTTGTTTAACTCTAGGCTCAGGCTATTCCCCGGGAAACTGAAGTCCCGATGGAGGGGACCATATGTGATTACAAGTGTATCACCATATGGTTATGTGGAGCTTCAAGACATTGACTCTGATAGGAAGTTCATTGTTAATGGACAGAGAATCAAGCATTATCTTGAAGGTAATGTTGAGCAAGAATGCTCAAGGCTGAGGCTAGATTAAAAAGCTCAGCAAGGTCCAGCTAAAGAAAATAAAGAAGTGCTTGCTGGGAGGCAACCCAGCCATTGGCATCACTTCCTCTAGCATTTTTCCCTATTCTTGATTTTATTTGTTTATATAAAGTTCTTTGATACTAAGGTAAAGAGTCAATTGCATAAGTTTACAGGGTTACAAAAGGATTCAGCACACAAAACAGAGAAAAAGAGCTCACTGGCAAGAAAACGCCAGTAAGAGGCACAATTGGGCGTTCAACGCCCAAAAGAAGCATCCACTGGGCGTTGAACGCCAGTAAGGATAGCTATCTGGGCGTTAAACGCCAGAAAGAAGCATCTTCTGGGCGTTGAACGCCAGAAAGAAGCTCCTTCTGGGCGTTTAACGCCAGATTTACAGCGTCCTGGGTGTTCAGAAAAACGCCCAGTGACAAAGGAGTTCCTGGCGTTCAACGCCAGAAAGAAGCATTAGCTGGGTGTTGAACGCCCAGGAGAAGCAGCAATTGTGCGTTAAACGCCCAAAACATGCAGCGTTTGGGCATTTAACGCCAGGATGGTGGGGAGGAGGTAAATTCGTTTTTACTTCATATTTTTCATTTTAATTTTAATTTTCATGTTTCAATTCGTGATTTCTTGCATAAACATGTTACAAACCCTGATTTCTAAGAACCTTAATTTCTAAAAACCCTACTTTAAAAATATCAAATGTATCTTAATCCATAAACACAAATTCTTTTTCAATCCAATCCAATCCAACTCTTTTTCAAATTTTCCAAAACAAATCTATCTCTTTTCCTTCTAAAATCCTTTCAACTCATCAATATCTTTTTCAAATCTCCACATTCTCTTTTTGAAAATCAAATTTATCTTTCTTTCAAATATCTTTCATATCTTTTCAATTCTAAATCACATCTTCTCATATCATACTTATTTTTTTATAAATCATATCTTCTATCTTATCTTTTTTTTTTAATTTTCAAAAAAAAAAAAAACCCATCCCCCTCCCTTTTAAATCCACATTCGGCCTCCCTCCTCTCATCCACCATTCGACACTAGCTCTCCTTCTATCCCTCTCCTTTCTTTTCTTTTGCTTGAGGACAAGCAAACCTCTAAGTTTGGTGTGTTTATCCGTGATCACAAAATTATACCCACTAAGATCATGGCCCCTAAAGGAAAACAAACCACTCCAAGAGGCAAGAAAGAGAGTATTCCAAAACCACTTTGGAATCAAGGGAAGTTCTTAACCAAAGAACATTCAGACCATTACTACAAAATAATGGGTCTAAGATCAGTGATCCCGGAAGTCAAGTTCGATCTGAAGGAAGATGAATATCTGGAGATCCAAGAGCAGATTCAAAACAAGAACTGGGAAGTCCTAGCTAATCCTGAAACAAAAGTGGGAAGGAATATGGTTCAGGAGTTCTACGCTAATCTGTGGCAAACAGACACGCAGAGAATATTTGGAACTGCCCTCTATGACTATCGGACTATGGTCAGAGGAAAGATTGTTCACATCCACCCTGACAAAATCAGGGAGATCTTTAAGCTACCTCAGCTAAAAGATGACCCAGACTCCTTCAATAGGAGAATGATGAGAACAAACAAGGGCCTGGATAAGATTCTAGAGGATATATGCATCCCTGGAGCCAGGTGGACCACCAGCAGCAAGGGTGTCCCAAATCAACTCAAGAGAGAAGATCTCAAACCAGTCGCCAGAGGATGGCTTGATTTCATTGGGCGTTCTATATTTCCCACTAGCAACCGTTATGAAGTCACCGTCAAAAGAGCAGTGATGATCCATTGCATTATGTTGGGAAAAGAAGTGGAAGTTCATCAACTGATTCCATCTGAATTTTACATACTTGCAAACAAGAACTCCAAAGATGCCAGGTTGGTTTATCCAAGCCTAATCTCTATGCTCTATGATGAGCGGATAATTTATACGCTTTTTGGCATTGTTTTTAGTATGTTTTTAGTAGGATCTAGTTACTTTTAGGGATGTTTTCATTAGTTTTTATGTTAAATTCACATTTCTGGACTTTACTATGAGTTTGTGTGTTTTTCTGTGATTTCAGGTATTTTCTGGCTGAAATTGAGGGACTTGTGCAAAAATCAGATTCAGAGGTTGAAGAAGGACTGCTGATGTTGTTGGATTCTGACCTCCCTGCACTCAAAGTGGATTTTCTGGAGCTACAGAACTCAAAATGGCACGCTTCTAATTCCGTTGGAAAGTAGACATCCAGGGCTTTCCAGAAATGTATAATAGTCCATACTTTGGCCAAGTTTAGACGACGCAAACTGGCGTTCAACGCCAGCTCTCGGCCCAAATCTAGCGTCCAGCGCCAGAAAAGGATCCAAAACCAGAGTTGAACGCCCAAACTGCAACAAAAGCTGGCGTTCAACTCCAAGAAGGACCTCTACACATGCAACACTCAAGCTCAGCCCAAGCACACACCAAGCGGGCCCCGGAAGTGGATTTATGCATCAATTACTTACTTCTGTAAACCCTAGTAGCTAGTTTATTATAAATAGGACCTCTTACTATTGTATTAGACATTCTGGATCCTGGATCCTGGATTGTATTCTGATCCTGTGATCACGTTTTGGGGGCTGGCCATCTCGGCCATGCCTGGACCTTTCACTTATGTATTTTTAACGGTAGAGTTTCTGCACTTCATAGATTAAGGTGTGGAGCTCTACTGTTCCTCAAAGATTAATGCAAAGTACTACTGTTTTCTATTCAATTCATCTTATTTCGCTTCTAAGATATTCATTCGCACTTCAACCTGAATGTGATGAACGTGACAATCATCATCATTCCCTATGAACGCGTGCCTGATAACCATTTCCGTTCTACATTAGAATTGAATGAGTATCTCTTAGATCTCTTAATCGGAATCTTCGTGGTGTAAGCTAGAATGATGGCGGCATTCAAGAGAATTCGGAAGGTCTAAACCTTGTCTGTGGTATTCTGAGTAGGATTCAATGATTGAATGACTGTGACGAGCTCCAAACTCGCGATTGTTGGGCGTAGTGACAGACGCAAAAGGATAGTAAATCCTATTCCAGCATGATCGAGAACCGACAGAGGAATAGCCGTGCCGTGACAGGGTGCGTTGACCATTTTCACTGAGAGGATAGGATGAAACCATTGACAAGGGTGATGCCTCCAGACGATTATTCGTGCCGTGACAGGGCATTTGGATCATTTTCCCGAGAGAAGACTGAAAGTAGCCATTGACAATGGTGATGTATCACATAAAGCCAGCCATGGAAAGGAGTAAGACTGATTGGATGAAGATAGCAGGAAAGCAGAGGTTCAGAGGAACGAAAGCATCTCTATTCGCTTATCTGAAATTCTCACCAATGAATTACATAAGTATTTCTATCCTTTATTATTAATCTTTTAATTATCTAATCCAATCACATTTAACCCTACCTGACTGAGATTTGCAAGGTGACCATAGCTTGCTTCATACTAACAATCTCTGTGGGATTCGACCCTTACTCACGTAAGGTATTACTTGGACGACCCAGTGCACTTGCTGGTTAGTTGTGCGAAGTTGTGAACCATGGTATTGGCATCATGTTTTTGGTGCCATTACTAGGGAAAGAAAGATCGATGAATTTTACATAATTAAAGTGTAATCACAATTTCTGCGCACCAAGTTTTTGGCGCCGTTGCCGGGGATTGTTCGAGTTTGGACAGCTGACGGTTCATCTTGTTGCTCAGATTAGGTAATTTTCTTTTTGTTTTCTTTTCAAAAAAACTTTTCAAAAATCTTTCAAAAATTTCTCCTTTGTTTTCGAAAAAAAAAATTTTAAAACAAAAATGTTTTCTTTTGTTTTCAAAAAAAAAAAATTTATTCAAAATTTTTAAAGAATGAATTCTAGTGTTTCATGAAGCATGTGAAGCCTGGCTGGCTGTAACTCCATGTCTAAATTGTTTTGGACTGAGGCTTGCAATTTGTTATCAAGAGCAAGCTAGTTGTTGTTAATCCACCTGCTGCTGTTCCTGATTTACATGCTGAAGCTTGGCTGGCCATTGGCCATGTCTAGTGTTTTCGACCGGAGCTTTCATTTAAAGCATGGCTGGCTAGTGAGCCATGTCTAATTCCTGGACTGAAGCTTTAGACTAAGAATGCAAGATTCCTGGAATTCATATTAAAAATTTTGGAATCCTTGTTTTCCTTTTTCAATTAATTTTCGAAAAAAAAATTTAGAAAATTATAAAAATCAAAAATATTTTTCATGTTTCTTGTTTGAGTCTTGAGTCATGTTATAAATTTGGTGTCAATTACATGTGCATCTTACATTTTTTCAAAAATAATCATGCATTCATAGTGTTCTTCATTATCTTCAAGTTGTTCTTGGTAAGTCTTCTTGTTTGATCTTTGCATTTGCATGTTTTGTGTCTTTTCTTGTTTTTCATATGCATTCTTGGATCCTTAGTGTCTAAGCATTAAAGAATCCTAAGTTTGGTGTCTTGCATATTTTCTTTGCATTAAAATTTTTTTCAAAAACATGTTCTTGGTGTTCATCTTGATCTTCAAAGTGTTCTTGATGTTCATCTTGACATTCATAGCATTCTTGCATGCATTCATTGTTTTGATCTAAAAAAAAATTCATGCATTGCATAATTTTCATGTTTTTCCATCTCATCATAAAAATTCAAAAATCAAAAAATATCTTTCCCTTTTTCTCTCTCATAAATTCGAAAATGAGATTTGACTTTTTCAAAATTTTTTTAAAAAAAAATCTAGTTGTTTTCATGAGTCAAATCAAAATTTTCAATTTAAAAATCTCACCTTTTTCAAAATCTTTTTCAAAAATCAAATCTTTTTCAAATTTCTTAGTTATTTTCGAAAATTCCAAAAATAACATCACCAATTAATGTTTTGATTCAAAAATTTCAAGTTTGTTACTTGCTTGTTAAGAAAGATTCAAACTTTGAGTTCTAGAATCATATCTTGTGATTTCTTGTGAATCAAGTCATTAATTGTGATTTTAAAAATTCAAATCTTTTTCAAAAACTAATTTCTATCATATCTTTTCAAAAATATCTTCTTATCTTATCTTTTTCAAAAAAAAAAAATTTGATTTCAAAATATCTTTTCTAACTTCCTAACTTCTTATCTTTTCAAAATTGATTTTCAAAATTTGTTTCAACTAACTAACTAACTTTTTGTTTTTTTCTTATCTTTTTCAAAACTACCTAACTAACTCTCTCTCTCCAATTTTCGAAATTATCTTCCCCCTTTTTCAAAAATTTCTTTTTAATTAACTAATTAATTTTTTTTATTTGAATTTTCGAAAAACTACTAACCTTTTTCAAAACTATTTTCGAAAATCACTAACTCTTTTTCAAAAATTATTTTCAAAAATCCTCTCGCTCTCTCATCTTCTTCTATTTAGTTATTCATCTACTAACATCTCTTTCTCACATCACCAAAAATCCGAACCCTCTCTCTCTCTCTCTGAGTTCAGATTTTCTTCTTCTTTTCTTCTACTAACACAAGGACCTCTATACTATGATATAAAGGATCCATATTATTATTATTATTTTCTCTGTGCCCTCTTCTTTGTCATATGAGCAGGAGAAAGGACAAGAACATTCTTGTTGAAGCAGATCCAGAACCTGAAAGGACTCTGAAGAGAAAATTAAGAGAAGCTAAATTACAACAATCCAGAGATAATCTTTCAGAAATTTTCGAACAGGAAGAGGAGATGGCAGCCGAAAATAATAATAATGCAAGGAGGATGCTTGGTGACTTTACTGCACCTAATTCCAATTTACATGGAAGAAGCATCTCCATTCCTGCCATTGGAGCAAACAACTTTGAGCTGAAACCTCAATTAGTTTCTCTGATGCAGCAGAACTGCAAGTTTCATGGACTTCAATCTGAAGATCCTTTTCAGTTCTTAACTGAATTCTTGCAGATATGTGATACTGTTAAGACTAATGGAGTAGATCCTGAAGTCTACAGGGTCATGCTTTTCCCTTTTGCTGTAAGAGACAGAGCTAGAATATGGTTGGACTCTCAACCTAAGGATAGCCTGAACTCTTGGGATAAGCTGGTCAAGGCTTTCCTAGCCAAGTTCTTTCCTCCTCAAAAGCTGAGCAAGCTTAGAGTGGATGTTCAAACTTTCAGACAAAAAGAAGGTGAATCCCTCTATGAAGCTTGGGAGAGATACAAAGGACTGACTAAAAAGTGTCCTTCTGACATGCTTTCAGAATGGACCATCCTAGATATATTCTATGATGGTCTGTCTGAGTTATCAAAGATGTCATTGGATACTTCTGCAGGTGGATCCATTCACCTAAAGAAAACGCCTGCAGAAGCTCAAGAACTCATTGACATGGTTGCTAATAACCAGTTCATGTACACCTCTGAAAGGAATCCTGTGAGTAATGGGATGCCTATGAAGAAGGGAGTTCTTGAAGTTGATACTTTGAATGCCATATTGGCTCAGAACAAAATATTGACTCAACAAGTCAATATGATTTCTCAGAGTCTGAATGGAATGCAAGCTGCACCCAACAGTACTCAAGAGGCTTCTCCTGAAGAAGAAGCTTATGATCCTGAGAACCCTGCAATAGCAGAGGTGAATTACTTAGGTGAACCTTATGGAAACACCTATAACTCATCATGGAGAAATCATCCAAATTTCTCATGGAAGGATCAAAAGCCTCAACAAGGCTTTAATAATAGTGAAAGAAACAGGTTTAACAATAATAAACCCTTTCCATCATCCACTCAGCAACAGACAGAGAATTCTAAGCAGAATCCATCTAGCTTGGCAAACTTAGTCTCTGATCTATCCAAGGCCACTGTAAGTTTCATGAATGAAACAAGGTCTTCCATTAGAAATTTGGAAGCACAAGTGGGCCAGCTGAGTAAAAGGATCACTGAAATCCCTCCTAGTACTCTCACAAGCAATACAGAAGAGAATCCAAAAGGAGAGTGCAAGGCCATTGACATAAGCATCATGGCCGAACCTGTGAGGAGAGGAGAGGACGTGAATCCCAAGGAGGAAGACCTCCTGGGACGTCCAGTGATCAATAAGGAGCTTCCCTATGAGGAACCAAAGGACTCTGAGGCTCGTCTAGAGACCATAGAGATTCCATTAAACCTCCTTATGCCCTTCATGAGCTCTGATGAGTATTCCTCTTCTGAAGAGAATGAGGATGTCACTGAAGAGCAAACTGCCAAGTTTCTTGGTGCAATCATGAAGCTGAATGCCAAATTATTTGGTATTGAAACTTGGGAAGATGAACCTCCCTTGTTCATCAATGAACTAAGTGATCTGGATCAACTGACATTGCCTCAGAAGAAACAGGATCCTGGAAAGTTCATAATACCTTGTACCATAGGCACCATGATCTTTAAGGCTCTGTGTGACCTTGGTTCAGGAATAAACCTCATGCCACTCTCTGTAATAGAGAAACTGGGAATCTATGGGTGCAAGCTGCTAAAATCTCATTAGAGATGGCAGACAATTCAAGAAAACAGGCTTATGGACAAGTAGAGGACGTGCTAGTAAAGTTTGAAGGCCTTTACATCCCTGTTGATTTCATAGTCCTGGATACTGGAAAGGAAGAGGATGAATCCATCATCCTAGGAAGACCTTTCCTAGCCACAGCAAGAGCTGTGATTGATGTGGACAGAGGAGAATTAATCCTTCAATTGAATGAGGACAACCTTGTGTTTACAACTCAAGGATCTCTCTCTGCATCCATGGAGAGGAAGCAGAAAAAGCTTCTCTCAAAACAGAGTCAAACAAAGCCCCCACAGTCAAACTCTAAGTTTGGTGTTGGGAAGCCACAACCAAACTCTAAGTTTGGTGTTGAACTCCCATATCCAAACTCTAAGTTTGGTGTTGGAGAGTCTCAACAATGCTCTGAACATTTGTGAGGCTCCATGAGAGCCCACTGTCAAGCTATTGACATTAAAGAAGCGCTTGTTGGGAGGCAACCCAATTTTTATTTATCTAACTATATTTTTCTTAGTTATATGTCTTTATAGGTTCATGATCATGTGGAGTCACAAAATAAATAAAAAAAAAATCAAAAACGGAATCAAAAACAGCAGAAGAAAAATCACACCCTGGAGGAGCATCTGTTTGGCGTTCAATGCCAGAACAGAGCATGGTTCTGGCGCTGAACGCCCAAAATGGGCAGTGTCTGGGCGCTGAACGCCCAGAACAGGCATGGTTCTGGCGTTCAACGCCAGAAATGGCAGCAAATGGGCATTGAACGCCCAAAATGGGCACCAACCTGGCGCTGAACGCCCAGAGTTGTGTGCAAGGGCATTTTGCATGCCTAAATTGGTGCAGGGATGTAAATGCCTTGACACCTCAGGATCTGTGGACCCCACAGGATCATCTCAGGATCTGTGGACCCCACAGGATCATCTCAGGATCTTTGGACCCCACAGGATCCCCACCTACCTCCACTCACTTCTTCTCATCCCTCACCACTCTCTTTCACACAATCCCATAAACACTTTTCCCTATCACCTCTTCACCACTCACATCCATCCATTCTTCCCCATAAACCTACCTCATAAACTCCACCTACCTTCAAAATTCAAAACCTATTTCCCACCCAAACCCACCCTAAATGGCCGAACCTTAACCCCCCTCCCTCCCCTATATATAGCCCTCCATTCTTCCTCATTTTCACACAACACAACCCTCTCCTCTCTACTTGGCCGAAACACACTTCACCCCTCTTCTCCATATTTTCTTCTTCTTTTTCCTCTATTCTTTCTTTTATTGCTCGAGGGTGAGCAATATTCTAAATTTGGTGTGGTAAAAGCATAAGCTTTTTGTTTTTCCATTACCATTGATGGCACCTAAGACCGGAGAATCCTCTAGAAAGGGGAAAGGGAAGACAAAATCTTCCACCTCCGAGTCATGGGAGATGGAAAGGTTCATCTCCAAAGCCCATCAAGACGACTTCTATGAGGTTGTGGCCAAGAAGAAGGTGATCCCTGAGGTCCCTTTCAAACTCAAAAGAAATGAGTATCCAGAGATCCGACATGAAATTCAAAGAAGAGGTTGGGAAGTTCTAACAAATCCCATCCAACAAGTCGGCATCCTAATGGTTCAAGAGTTCTATGCCAATGCATGGATCACCAAGAACCATGATCAAAGTAAGAACCCGGATCCAAAGAACTATGTTACAATGGTTCGGGGGAAATACTTGGATTTTAGCCCGGAAAATGTGAGGTTGGCATTTAACTTGCCCATGATGCAAGGAGATGAACGCCCCTACACTAGAAGGGTCAACTTTAATCAAAGGTTGGACCAAGTCCTTATGGACATATGTGTGGAAGGAGCTCAATGGAAGATTGACTCCAAAGGCAAGCCGGTTCAACTAAGAAGATTGGACCTCAAGCCTGTGGCTAGAGGATGGTTGGAGTTCATTCAATGCTCAATCATTCCCACTAGCAACCGATCTGAAGTTACTGTGGATCGGGCCATCATGATTCATAGCATCATGATTGGAGAGGAAATAGAAGTTCATGAAGTTATCTCTAATGAACTCTACAAAATAGCCGAAAAGTCATCCCCCATGGCAAGGCTAGCTTTTCCTCATCTTATCTGCCATCTATGTTACTCAGCTGGAGCTTTCATAGAAGGAGACATTCCTATTAAGGAAGAGAAGCCCATCACTAAGAAAAAGATGGAGCAAGCAAGAGAGCTCATTCATGGAGCTCAAGAGGCGCAGGAAGCTCATCACCATGAGATCCCAGAGATGCCTCAAATGCATTTTCCTCCACAAAACTATTAGGAGCAAATCAACACCTCCCTAGGAGAATTAAGTACCAACATGGGACAATTAAGGGTGGAACATCAAGAGCACTCCATCATGCTCCATGAATTAAGAGAAGATCAAAAAGCAATGAGGGAGGAGCAACAAAGACAAGGAAGAGACATAGAAGAGCTCAAGGACATCATTGGTTCCTCAAGAAGGAAACGCCACCATCACTAAGGTGGATTCATTCCTTGTTCTTATTTCTTCTGTTTTTTGTTTTCTATGATATGTGCTTATCTATGTTTGTGTCTTCATTACATGATCATTAGTAGTTAGTAACTCTGTCTTAAAGTTATGAATGTCCTATGAATCCATCACCTCTCTTAAATGAAAAATGTTTTAATTCAAAAGAATAAGAAGTACATGAGTTTCGAATTTATCCTTGAACTTAGCTTAATTATATTGATGTGGTGACAATGCTTCTTGTTTTCTGAATGTATGCTTGAACAGTGCATATGTCTTTTGAAGTTGTTGTTTAAGAATGTTAAATATGTTGGCTCTTGAAAGAATGATGACTAGGAGACATGTTATTTGATAATCTGAAAAATCATAAAAATGATTCTTGAAGCAAGAAAAAGCAACAAAGAACAAAGCTTGCAAAAAAAAAATAGGTGAAAAAAAAAATAGAAAGAAGAAAAAGCAAGCAGAAAAAGCCAAAAGCTCTTAAAACCAAGAGGCAAGAGCAAATAGCCAATAACCCTTAAAACCAAAAGGCAAGGGAAAATAAAAAGGATCCCAAGGCTTTGAGCATCAGTGGATAGGAGGGCCTAAAGGAATAAAATCCTGGTCTAAGCGGCTAAACCAAGCTATCCCTAACCATGTGCTTGTGGCGTGTAGGTGTCAAGTGAAAACTTGAGACTGAGCGGTTAAAGTCAAGGTCCAAAGCAAAAAAAGAGTGTGCTTAAGAACCCTGGACACCTCTAATTGGGGACTTTAGCAAAGCTAAGTCACAATCTGAAAAGGTTCACCCAATTATGTGTCTGTGGCATTTATGTATCCGGTGGTAATACTGGAAAACAAAGTGCTTAGGGCCACGGCCAAGACTCATAAAGAAGCTGTGTTCAAGAATCATCATACTGAACTAGGAGAAGCAATAACACTATCTGAACTCTGAGTTCCTATAGATGCCAATCATTCTGAACCTCAATGGATAGAGTGAGATGCCAAAACTATTCAAGAGGCAAAAAGCTATAAGTCCCGCTCATCTGATTGGAGCTATGTTTCCTTGATAGTTTGGAATTTATAGTATATTTTCTTCTTTTTATCCTATTTGATTTTCAGTTGCTTGGGGACAAGCAACAATTTAAGTTTGGTGTTGTGATGAGCGGATAATTTATACGCTTTTTGGCATTGTTTTTAGTATGTTTTTAGTAGGATCTAGTTACTTTTAGGGATCTTTTCATTAGTTTTTATGTTAAATTCACATTTCTGGACTTTACTATGAGTTTGTGTGTTTTTCTGTGATTTCAGGTATTTTCTGGCTGAGATTGAGGGACTTGAGCAAAAATCAGATTCAGAGGTTGAAGAAGGACTGCTGATGCTGTTGGATTCCGACCTCCCTGTACTCAAAGTAGATTTTCTGGAGCTACAGAACTCAAAATGGCGCGCTTCCAATTGCGTTGGAGAGTAGACATCCAGGGCTTTCCAGAAATGTATAATAGTCCATACTTTGGCCAAGTTTAGACGATGCAAACTGGCGTTCAACGCCAGCTCTCTGCCCAAATCTGGCGTCCAGCGCCAGAAAAGGATCCAAAACCAGAGTTGAACGCCCAAACTGGCACAAAAGCTGGCGTTCAACTCCAAGAAGGACCTCTACACGTGCAACACTCAAGCTTAGCCCAAGCACACACCAAGCGGGCCCCGAAAATGGATTTATGCATCAATTACTTACTTCTGTAAACCCTAGTAGCTAGTTTATTATAAATAGGACCTCTTACTATTGTATTAGACATCCTGGATCCTGGATCCTGGATCCTGGATTGTATTCTGATCCTGTGATCACGTTTTGGGGGCTGGCCATCTCGGCCATGCCTGGACCTTTCACTTATGTATTTTTAACGGTAGAGTTTCTGCACTCCATAGATTAAGGTGTGGAGCTCTACTGTTCCTCAAAGATTAATGCAAAGTACTACTGTTTTCTATTCAATTCATCTTATTTCGCTTATAAGATATTCATTCGCACTTCAACCTGAATGTGATGAACGTGACAATCATCATCATTCCCTATGAACGCGTGCCTGACAACCACTTCCGTTCTACATTAGAATTGAATGAGTATCTCTTAGATCTCTTAATCGGAATCTTCGTGGTGTAAGCTAGAATGATGGTGGCATTTAAGAGAATCCGGAAGGTCTAAACCTTGTCTATGGTATTCCGAGTAGGATTCAATGATTGAATGACTGTGACGAGCTCCAAACTTGCGATTGTTGGGCGTAGTGACAGACGCAAAAGGATAGTAAATCCTATTCCAGCATGATCGAGAACCGACAGATGAATAGCCGTGCCGTGATAGGGTGCGTTGACCATTTTCACTGAGAGGATAGGATGAAACCATTGACAAGGGTGATGCCTCCAGACGATTAGCCGTGCCATGACAGGGCATTTGTATCATTTTCCCGAGAGAAGACCGAAAGTAGCCATTGACAATGGTGATGTATCACATAAAGCCAGCCATGGAAAGGAGTAAGACTGATTGGATGAAGATAGCAGGAAAGCAGAGGTTCAGAGGAATGAAAGCATCTCTATTCGCTTATCTAAATTTCTCACCAATGAATTACATAAGTATTTCTATCCTTTATTATTAATCTTTTAATTATCTAATCCAATCACATTTAACCCTACCTGACTGAGATTTGCAAGGTGACCATAGCTTGCTTCATACTAACAATCTCCGTGGGATTCGACCCTTACTCACGTAAGGTATTACTTGGACGACCCAGTGCACTTGCTGGTTAGTTGTGCGAAGTTGTGAACCATGGTATTGGCATCATGTTTTTGGTGCATTACCAGGGAAAGAAAGAGCGATGAATTTTACATAATTAAAGTGTAATCACAATTTCTGCGCACCACTCTGCAAAGATGCTGGAGTAAGGATGGGAATAACGGAGTACATCTCAGTGGAGCAACCAATCACTAAAACCACAATGGAAAAACAACAAATGCAGGATGACCCCATCAAGAGGAGGGCACAAGAATTCCTCCCGGAAGTCCCTCAATTTGAATATTGGGAACAACTTGAAGCATCTGTTACCAAGTTGCAAGAATCTATGGACCAAATAAAGGAAGAACATCAAAATCAAAACAGTATGCTCTGCAAACTGCTCAGGGAACAAGAAGAGCAAGGGCGTGACTTAAAGGAACTGAAGCATCAGAAGTTATCTCTTGAAGGACCAAGCACTCCACAGACTAGAGGAACATCCACATCCCAAACTCAAGGTTGTTGAGCCCTAATCTTAGCCTTAACTCTGTGATAATTGTTCTTATTTGAGTTTTACCTTAGTAGTTATAGTAGTAATTAGTAGTTATTTTATCTCCAATTAAGCTATAATTTATTTTTCTCATCGTCATTAAACATGAATAAAATAGAAGATTTTCTTTAGGATAAGGAGGCAATATTTTTCGAGTTTTTAATACAAGAAATTCTAATTAATTACATGTGGTGGCAATGCTTTCTGCCTTCTGAATGAATGCCTGAATAGAGCATATGTCTTTGGAATTTGATGTTCTTGAATGTTAAATATGTTGGCTCTTGAAAGAATAATGAACATGAGACATGTTATTAATAATCTAAAAAATCATAAAAATGATTCTTGAAGCAAGAAAAAGCAGTGAATACAAAGCTTGTAAAAAAAAGCAAGCAGAAAAAGCCAATAGCCCTTAAAACCAAAAGGCAAGGGTAATAAAAAGGATCCAAGGCTTTGAGCATCAGTGGATAGCAGGGCCTAAGGGAATCAAATCCTGGTCTAAGCGGCTAAACCAAGCTGTCCCTAACCATGTGCTTGTGGCCTGAAGGTGTCAAGTGAAAACTTGAGACTGAGCGGTTAAAGTCAAGGTCCAAAGCAAAAACAAGAGTGTGCTTAAGAACCCTGGATACCTCTAATTGGGGACTTTAGCAAAGCTGAGTCACAATCTGAAAAGGTTCACCCAATTATGTGTCTGTGGCATTTATGTATCCGGTGGTAATACTTGAAAACAAAGTGCTTAGGGCCACGGCCAAGACTCATAAAAGAAGCTGTGTTCAAGAATCAACATACTGAACTAGGAGAATCAATAACACTATCTGAATTCTAAGTTCCTATAGATGTCAATCATTCTGAGCTTCAATGGATAAAGTGAGATGACAAAACTGTTCGGAAGCAAAAAGCTACTAGTCCGGCTCATTTAATTAGAATCTGAGCTTCACTAAAAAACTCTGAGATATTATTGCTTCTTGACTTATTTGTATTCTATTTTATTTGTCTAGTTGCTTGGGGACAAGCAACAGTTTAAGTTTGGTGTTGTGATGAGCGGATATTTTATACGCTTTTTGGGGTTTATTTCATATAGTTTTTAGTATGTTTTAGTTAGTTTTTAGTTTATTTTCATTAGTTTCTAGGCAAAATTCATATTTCTGGACTTTACTATGAGTTTGTGTATTTTTCTGTAATTTCAGGTATTTTCTGGCTGAAATTGAGGGAGCTGAGCGAAAATCTGATTCAGGCTGAAAAAGGACTGCTGATGCTGTTGGATCCTGACCTCTCTGCACTCGGAATGGAATTTCTGGAGCTACAAGAGTCCAATTGACGCGCTTCCAATTGCGTTGGAAAGTGGACATCCAGGGCTTTCCAGCAATATATAATAGTCCATACTTTGCTCAAGGATAGATGACGTAAACTGGCGTTCAACGCCAATTCCATGTTGCAGTCTGGCGTCCAGCGCCAGAAATAAGTTACAAGTTGGAGTTCAATGCCAGAAACAGGTTACAACCTGGCGTTGAACACCCAAAACAGCCCAGGCACGTGAGAAGCTTTAGTCTCTGCCTCAGCACATACCAAGTGGGCCCCAGAAGTGGATTTATTCACTATCTATCATAGTTTACTCATTTTCTGTAAACCTAGGTTACTAATTTAGTATTTAAATAACTTTTAGAGATTTATTTTGTATCCCATGACATTTTAGATCTGAACTTTGTACTCTTTGACGGCATGAGTCTCTAAACTCCATTGTTGGGGGTGAGGAGCTCTGCTGTGTCTCGATGAATCAATGCAAGTATTTCTGTTTTCTATTCAATCATGCGTGTTCCTATCTAAGATGTTCATTCGCGCCTCATTATGATGAATGTGATGATCCGTGGCTCTCATCACCATTCTCAACCTATGAACGTGTGCCTGACAACCACTTCCGTTCTACATTAGATTGAATGAGTCTCTCTTAGATTCCGTAATCGGAATCTCCGTGGTATAAGCTAGAATTCATTGGCAGCATCCTTGAGAATCCGAAAAGTCTAAACCTTGTCTGTGGTATTCCGAGTAGGATTCTGGGATTGGATGACTGTGACGAGCTTCAAACTTGCGAGTGCTGGGCGTAGTGACAGACGCAAAAGGATAGCAAATCCTATTCCGGTATGATCGAGAACCTACAGATGATTAGCCGTGTGGTGACAGCGTACCTGGACCATTTTCACTGAGAGGAAGGATGGTAGCCATTGACAACAGTGATCCACCAACACACAGCTTGCCATAGGAGGGACGTGCGTGCATGAAGAAGAAGATAGGGAGAAAGCAGAGATTCAAAAGACAAAGCATCTCCAAAACTCCAACATATTCTCATTTACTGGATAATAAGTAACCTTTAATTCATGCTCTCTTGTTCATTTGCAAGTCAATTGATAACCACAAATTAATATCCTGACTAAGAGTTGCAAGATAACCATAGCTTGCTTCAAGCTAACAATCTCCGTGAGATCGACCCTTACTCACGTAAAGTATTACTTAGACGACCCAGTGCACTTGCTGGTTAGTTGTGCAGAATTACATAGTGTGAAGTAATTTTCGTGCACCAACTATCTATTGTTAAGCAATTGTGTATAATCGATGCATTTGTTTCTTGGTGATACTTGCTTATTTTGTTTTTTATTTACATTACCAAGCCAATGCATTGAGATTGTTGAATTGTGAAAATGGATTATAAGCTCACCTAGCAACATCCTTTTGAAATTCTCAAGCTATATAGACCATGCATGCTATGTGATTGATTTCAACTTATTTTTTTTACTAGTTACATAGTACCCATGTATCCCAATTTATGTCAATTAGGTGATGCAAACAAAACTTCAACGTAGGTCATTGATTGATGCATAAGCTCCTTATTTTCTTTGGTACCTTAAATTCTCTTGCACATCAACCAATTTCCATTCATTATTCATTTCACAATTGCTCGATTCTTGCTTGAGTTCTTTCAAGCTTCTTTATTACTTGTTTGTTTTGATTAAACTACAAGTTTACATTAAAGTATCTCAAGCACACTAGAATTAGTGAAATTTGTACTTCTTTTGTGTAATTGTGACATAGCTTTCAATGCTAGTGTGTGAGTTCTAAACTGCGTGCAACTTAAAATTCATGCACTATTTTTCTTAATGTTACAAACTTATTAATTCAGTTTATTTTAGTGATTATTACCTCATTCTAACCATCTATGATTCTTTGCCTTTGCATTTACTCATCATAAGCAAAAAGGGAAGCAGAAGAAAAGAACATGCAATAGCCGAATGACCCACCAGCTGAAGGTGGCGATTTGTGAAGTCTCCGTATCCCCTTGCTCATCTTTGAATGCACGGAGGACTGTGCAAACTTTTAAGTGTGGGGAGGTCG
This sequence comes from Arachis hypogaea, assembly GCF_003086295.3. Lineage (NCBI taxonomy): Eukaryota > Viridiplantae > Streptophyta > Magnoliopsida > Fabales > Fabaceae > Arachis > Arachis hypogaea. The sequence continues at coordinate 77,648,984 of NC_092053.1, forward strand.
TCCGACCAATCGGCCAATCTTGGGTAAAAAAAAATTCTATTCCCAAACACTTTGACATTTCATTTTTTTCTGCTATTACTAGGTCATTTAGAATTCATAGTTGCATCTTTCTTGGTTTGTATATATTGTACAACTCTATTTGCATTTTTCTTAGTTGATTGCATTTCATTTAATATATACATATTTATAATAAGCTTAGTCAATATAATGAAAATTCCTACATAATTTCTTTATAGGGCATTCTAGAATTGATTTGAGTTCAAATATTTCACATTAAACTTGCTTGAATTATGATTGTGGAACATCGTTTAGAGCTAAAACGCACTACCATGTGAGCTTTTGAGCCTTAATGTGTGGTTACATCATATTAACCACTATTTCATTATTGTGTATGTTGTTCCCTTTCTCTGATTGTAATCTTTGATTTGTTTGATTCTTTATGCCCATTATTCTATGTATGAATACATTTATATGATTGAGACCTTTATTTCAATTTACTCACTTACCCAAATAGCCTTTTACCATTGTTAGCTAATTTTTACCCTATTTCAATCCCCTTTTGTTCTTAATTTTAGCACATCACTACCTTTAAGTGAAAAATAATAAATGTCCTTAATTTGAATCTTTAATTAGCTTAGGCTAGTGAGATTGTGTATCATTTAAGTGTGGAAAAGTTTGGAAACATTGGTTGAGATAAAAGTGTATTTTTGTATTTTTGTTGAAGATCTTAGGAATTAGGTACATACTCATTTATTAAATATTTAAACCATATGAATTCATAGTTTTGTATATATTTTATTTTGAAAAAAAAGAGAGAAAAAAAAGAAGAAAAATAAAAAGAAGGAAAATAAAAAGAAAAAGAAAAACAAAGGGGGCAAATGTTAACCCCGAAGTAAAGTAATAAGAATAATGCATATGGGATGTGAACTGAAAAGAATGTAAGAGTGTGTAAAAAGGTGAATAATGGGTAGCTAGTTTTGCATTAAAATTATATAGGTTATTATGTGTGTTAGGTGAGAGCTTAAGTTAATCAAAGATTCAAATTTCAAGCTCACTTGACCATATGCATCCTTACCGTTACCCTAGTCCCATTACAACCTTTGGATAAGACCTCATGATATTTGTATGCATGCATTGAATAATTTATTGATTGTTAGAAGAAGAAAAAATCTTAGAAAGCGTGCTTAGAGGAGGATTGAGTAAATCAACACTATACACTTGAGTGACTAGAGCGTATACACATCCGGTGAGGGATTCGATTGCTCAACTCTATGTTTCTACTTGTGATTATTTCTTATCTTGCAAGTTGTAAATTTCTTTCAATAACTCTAACCAATTGTTGGATTTGATTTGGTGGTGATTGCTTTAGCCCTTATGTTTATATATGTATTCTTGAAAATCGATTTATTTTGACCAAGTAATTGTATGCATTTAGATAGATTGCATATAAATAGTTTGCATCGAATAAATGTTGATACGCCTTTCTTGTCTTTCTTAATGTTTAGCATGAGGACATCTATTGTTTAAGTATGGGGAGGCTGATAAACCATAATTTTATGGTTTATCTTGTATAGAAATGAGTGAATTTTATCAACTTATCTTGCATTTATTCAGTAAAATAGTATGGTTTTGTGAATTTCTCCTAATTGTGCTAAATTATTAAAAACATGCTTTTTAGGCCATTTAATCGCTAAATTTAATTCATTTCTATTCCATTCGATCCTTTGATGTGTTTGTTGAGTGATTTCAAGCTTGGAAGGCAATGAAGGCTTGAAGAAGTGAAGAAAAAGCATGTAAAAGTAAAGAATTCATGAAGAAATGAAGTTTTAAAAATCTGTCCAGTTGCGCATACGCATGCCTCATGCATACACTGGAATTTTGCTTATTTGCGTGTACGTATGCCTCATGCATACACATGACTGCTAGCACGTGATTTACTTAAGTAAACACGAGGGTCACGATTTTAAGCCAATTTTGTGCCCAATCTAACTCATTTATGAAGTATTTGATGCAACTCTCAAGGAAGATCAAGGGGGAGAGTAATTAGGAATAGTCTAGAGTCATGTTTTATGTTATTTTCTAGAGAGAGAAGCTCTAGATTTAAGGTAGATTTAGTTAATTCCTCTTAGATTTAGGTTTTAATGCTTAGGAGGCAAGGAATGGATCAAAGAAGTGAAGAAAAAGAATGCAAGATGGAGAATTCATAAAAATAAGGATTCGGTGAATGCAATGCCATGCGTATATGTACCCCACGCATATGCATGAGGAAGGAATTTGTCAAGCCATGCGTACCTGATGCCAGGGTATCTTAGGCTAGTTTCACTAGCCTTTTTCTTTGTTTTTAATAAGTTTTATGCACTTTCTTGAGTTATAAGTAAGCAAATTGGGTAGAAATTCATATATTCCTAGATTCATTCAACCATGAGTAATTTGATGTAACTTCATGATGATTTATTCTATGATTACTTGTATGCTAAGAATGATAAGAATTCTCATGACTTTAGCAAGGCTTTGATGCATTTATTGGTTGATGATAGGTGAAGGAAAGCATGGAGGAAGGTTGAAGAAGGAGCATGGAAAGGATGAAGAGGAAGCAACGTTGGTGGCCAAGTTGGACCACCAACGTTGCCTCAAATGTTGGAAGAAAAACATAGCACTTCTCTGTAAACACTGCTAATGCTCACGTTTGATGTAGCATTGGACATCCAACGTTACCCCCAATGTGGTGATAAAAACTTCAATTTTGGAGCTAAGTGAATTTTGAGTGGCGCGTACGCGTCCATGACGTGTACGCGTGAAAAAGCAAATTTTGATATCCACGCAGAAGCGTGCGTCGCGCACGCATGGAATGGCAAAAATTGACCATCCACGCGTACGCGTAGGTCACGCGTACCCGTCAAAATCGAACGTTGGAGGTCCAACGTTGCCTCAAAAGCTGCCTCCAACGTCCGCGATGCCAAGCCCAGAAATTAGAGTTGAGAATTTTGAATCGACGCGTACGTGTCAGTGATGCGTACACGTGGATGGAAAAAAAAAGGCAATGCACGCGTAAGCATGAAGCACGCGTACGCGTGGATGAAAAAAATACCAATGCACACGTAAGCGTGGAGTACGCGTACGCGTGAAAATGCCAACGTTGGAGGGAACGTTGGAGGTCCAACGCTGAAGCTAACGTCCCCTGCTTTGTTTTAATGCTTATTTTGATTTAATATCCCTTACCTTTCCTTGTTGAATTGCATTAATTCTCTTAGTTTTACTTGTTATTTTCTCATTCTTGTCACTTTTAGTTTTATGAACCCTTATGTTACTTTTGACTTCTAGTAATGCAATTTGATGTTTTTATGTTTATTTATATTTAATTGAGTTGTTATTATTGTTATCTTGTATTTAGTAGTTTTAGATTTTATTATTATTGCAATTTTATCGTGCTTTCATTTTATGCCTTCCAAGTGTTTGTGAAAATGTTTCTCTTAGTTTTAGGGTAGATTTTCACATTTTTTGCCTAGAATTGAGTAATAAAGGTGACCTTGATGTCACTAGTGTCTGAATTGAGTGACAATTAAGAAATTTTAATTAATCTCATTTTCATTAACGAATAAGACCTATTGATTGAGATTGATTAAGCCTGTTGACTTATCTCACATCAGAAGTTGACTAATTGGGTTTACTTTTATAATTGTGATGTCGTGGTTAGTGACGCAAGAGTCTTTGATGTCCGATGTCAATTGGTGATTTAAGGTTATTAGTTGTTCCTATTTCCATTAATGAATAAGACCTACGGAATAAGGCTGACTATGCCTATTTAACTTTCTCCCGATATTGGAGATGACTAAATGGGATTAACTCTAGATAATCACCATGTTCATGGTTAATGACTCAGATAGGAACTCCTTGATTCTCAACCCTAGCCAGGAATGTGTTTTAGCATTTATATTTCTCTAGTTGTTGGTTTTACTTTCTTTTCATTTAATTTCTCACCTCTTTATCCGCAACGCCTCCCCCCCGGTACACTCATAACCGATAAGACGCACACCTCACTGCAATTCCTTTGAGAGATGACCCAGGACTTAAAACTCTCGGTATTTTTATTGGTTTGTGATAAACCCCAATTTTGTGGTTTATCTTGTGTTGAATTTAGTGAATTTTATCAACTTATCTCACATTTATTCAATGAAATAGTATGATTTTGTGAATTTCTCCTAAATTGTGCTTAAGATTAAAAACATGCTTTTTTTAGACCTTTAAATTGCTATATTTAATTCACTTTGATTCCACTCGATGCCTTGATGTATTTGTTTAGTGATTTCAGGCTTACTTGTATGCTAAGAATGATAAGAATTCTCATGACTTTAGCAAGGCTTTGATGCATTTATTGGTTGATGATAGGTGAAGGAAAGCATGGAGGAAGGTTGAAAAAGGAGCATGGAAAGGATGAAGAGGAAGCAATGTTGGTGGCCAAGTTGGACCACCAACGTTGCCTCAAACGTTGGAAGAAAAACATAGCACTTCTCTGTAAACACTGCTGATGCTCACGTTTGAGGTAGCATTGGACATCCAACGTTACCCCCAATGTGGTGATAAAAACTTCAATTCTGGAGCTAAGTGAATTTTGAGTGGCGCGTACGCGTCCATGACGTATACGCGTGAAAAAGCAAATTTTGATATCCACGCGGAAGCGTGCGTCGCGCACGCGTGGAATGGCAAAAATTGACCATCCGCGTGGGTCACGCGTACGCATCAAAATCGAACGTTGGAGGTCCAACGTTGCCTCAAAAGCTGCCTCCAACGTCTGCGATGCCAAGCCCAGAAATTGGAGTTGAGAATTTTGAATCGACGCGTACGCGTTAGTGATGCGTACACGTGGATGGAAAAAAAAGGCAATGCACGCGTACGCGCGGATGAAAAAAAATACCAATGCATGCGTAAGCGTGGAGTACGCATACGCGTGAAAACACCAATGTTGGAGGGAACGTTGGAGGTCCAACGCTGAAGCTAACGTCCCCTGTTTTGTTTTAAAACGGCAAAATGAAAATCTTGCATCCACGCGCCTGCGTGAAGCACACGTACGCGTGGATGAGCATTTTTGCCCCTTTTATGCGGAAGCGCAAGGCACACGTACGCATGGGTTAGCTGACGTTGGCCCTCCAACGTTGAGTCAAACGCCAATGACAGCAAGCTAAATGGCGTTTGAGTCAACATTGGCCCTCAAATGTTGACTCAAACGTGAAGCATCAGGATTCAAAATTCACACGGATCTCTTCCCAACACCAAGGAAAACCAATTGAATCCGTTTTTAACCCAATTCCATCAAGGCCAAAAGCCCAATTCAAAGCTTGAAGATCAATAGAAGAAAGTGTATAAATAGCTTAGAATTTAAGTTGGAGATGACTTTTTTTTTTACTTTTACTTTACTGGGCACTTTTACATTTGATTGTAATTTCCATTCTCTGTTTTGTTAATTTCAGAATGTATCTTTCAATTCCAATTTCCATTTTGAGAGCTATGAACAACTAAACCCCTTTCATTGGGGTAGGGAGCTCTATTGTAATTCAATGGATCAATGGTAATTTACATCTTCTTCTTCTCTCTTTTCTCTTGATCTTGTTAGAAAGCTTTCGGTCTTAATTCAATTGGATAGTTGTCTTGAGAGAGAAGCTATCCATAATTGGAATTCTTTAGAGCCTCGAGAGAGGAATCAAGAGTTCATGCTAGAATTGCTTTCTCACATTGGATTAGATTGGGGATTGGATGGATATAGTGACATGTAATCCTACTAATACTTTGATCTATGAATTTGTGTGGTATAGTCAGTGACTGAACTTCAACTCTTCCCATGAGCAATTAAATCAAGACATTAGACAATTGTTCATGCTTAGAGAGATTAGTGAGCCAAGACATTGGGATCCAATCATCTAAGATTGCCAAGCAATGTCAATGATGCATTGATTAAGGAAGAGGTGAAAATGATTTGATCCAGAGAATTCAATATCTCCTGAAACCCAATGAATCCCCATCTCTGATCTACCCATTCTATTTACTTACTGCTCTTTAATTTCATGTTAAACCCCATTCCCTTTTAATTTCTTGCAATTTAAGTTCCTGTTCTTTAATTCCAACAATTTAATTCTCTATCATTTAATTTCTTACAATTTAAGTTTCTTGCCAATTTTACTTTCTGCAAGTCTCAATTCACTTCCGATTTCGCTCAACTAGCATAATTCTCCAATTAACATTGCTCAATCTACCAATCCCTATGGGATTCGACCTTACTCTACAGTGAGTTTTTACTTGATGACAATCCGGTGCACTTGCCGGAAGGAAATTTGTTGAGAGGCAAATTTCCGCGCATCAAGTTTATGGTGCCGTTGCCGGGGATTGGTTTTGTATTGACAATTACTAAATTGAAGGTTAACTAGATTGAACACTTTTCTTTTCTTTTGATTAATTACAATTTAATTTCAGTTGTTCATTTTATTCTCTGCAAAATTTTTGTCAGTTATTTTTCTTACTTTTACCTTACTTGTTTACTTTCCAGCAAGCTAACCTACTAACCATTTGATAAATTGCTCTAACCAAGCTAACTATACTCTGTTTTAGTAGACTTTACACTTACTTTTTTTGTACTTGTTCTTTGTATGACAGGTAGGAGAAAGGAAACTTCAACTTCCTTTGATAGTGAACCGAAAAGAACCTTCCTGAGATTAAGGAGGAAAGAAAGAGGAAAGAGGGTTGTTGTTGCAGAAGAAGAGGAGGAATACTTTGATATAACCATGGAGGATGATATGAAAAACCATCATGAAGGAGAGGTGAACAACCATGCTAGAAGAGGTGGAGCTAACCCTGCTAGACAAGAGAGGAGAGTCCTGGGATCATACATCAATCCAAATCCAGAAAATTGTGGCAGCAGCATTCAAAGGCCAACTATCCATGCTAATAATTTCTAATTGAAGTCTCAGCTCATAACTCTTGTCCAGAACAACTGTTCTTTAGAAGGAAGTGCACAAGAGGATCCTAATGAGCATCTCACTAAATTTCAAAGGATATGTGACACAGTTAAATCTAATGGTGTTCATCTTGACACTTATAGATTGCTACTGTTTCCATTTTATTTGAAGGACAAAGCATCAAAATGGCTAAAATCATTCTCCAAGGAAATCTTGACAACCTGGAAAGATGTAATGAGCAGATTCTTGACAAGGTTCTACTCTCTACAAAGAGTAAACAGGCTAAGAACTAAAGTGCAGACATTCAGACAGCAGGATGGTAAAACTTGATAAACCCTGATTTCGTGGTTTATCTTGTGCTTATTTTAGGGGATTTTATCACCTTTTCCCACATTTATTCAATGAAATAGCATGGTTTTGTAATTCTCTCTTGAATTGTGCTTAAGTGTAAAAACATGCTTTTCAGGCCCTTAAATTGGTGATTTTAACTCACTTTAATTCCATTCGATGCCTTGATGTGTTTGATGTGTTTGATGTGTTTAACAAGAATTGGGAATGCATCGATGGGTGCACACGCGTACAAGGTGCGCGCCCGTAGAAGTGGCTTTGCATAGAGATGCGCACGCGTACACGACGCGTACGCGTGGATGAAGAAATAGCCAATCGATGCGCACGCACACATGGCGCGTATGCGCCGATACTCACACGTGACCCACTTAAAGACAAAATGCTGGGGGCAATTTCTGAGCTTCCCAGGCCCAAATCTAACTTGTTTCTGAGTGTATTTCATGCAGAATTGAAGTCCAAGCAAGGGGGAGCAATTAGTTAGTCAACATGAGCCTTTAGTTAGTTTTCTAGAGAGAGAAGCTCCCTCTTCTCTCTAGAATTAGGTTAGATTTAGGATAAATTGTCTTGGATCTTGAATTAATTACTCAATTTTATTTTGGTTCCTTCATAATTTCTTGTTTCTACTACTCTATTCTTCTTAGTTCTCTTGCCAATTTTACTTTTATGTCTCTTTTATGTTTATGAATGCTCATGTTGGAATTTGTTTACATTGAATGAAATCTAATGTTTGATGTTCCTTTCATTGATGATTTGAGTTGTAAATTTGCTTTCCTTGCAATTGGTAGTTGGTAGATTTATTATTCTTGCATTTTCACTATGCTTTCCTTTTGTACCCACCAAGTGTTTGATAAAATGCTTGGTTGGGCTTTAGAGTAGATTTTGAGCGTTCTTGGCTTGGGAAGAGTAACTAGGCAATCTTGAGTCATGAATACCCAATTTAGATTGGTGATCTAGAGTTGTTAGTTAATATCATTCTCAATGACTCTAATCTCTTGCTATTTCAATTAGTGAATTGATTAGGATTTTTGACTTGAGATTAACTAGTCTTGTTTGACTTTCTCTAATGGAATATAACTTACACCTTCTTCCAACATTGGGGATGACGAAATAAGATAAATTCTTGTTAATTATTATTATTAGTGATTAGGATGGAAAGCCTATGATCTCAAACCTTGCCATGAATGTCTCTCTTTATTAATTGCTCTCTTTACTTGTCATTTATTTTATTGCCCCTTTTATCAATCAAAAGCTCTTTGTTTCTTCATAGCCAATAATTAAACACTTCATTGCAATTCCTCGTGAGACGACCCGGAGTCTAAATACTTCGGTTAATTTTTTTTGGGGTTTGTACTTGTGACAACCAATTTTTTTATTGGGAAGATTGTTTTTTGGTGTATAACTATACTTGCAATGAGAATTCATTCATTTGAGGAAATTCTATACCGACACAACAATTCACTCACCAAAATGGCATCGTTGCCGGGGAGTTGCAATGGTGCTATATTATTGGCTATTGTGAATATTGTGAATATGCTTGCCTTTTGCTTATTTGTTAGTTTTTGTTAGCTTTAGGACTTTGTTGCTTATTTTTGTTAGCTCTTGTTTCTATTTGCTTCTATGAATTATCACCGCTTTGGCTATGAGTTTGGTTCAAATTGTGTTGTAGGGAATAGAAGCTTCAATGTGGATGTGCATCAAGGATGGAACAATCAAAGATGGGAGGAGCCTCAAGGGATTGATCAACCTTTTTGGCAACAACAACCTCCGAATTCTTATGGGTATAATCCTAATCCTAATGCATATCAATCTAATGGATGTGGTTACCCTTACTTTAATTGTCAACCACAACCACCATATGCATATGAACCCCCTCCTCAACATAGCCCTCCACTACACTCACAAACCTTTTACCACCATCCACCTCCATATGATCCCAACCCATATCCAACATTCCAACACCAATACGCCCAAGAACCACAAAGTCCACGCACACCACCTCAAGAATTTCACCAATATGAACCATCTTCCAATTACAACAACCTTCTCTCAAATAATGAACCCTCTCTTCCACCATCACCTCCCGATGAAACCCTCATGTTAGAACTGAGAGACCTTGAATCTCATATCTTAAGACGACAATAGGAGGATGAAAATAAGTTTAAGGAGTTAAGAGCAAGGATGGCTAGCATGGTAGAAGCCGTGAGTCACCTAACTTTCCACCTAAGCTCATGCATCGTAAGTACCCCATTATTGAATGTGGAGAAACAATCTACGAGCCTAGTAAGGGAGTGAATTTGAAGCTCCATAGTGAGAAAGAGGAGTTAAAGCAAGAAGTGCAACAAAAGGAGGAGGTAGAGATTAGTGAACGAAAAGAAGTAGTGGGTGGATGTTTGGGATATGTTGAGCACATAAAGAAATCTCAGTTTGAAGAGCCCTCTTTCAAGGAGTTTGGAAGGGATGTTAAAGAGGAGAGTAATGTTGCGGAAGTAGATAGAGAGTTCAAGGAAATTGATTAAGAAGTGGATTCCATCGGTAGTGATTTTTTGTCCACATTGATCAATCCCCTCGATGATCTTGTTGAGCCTTCTCCCAGTGGAATAGAACGCAATATTGAGGAGGATATGAAACTTCCAAGACATATTGTGAGTGAAAAATTGGAAGAAGTGTCCCAAGCAACAAGCTCCCTTATATATGATGATTCTGCATCAACATATGACCCTTTCGAGTTTGAAGAGTCTTTCCCCAATATGCTTAGACTTGATGATGAAGTAGAATTCACTAGACCTCCTATCTATCATGAGAGTGATGGGGAAGAGATAGAAGAAATTGGTGAAGAAGAATGCGAACTTGAGGAAGCTTGGCAAGAGGAGGAACTTGAAAGATCTGGCCAAGTGGTGGAAGCCTCTAGAAGAGGATGGACAGGAGTGGAGTGTGCTTTGTCAAGATCATTAGGAACTCCTCCACCTAGGTTTTCATCCAATCCTTCGTTTGAGTGGGTAAAATTTCTAACTCTTAGCTTTATTATCCCACTTGAATTTGGTTTGCTTGAAACGGATAGCCAACTTAGGGCACTTTGTGGAATTAAGCGAAAGAGGAGGATGTTTAGTGGTTGGTGTTGTAAATCTAGATTCATTATGGTTAGAAGCTCAGAATTGAAGAGCATGGATTAGAGTAGTGCTCAATTAAACGGATCTAGGAGGGTAGTTTGGTGCTTTCATGAGAATTCGGCTTTCTTATCACCTGGATAGAATCAAGGTGATCAATTCAAAGATGGGTATGAAGATAAGATATGGGACCCTGGATCACAACATGAAAATCAATTTTGGGAGCTAATATCTTGGAAAGAACCTCACCCAACCTTAGTGAAGATGGTTGGAACTTTTGACGACCGATTGAAGGACAAGCACTCTCGGAAGTTCAAGGATGGATACAAGCATAAACCACCTTGACAAGGAGCCTCCCAAATGTCCAACTTAAGGACTTAAACTAAAAGTGCTTGGTGGGAGACACCCCACTATGGTAAACTCTTTCCGTTCTCTTGTAGATATAATGAATGAATGAATTGGGTTCCATTGTATATAGCTTCCTTACCCCCTTAGTATATTTTGCCTTGCTTGCTAAGTTGTTTATACACTCTATGCCATAATTAGGGATGATTCTTTGAATTTGAGTTTTTGTTTGGATTACAAGTTTCCTCAAATTGTTTGAAAAATCCCCAAAAAAATTCAAAAATATGTCTAATTTTGCATTTTAGCTGATTTTAGAGTCCTAGAGGAGATTGGGAGGATTATGAGCTCTTCTTGGTGTTTCTAAAAAAAAAAGAGAGAGAGAGAAGCCACGCACAAGCGCACAGTACGCGCGCATGCTGGCTGTGCATTTCGCACTTCCCGGGCCAAGGACGAGAGAGTTGTGCCACTTTTGGGCCAACTCTAGGCCTTAAGCCACGCGGATGCGTACATGGTGCGTCCGCGTCCCTTTGTGTTTCCCTACCCACGCGTAGGCGCACCTGGCGCCTCCGCGTCCCATCATCGTTCAACTCATCCATGCACAAGTGCACAGTATGCGCGCGCGTCGATGCATTTTTGCATCACCCAGGCCAAAGACCCGAGAGTTATGCCAACTCTGGGCCACTTTTGTGCCTCTGGCCTAGCTCACCCGCGCGGACACACACTGTACACGTCCGCGCCCATTCCCAAATCTCCCATCCACACGCAGGCGCATGTGACGCTCACGCGCCACTTCCTTATTCTTCCACCCACGCAGACGCGCACAGTGCGCGCACGCGTGGATTTAAAATTTACTAATCCCCAGAGACATGAGAGCCCTAGCGCAGTCGCGCATTCCCTCACCATTTCCCCTAACGTCTCTCCCTCTTCTTCTCCCTCCATAACCATCATCCCTTCCTCACCATCATCGTCAATGCCACCAACCACCCAGCCACCTCCGGCGACCACATTCTGCCGCCATCAACTGCCGCGCAACCTTCTCACCCTTCCCTCCCTCCTTCTTTCTCTCCTCCTCCATTTCCCACTCACCCCAACTCCACTGCCATTGACAGCCGTGACCCCCATTGTCGCCGGCAAGCCTTCACCGCGACATCAACCTTCGTCCAGCACACTTCCCCTTCATCTTCCTCTCTCCATCAACTTTCTGCTCTGTCCACTCTCTGCCCCCCTCCCTCCAGGTCTCTGCCTTTCCCCTGTTTTATTTCATTTCCTTACTACAGTTAGCTAGTTAATTTTGTTTAGCTTAATTTAGTTAGAAATGCATGTTAGTTGCTTAGGTTGTTAGAGAATCTGGCGTGGATAGTGGATTTAGGTTCGTTTTTAATAATGCTGTTGTTTGGGATGCTGCTGTTTCTCTGGTTTTTCTTGGCTTGTTTGTTGCTGGATGACTTGCCCTATGCTGATTTATTGCTTGATGCTATTGCCTGGCTATTCATTATTGCTTTGTTCTTGCTGAGTGCTGTGGGCTGAGTTCTTCTCCAATTTGCACTTCATTGTTGGATTTAATTATGCTTAATGGTTCGAACTCATGCTACTTCTGGAATGGTTGTTGAATTCAAGAAAAAAGAATGTTACTGGATTGTTCACTGGTGCTGTATTTTAAGCCACTATTATTGTTCATTGTTCAAAGAAAGCATGCTGCTTGTTGCGTAATTAGTTATGGCTTAATTATTCACTGCTGTTGTTGCTGTATGTTGGCTTACATGTTTATTTCATATGAAGTCACATCCGGTTTTGTGTTTAGTTGTTAATGACTTCATATGGAATCTGAATTGATTGATTGAGTTTGGAAAATAGCCAATTTACTGCTAAAATGCTGCCGGAATTTTTTCTAACCATGTTTTATGAAATAACATTGTTTTATTTGGTGCAACAAGCTTCTATTTGATGAAATTCTATGTCAATAGAATTTTGTTTGCTAAATAGTTTTTGAAACTCCTCAAGAACTTGTTTACAAGTTTTGGTCATGCTATAACACTCTTTGCTTGTTTATAATGCTGATCTACTTCTATGCATTGAATAGTTTGAGTGAGTTTTCAAATTGACCATGAACTTGAAACTCTTTTAAGATTTTTGTGCCTCTTTTGCATAAACTCACAAGATTGAAAGTTTTAAATCTATGTGGCTAATTTGATTCATTCTATTTATACCTAATTTGCATTAAGTCACATAGATCATGAGGTTTTCCATTCTTGTTTCAACTTGTGACTTTTATGCCTCGTTAAATTTGGTGTTGAATGTTTCTTGATTAACTTGTTCTTCAATGTTTTGACTTTACCAACACCAATTAAGGCGAGCCTAGTGGCTTTTACATTGATTGTTGATTTACTTTTAATAAATTGCTTCTTTTGCAATCTTGTATTTCATCATCAATGACTAAATGTTCCTCATGATTATGAGTATGCTTACCTTTCACACTTTGTGCACTTCTTTTAATTGAGCCAGTAACCATCATTTTACTAACTTTTGAACCATTTTTCTAACTTCTAACTCGTTTAACCAACTAACTTCTCTTTTGGTTTTCAACTTAACTCATTTGATCATTCCTTTGGGTATGACGTTTCATGAGCTTAATACACAAAGCATTGTGCACTTGTAGTTTGAATTCTTGGTTTGTAACTTGGTTTGAATTCTGAATTTTGTTGCTTGCATTCTAAGAATTATCTTTTCTTCACTCACTTCATGAGTATGTCTTACCTTGAGTGCTGTACATCTACTTGGCTAGTTGCTTATATCATATCACATCTATTTTCAGGATGTCAGATAAAGGAAAAGCCATAGCTACTACCTCAAAGAAAAGGAAGCGCTCCAAAGCCTCTACCCCTTCTCCTTATGCCAATTATGCTAAGAATCCGCTGAATGAAGTGGATAAAGAGAATCAATTGTTACCATCCACCGACCCAATCAAGTTTTCCAATCTCTACTCTGAGCTTCGCTTCCCCAAATATCGGAAGACGAATCTGAACATTGAAAAGAAACTGGTCCTTCCCAATGACGTGAGACACGCCATCAATGCCCGTATTCTGGAATTGGGCTTGGATTTTGTTGATAGGGATTTGGGGAGGATAAACACTTCGTGAGTGAGGGAGTTCTACTACAACTTCTTTCGTGCCACTCTTGATTCAGTCCACCTGAGGGGTAGGGAGATCTTGATTACTGAGACAGCTATTGGGGAGGCATTGCTTTGCCGACCTCGTACTGATGTAACATGCGCCTGTCAGCAGGCAGAGATAGCTATCCACTGCATGACCTTTGATTTTGAGGCACTAAAGCGTGTGATTGCCACACCGGATGCCCCTTGGGTGATAGATTCTGGCAACAAGAAACCCAAGGGGATGCTATTCACTTATCGTCGAAAGAGGCTAAGACTTGGCAGCATATATTCGCCCATTATGTCTTGCCCACAACTCAATTTTCAGAGATTCCGATGGATATGCTAGTTCTTATTGGCTGTGTCATGGAGGGGAAGGAGGTAGACTTCCCCCGGTCGATCAGGCAGAGCATGTGGCGCACACACATTCGTGGCCTACTGCCATTTCCTACACTGGTCACCAGCATGATTAAGCTAGCCGATGTCCCATGGGAGGACGATGACGTGATACTACCACCCCCAGATGACGACGATAAGGAGGTTACTATTCTGTGGGGTGGGTGGGTGCACGAGAAGCCTCCACCCAAACGCCGTTCTCGAGCTAGAGTAGTGGTGAAGGCAGCTCAGCCTCCATCTTTTGCAGCAGCACTAGGACCCTTCTCTGCTTCGGCAGCCGTAGCACCTTTGCCACCACCACCAGCACCTGAGCTGACATACTTACTAGCACAGCGACTGTTTCGCTTCATGGAGCGCAGCGAGCGTCGTATCATGCGATATCTCGATCGCATAGACCAGGTGTTTATATCGCAGGGCATTGAGCTACCTCCGCTCCCAGACTCTCCCGCCTACGATGAGCAGGATCAGAAGCAGGAGCATGTTGAGGAGCCGACTCACCAGGAGGCACCCCCAGAGACACAAGCCACCACAGAGGTTCTGCAGCCCCCTGAGGACTCACAGCCAGTACCACAGCCACAGCTGAGCCTGAGCCACAGCCCGGCGCCACTGTTGACCCCCAGCCCGTGCTTCAGCAGTAGCATCGAGGACGATGCTTCATCCTAAAGTGTGGGGAGGTCACCGTTCGTGACTGGTGGATAGCATTTGTGTGGTGAACTTTCAGACATTTATCTTCTAGTTTCTGCTACTTTATTTCATTTTGCGCTTTATCTTTGAGATTACTTTGAGACTATTATTGTATATATTTGTTATCTTGGGATTACTTTATCTTAGTCATCGCATTTTACACCTTAGATTATATACATTCCATATTTTAGTTGTATTTTTATTATATAGTTGTTTTAGCCGTTTTGGTTGTGAATTGGAAAAACATTGTGAATTGTTGAAACCTAGTTGATACCCTTTGCATATGAAAAGTGCTTTGATTGGAAGAGGGGTAAACTAAGAATTTCTTTTAGTTTTCTAAATCACAACCTCGCATTAGAATAAGCTTAGTCAATATGATGAAAATTTCCAAGAAATCCATTTCTAGGGCACCACCCTAATTGGTTGAAAATTTTTTTTAGGACTTGCTTGGATTATACACTTTGTGGATCATGTTTTTGAGCTAAGAACACAAGCATGTGAGTTTTGAGCCTGATTGTATGGTTACATCATATGACCACTTATTTTCATTCATGTGTGCATTATTCTCTTCCTATGAGTGTAATCTTTGATTTGTTTGATTCTTTATGTCCATTACTTTGTGTACACATGCATTTATATGATTGAGGCCATTGTTCAAATAGCTCACTTACCCAAATAGCCTACCCTTTTATCTTCCATTATTAACCAATCTTGAGCCTATGCTTAACCTATTTGTTCTTAATTGTAGCACATTACAAGCCTAAGTAAAAAATAATAAATGTCCTTAATTTGAATCTTTGATTAGCTTAGGCTAGTGAGAGTGTTCATCATTTGATTTTGGGAGAGTTGGGAACATTCGATAGAGATAAAAGTGTGTTTTTGTAATTGTGTTGAGAATCTTGGGAATTGGAAACATACTCATATATTAATCAAGTGTAAACCATATGCATTGACGTTCTTTTATATTTTAGATTGAAAAAAAATAATAGAAAAATAGGAAAACAAAGAAAAAGAATTGCAATAAAAAAAGGGGACAAAATACTCCAAGGTGAAGTTTAATAATGATCAATGCATATGTGTGGTGATCAAAAGAGAATGCATGAGTGTGTAGAAAAGTGAAGAACGGATAGCTAGGATTGTTTAGAATTGTATAGGTTGTCATAGGCTAGGTGGAAAGTTTAAATTAATCAAATATTCAAATTTCAAGCTCACTTAACCATATGCATCCTACCTTGACCCTAGCCCCATTACAACTTATGGGAAAGTCCTCATGATATTTGTATGCATGCATAAAGTAACTGTTGATTGTTAGAAGAGAAACAAATCTTGGAAAGCATGATTAGGGGAGAATTGAGTAAATCAACCCCATACACTTGAGTGCCTAGAGCGGATATACATCCGGCGAGGGTTCGATCGCTCAATTTACATGTTTTCACCCATGATCATCTTTTCTTACAAGTTTGTAAAATCTTTCGATGATTCAATCTAATTATGGTTTGCTTTGATTGCTATTGCCTTAGCCCTTGTACTTGCATGTGTATTCTTGGAGATTGATTTATTTTGACTGAGCCATTGCATTCATGTGAATAGGATGCATTCATATAGATAGATTGCATTTGGTTAGCTTGCATTGAATAAATGTTGATACCCCTTGCTTCTTTCTTGTTTTTAGCATGAGGACATGCTTAGTTTAAGTGTGGGGAGATTTGATAAACCCCGATTTCATGGTTTATCTTGTGCTTATTTTAGGAGATTTTATCACCTTTTCCCATATTTATTCAATGAAATAGCATGGTTTTGTAATTATCCCTTGAATTGTGCTTAAGTGTAAAAACATGCTTTTCAGGCCCTTAAATTGGTGATTTTAACTCACTTTAATTCCATTCAATGCCTTGATGTGTTTGATGAGAGATTTCAGGTTTATAAGGCAAGTATTGGATGGAAGAAATGAGGAGAAAAGCATACAAAGTAGAGAATGTATGAGGAAACAAGAATTGGGAATGCATCGATGGGTGCGCACGCGTAAAAGGCGCGCGCGTGCAGAAGTGGCTTCGCATAGAGACGCACGCGCGTACATGACGCGTACGCGCGGATGAAGAAACAGCCAATCGACGCGCACGCGCACATGGCGCGTACGCGCCGATACTCACACGTGACCCAATTAAAGGTAAAATGCTGCGGGCAATTTCTGAGCTGCCGAGGCCCAAATCCAACTTGTTTCTGAGTGTATTTCATGCAGAATTGAAGTCCAAGCAAGGGGGAGCAATTAGTTAGTCAACATGAGCCTTTAGTTAGTTTTCTAGAGAGAGAAGCTCCCTCTTCTCTCTAGAATTAGGTTAGGTTTAGGATAAATTGTCTTGGATCTTGAATTAATTACTCAATTTTATCTTGGTTCCTTCATAATTTCTTGTTTCTACTACTCTATTCTTCTTAGTTCTCTTGCCAATTTTACTTTTATGTCTCTTTTATATTTATGAATGCTCATGTTGGAATTTTTTTTACATTGAATAAAATCTAATGATTGATGTTCCTTTCATTGATGATTTGAGTTGTGAACTTGCTTTTCTTGCAATTGGTAGTTGGTAGATTTATTATTCTTGTATTTTTACTATGCTTTCCCTTTGTACCCACCAAGTGTTTGATAAAATGCTTGGTTGGGCTTTAGAGTAGATTTTGAGCGTTCTTGGCTTGGGAAGAGTAATTAGGCAATCTTGAGTCATGAATACCCAATTTAGATTGGTGATCCAGAGTTATTAGTTAATATCATTCTCAATGACTCTAATCTCTTGCTAATTCAATTAGTGAGTTGATTAGGATTGTTGACTTGAGATTAACTAGTCTTGTTTGGCTTTCTCTAATGAAAGATAACTTACACCTTCTTCCAACATTGGGGATGATGAAATAAGATAAATTCTTGTTAATTATTATTATTAGTGATTAGGATGGAAAGCCTATGATCTCAAACCTTGCCATGAATGTCTCTGTTTATTAATTGCTTTCTTTAATTGCTCTCTTTACTTTTCTTGTCATTTATTTTATTGCCCCTTTTATCAATCAAAACCCCTTTGTTTCTTCAAAGCCAATAATTAAACACTTCATTGCAATTCCTCGTGAGACGACCCGGAGTCTAAATACTTCGGTTAATTCTTATTGGGGTTTGTACTTGTGACAACCAAATTTTTGATTGGGAGGATTGTTTGTTGGTGTAGAACTATACTTGCAACTAGAATTCATTCATTTGAGGAAATTCTATACCGACACAACAATTCAATCATCAAAACTCTATATGAAGCCTGGGATAGATTCAAAGACTTGACAAAGAAATGCCCACCTGAAATGTTTAATGAGTGGGTGCAAATCCATATCTTTTATGAAGGGCTAAATTGTGAATCAAGGAAGGCTGTAGACCACTCATCTGGAGGTTCCCTTAACAAAAAGAAGACCATTGAAGAAGCCATTGATATTATAAAGACAGTGGCTGACAATGAGTACTTTTATGCCTCGAACAGAAGCAATAACAGGGGAGTCTTGGAATTGAACCATATGGATGCAATCCTGGCCCAGAACAAGATGATCACCAAGCAACTAGCTGAGTTAACCAAGAAAATGGAGAAGAATCAGGCTGTAGCTATCCACACTCAATCATCACCCCAAGAAGAATTGGAGACAGAAGAAAGAGCCAACCGGGAGGAAGCTAATTACCTTGAAACTCATCTAGGCAAGCTAATGATCCATACTTTAAAACCTATAATTTTGGTTGGAGGAACTACCCAAACTTTGGATGGGGGAACCAACAAAACCAAGGCCAAGACCACAGAGCACACAATTCAAACCAGTACAACAATTCCACTCACTAAAAGTCCAACCAAAGACCGTACCAAAGCCACAATACCCACTCTCAACACCCCAATTCCAACCAACCATCACCACATGATAATGACAGAATGGCCAGGATGGAAGCTATGCTTGCAAACCTTAACAAAGAGTGCAAAGACATGAAAAAATTTCGGGAAGAAGAGAGAGGTAGTATGAAAAGCCGAAGGGAGATTCTTAAGAATCTTGAATCTCAAGTAGGACATCTTTCACAACAATTTCCAAGGCCCACTAATAGTTTCCCAAGTGATACAGAGAAAAATCCAAGAGGGAAAATGAAGAAGGTAAGGTAGGAAGAATGCAAGTCAATCAATCTAAGCAGTGAAGAAGGCCTGAAGGAAGAATGCTCCATACACTCAGAGCACGGTGAAGGAGGACCAAGGAATAATGTAAGTGAGATAGAAGAAATGGCCAACCCTGAACAGAGGAAGGAACAAAAAAAAGAAAGAATCCCTCACAAGCACCATTTCCACAGAGACTCAAGGAAAGTGAGAAAGATGGGTCATATTCAAGATTCTTAGACATGTTTGCATCATTTAGTGTCAACATCCCCTTCATCAAAAATCTCCAACAGATGCCAACGTACATCAAGTGCATGAAAGAACTGTTGACTAAGAAAGGAACCTTAAAAAGGGGACAAATAGTGACAATGAACAAGGAATGTAGTGCCCTCATCAAGAAAGACATACTCATGAAGAAAAAAGATCCAGGGAGCTTTCATATTCCATGTGCCATAGGAGAGACAAAAATTGATAGAGGATTTTGCGACTTAGGTGCCAGCATAAATGTGATGCCTCTATCTCTTATGAAGAAGTTGCAAATCAACGAGCTGAGATCCACGGATGTAATCATACAATTGACTGATAAAACTCAGAAGCAGGCTGAGGGAATAGTGGAAAATGTGTTGGTAAAAGTAGGAAACTACTTCCTCCCCATAGACTTTGTTTTTCTGGATATGGAGGAAAGTTACTTCCATCCCGTTATTCTGGGGAGACCATTTCTAGCTACTGGTAGAACTCTCATTGATGTGGAACAAGGAGAATTGATACTAAGAATACATGATGAGCAGCTCACTTTCCAGGCCTTCAAGCCTGTGCATGAATCTGAGCAAGAGAGCAAGGAATTAAAGGAAGAGCACATTGAGAGTCCCCTGAAGGAGAATAGAAAGGAACCACAGGGCCAGCATCTGGAGCTTTCCTTGATGGATAAACAAGAAGCTCCAGAGAAGAAGCAATCAATGGAGTTCAAGGAAGAGCCGAAGCCAAAAGAGTTGAGAGGAGAAGCTAACAAGAAACTTCTTGACACAATACTCATGGGAGTACCGCTGGAAGAAGAGGGAAGAGTTAGGAAGAAATTACCAAGGGGATGGAGAAATAAAAAGATTCCTACAGAGGGTTTTTCCCCTGGAGACAAGGTGATATCAGCTCACCATCCACCAATCCCACCCCATCTTCTAACCATTCTATCTCAATTACCTCAAGTATTCACCATTAGAAAGGTCCTCTCCCTAGAGCATGTAGAAATCATTAAGGAATCAAGTGGAGACCACTTCACTGTAAGGGGAGAAGACCTGAGGCACTACAATCCACCATGACAAAGACCAACCGTCAAGCTAGTGACGTTAAAAGAGCGCTTGTTGGGAGGTAACCCAACCAAAAGTAATTCTCTTTTCATAGTTTGTCAATAAAAGTTAAGTAAATTCTCTATCGCAAGGGGCTAAGTTTGGTGTTGCACACCAAAAAAATTAAAGGGTGAATGTGTAATCCTAAGTTTGGTGTTCCACCATGGATTGCATGAAGAACACATTACACCCTCAGCATAACTAGTTGTCAGCTCCAAACAATCAGAGAAATTACTCAAAAAGCTGCTTGATTTCTAGTTCTAGTTTGCTATTTAGTTCATAGTTGTTTTCTAGTTCATAGTTTACTATCTTAATGAAAGCAATTGATGTTTTCTGCATAAGACCCAATTTGCTGCACAAGGCAAGAAACTAAGTTTGGTGTTCACACACCAATCTAAGCTCAAAAGCCTACATATATACATGCATGCTAACAATCTCTCAAGTGCTTGGGGAACAAGCAATTTCCAATAACTTGCAGGAATTCAATTAATCTCTTGGAGGGAATACACACCATTAGATGAGAGCAAAAAGAAGGAGCCACCAAGAGGTTGTATTGTTACTTAATTCCATCTGCTTTGAAATGCTCTAAATTGGAAGTATGAATGTGCCCATGTCAACAGTTAATTGTAGTTTAAGCTGTTTTGCATTCTATGTGTTTAAGTTTGCAATAAGTATGCTAGCCTAGGTGTGTGTGCTTTCACTCTCACTTGATTAAATGCTTGTCTTGTCCCCTGAGTCTTTTCAATTTCAATAAAAGATATGTTTGAACAAGAAGTGGAATAGTTTTTTTTAGCAAGAATTGAAATAACAGTAAGTGGTGGTATGTATGTTTGATTGTATAGTAGCTCACTTACAATGAATAAAAGGTTAGATTGTTTCCATTTTAGTATAAATTAGCTTACTGTCTATGAATCTTAGTAAATAAAAGTCCTTGGTTGAAAAGGGAAACAAACAAAAAGAAAGAAAAAGAAAAGCCAAAAGTGGCAACCAAAAACAGAAGAAAGCAATGAATAAGGCTAGACACCAATAGCTTGGACCTTAGGACATATGCCAGTGGTGTCAGTGTACTAGGATCTGCTTGGATGATTAGGTTCTATGGAGTACTTTAACACTTGGAAACTTGGGTTAACTAACCCGAGATTATCAACCGAAAGTCCATTATCAAGAGCAACCTAGCTACAAGACATTTAGTAACCCAAAGAGGTGCTGGGCATCAATATCTTAAGAAGATTTGTGAGCCAAGTGTCTGTAGTGAAAAATGTGTTAAGTACAAATACGCTAAGAAACTGTTACAACAAATGACACTGAGCTAAAGTCTACAGGAAAAGAAAATGACGAAAAAAAACAATCCAAGGATGAATGAATAATAAGAGGTCATAGCAGTATGATATTTGATGCTTGAACGAGACTTTCTATGCCTAATGATCAATAAGAAGTAAGTTGTTGCATTTTTCTGCATAAAACCCCATTAACTAATAATAATGACTTGCTGATATGAACATCCCCTTCTGTTTCATTCTTTCTTCTTAATTAAATTCATTACTTGCTTAGGGACAACCAAGATTTAAGTTTGGTGTTATGATGCCAGGCATCTTAGGCTAGTTTCACTAGCCTTTTTCTTTGTTTTTAATAGCTTTTATGCACTTTCTTGAGTTATAAGTAAGCAAATTGGGTAGAAATTCATATATGCCTAGATTCATTCAACCATGAGTAATTTGATGCAATTTCATGATGATTTATGCTATGATTACTTGTATGCTAAGAATGAGAAGAATTCTCATGACTTTAGCAAGGCTTTGATGCATTTATTGGTTGATGATAGGTGAAGGAAAGCATGGAGGAAGGTTGAAGAAGGAGCATGGAAAGGATGAAGAGGAAGCAACGTTGGTGGCCAAGTTGGACCACCAACGTTGCCTCAAATGTTGGAAGAGAAATAGAGCATTTCTCTGTAAACACTGCTGATGCTCACGTTTGAGGTAGCGTTGGACATCCAACGTTACCCCCAACGTGGTGATAAAAACTTCAATTCTGGAGCTAAGTGAATTTTGAGTCGCGCGTATGCGTCCATGACGCGTACGCGTGAAAAGGAAAATTTTGATATCCACGCCGAAGCGTGCATCACACGCACGCGTGTGATGACAAGTCATCTTATGCTAGTTTTACAAGCATTTTTCATTAGTTTCATTAGGTTTTATGCACTTTCTTGCACAATAAGTAAGTAATTGGAGAGGATTTTCATGATTATCTTGAATCATTCAAACATCAATTATTTTACACAAAATCATAGGTTTATGATAGAATTAATTGATTTTATGAATGATGCAAAGATCTTGTGATTTTGGTGAGACTTTGATTGGTTATTTGGTTACTTGTAGGTGAAGAAATAATGAAGAAAGGAAAGAACTAGGAAAGTGTTGCAGTACCAAACGTGGCGTTCATTAAGGCAACGCTAGGCAAGAAATCTACCAAACCAAGCACTCAACCAAGAAGCCACGTTCACTCAAGTGAATGTGAAGTTCACTAAGGCAACGCTGGCCAAGCCAAGGGAAAGGAAGCACGAACTAGGTAGTTGGTGCACGAAATTGTGATTACACTTTTCACAACTCCGCACAACTAACCAGCAAGTGCACTGGGTCGTCCAAGTAATACCTTACATGACTAAAGGTCGATCCCACGGAGATTGTCGGCTTGAAGCAAGCTCTGTTATCTTGTAAATCTTAGTCAGGAGATTAATGATAAAAATGATTTTGTTTAAGAAAAGTAAATAACATAAATAAATGGTACTTGTGATTCAATAATGAGGAACACGTTGAGGTTCCGGAGATGCTCTGTTATTTGAATCTCTGCTTTCCTACTGTCTTCTTCTCCAAACACGCATGGCTTCCTTCAATGGCAAGCTGTATGATCCTCTCGGATGAAAAATACCAGGTGCGACGTCTGCACGGGTAATCAACTGTCGGATTTCTCGTCTCGGATGAAAAATACCAAGTACAGCTACCGCACGGCTAATAATATGTCGGTTATCACTAGCATCGGAATAGGATCTCTCTATCCTGTTGCACACTGTCACTGTGCCCAACATTCGTGAGTTTGAAGCTCGTCACAGTCATCCCTTCCCAGATCCTACTCGGAATACCACAGACATGGTTTAGACTTTTCGGATCCCAGGAATGCTGCCAATTAGTTCTAGCCTCTACTACGAAGGTTCTAATCTCACGGACTCGGTCCGTGGATCAAAGACCCAAGAGAGACGCACTCAAGCTGTCACCCAATGACTACGTTGAGCTCAGATAGAACGGGAGTGGTTGTCAGGCATGCGTTCATAAATTTGAGAATGATAATGAGTGTCACAAATCATCATATTCTCTATATTGAAGTACGAATGAGTATCTTAGAATAGAATCAAGCGTGATTGAATAGAAAACAGTAGTAATTGCATTAATCCATTGAAACACAGCAGAGCTCCTCACCCCCACCTATGGGGTTTAGAGACTCATGCCGTAGGAGATACAATATGAAATGTAAAATGTCATGAGTTACAAAATGAATCTCTAAAAGTAGTTTTTATACTAAACTAGTAACTTAGGTTTACAGAAAATAAGTAACTAAGTGCAGATAGTGCAAAAATCCACTTCCGGAGCCCACTTGGTGTGTGCTAGGGCTGAGCATTGAAGTTTTCACGTGCATATGCCATTCTTGGAGTTAAACGCCAGCTTGGGTGCCAGTTTGGGCGTTTAACTCCAGTTTTGGTACCAGTTCTGGCGTTTTACTCCAAAAAAGGGTCTCTGGCTGTCATTTAACGCCAGTTTGGGCCATCAAATCTCAGTAAAAATATGGACTATTATATATTGCTGGAAAGCCCAGGATGTCTACTTTGTAACAAAATTGAGAGAGCGCCAATTGGGCTTCTGTAACTCTAGAAAATCCACTTCGAGTACAGCAGGGTTAGAATCCAACAGCAATTGCAGTCCTTTCTCAGCCTCTGAATCAGATTTTAGCTCAAGTCCCTCAATTTCAGCCAGAAAATACCTAAAATTACAGAAAAACACACAAACTCATAGTAAAGTCCAGAAATGTGATTTTTGCCTAAAAACTAATAAAATTATAATAAAAAGTAACTAAAACATACTAAAAATACCTAAAAATAATGCCAAAAGGGTATAAATTATTCGCTCATCACAACACCAAAATTAAATTGTTGCTTGTCCCCAAGCAACTAAAAACAAATTAGGATAAAAAGAAGAGAATATACAATAAATTTCAAAATATCAATAAAGCTTAGTTCTAATTAGATGAGCGGAACTAGGAGCTTTTTGCTTCTGAACAGTTTTGGCATCTCACTTTATCCTTTGATGTTCAGAATGATTGGCATCCATAGGAACTTTGAATTCAGATAGTGTTACTGATTCTCCTAGTTCAGTATGTTGATTCTTGAACACAGCTACTTTATGAGTCTTGGCCGTGACCCTAAGCATTTTGTTTTCCAGTATTACCACCAGATACATAAATGCCACAGACACAAAACTAGGTGAACCTTTTCAGATTGTGACTCAGCTTTGCTAGGGTCCCCAGTCAGAGGTGCCCAGAGCTCTTAAGCACACTCTTTTTGCTTTGGACCATGACCTTAACCACTCAGTCTCAAGCTTTTCACTTGGACCTTCATGACACAAGCACATGGTTAGGGACAACTTGATTTAACCGCTTAGGCCAGGATTTTATTCCTTTGGGCCCTCCTATCCATTAATGCTCAAAGCCTTGGATCCTTTTTACCCTTGCCTTTTAGTTTAAAGAGCTAATGCCTTTTTCTGCTTGCTTTTTCTTTTTCTGCATTTTTTGCCATTTTTTTTGCAAGCTTTGTGTTTTTCACTGCTTTTTCTTGCTTCAAGAATCAATTTTATGATTTTTCAGACTATCAATAACATTTCTCTTTTTTCATGATTCTTTCAAGAGCCAACAATTTTAACATTCATAAACTTCACTATAAAAAATATGCACTATTCAAGCATTCATTCAGAAAACAAAAAGTATTGTCACCACATCAACATAATTAAACTAATTTCAAGATAAATTTCGAAATTATGCACTTCTTGTTCTTTTGCAAATAAAAACATTTTTCTTTTAAGAAAGGTGGGGGGTTCAAGACAAGGCAGAACTAAACATTAATAGACACTAAACATTAATAATCATGTAATAAAAATAAAGACAAGGCAGAACTAAACATAAAAGAAGACAAATAACAATAAAAGAAAGGAAATTCAAGACATAAAAATAAATGACTCTAATACTAATGCTCATGTAGCTCTTAAAATAGGTCTCTAATGACAAAAGTTATCACAGAGTTATGACTCAACAACCTTTATTTTGAGAGATACTTGCTCCTTCAATCTGTGGGACATCTAGCTCTTCAAGGGGCAGCTTCTGGCGCTTTAGCTCCTGTATCTCACGCGCTTGTTTCTCTTGTTCTTTGAGAAGTTTGCAGAGCATGCTGTTTTGATTTTGCTGCTCTTCTTTGAGTTGATCCATAGCTTCCTGCAGCTTGGTGACATATGCTTCTAAGCGGGTCCAAAATTCAAATTGAGGAATTTCTAGGAGGAGCTCATGCGCCCTCCTCTTGATGGAGTTGTCTTAAACTTGAGGTCCATCCATCACCTTTTTGGTTATTAGGTGTTCAACTGGGATATATTCATCCACGCCTATCCACACCCACATATCTTTACATAACAAACTGATCAAGCTTGGGTAAGCCAATTTAGCATAAGTGGATTCCTTGTTTGCAAATATATAAATTTTACCAGGAATCAGCTGATGAATCTCTACTTCTTTCCCCAGTATAATACAGTTAATCATCACTGCTCTCTTGACAGTGACTTCAGAACGGTTGCTGGTTGGAAGTATAGAACGCCCAATGAAATCCAGCCAACCTCTAGCAATTGGTTTGAGATCTCCTCTCTTTAGCTAGTTTGGGACACCTTTTGTATTGGTAATCCACTCGGTTCCAGGGAGGCATATGTCCTCTAGAACTTGATCTAGCCTTTTATCTTTGGCCATTCTCCTATTAAAGGATTCTGGATCATCTTGTAGTTGAGGAAGCTTGAAAACTTCTTTCACCTTGTCAAAGTGAAAGTAAATAATATTCCCTCTGACCATGGTCCAAAATGAGTGAAAAGCAGTTCTCTCTAATCTTTGCTTATCCGTCATCCACAGATTTGCATAGAATTTCTGAATCATGTTTCTTCCAACATGTATCTCAGGATTAACCAGGACTTCCCAGCTCCTGTTTTGAATCTGTTCTTGGATCTTCGGGTATTCATCTTCTTTCAGATTGAACCTAACTTCCGGGATCACTGATCTTCTGCACACAATTTTGAAGTAATGGTCTGCAGGTTCTTTGGTGCAAAAATTCTCATGCATCAACAGTGGCTTTGGATTGCTTTCTTTCTTGCCTCTTGAAGTGGTTTGTCTTCCTTTGGGAGCCATGAGATTCGTTTGGTTTAGCTCAGGGATCACGAAAATCACACCAAAGTTAGAGATTTGCTTGTCCTCAAGCAAAATAAAAAGAAAGAAGATGAATAGATGGAGAGAAGGATTCGAATGATGGGTGAAGAGGGGCTGGCCGAATGTGTATTTAAAGGGAGGAAGGGAATGGGTTTTGAATTTTTTTTGAAAAAGATAAGATAGGAAGATATGATTGATAAAGGATATGATTTGTAGAATATGAAAGATTTGAAAAGGA
This sequence comes from Arachis hypogaea, assembly GCF_003086295.3. Taxonomy (NCBI): domain Eukaryota; kingdom Viridiplantae; phylum Streptophyta; class Magnoliopsida; order Fabales; family Fabaceae; genus Arachis; species Arachis hypogaea. Next base: position 77,676,180 of record NC_092053.1, read on the forward strand.
TATGAGGAAGTTAAATCTGAATTTTTGTTTATCGATCTAAGAAATAAAAGATGATATGAATGAATTAAAAATATTTGAAAAAACTTGGAAAGATAAATGAGTTTTCAAAAACGTTTTGAGAAAGAATTGAAAAGAATTGAAAAAGAATTAAAAAGAGTTTATAAGATTATTAATTTTCAGGAATGGAAATAAAAAATGAATGTTTGTAATATTTTGATGAAGAAAATTATGAATTAAAACATGAAAATTTGAAAAAAATTTGAATTGGAAACGAAATTACCTCCCCCTTGCTGTTCTGGAGTTAAACGCCCAGAATGATAGCCATTCTGGCGTTTAACGCCCATCTGGTGGCCATTTTGGGCGTTTAACGCCCAACTAGGTACCCTAGCTGGCGTTAAATGCCAGAAATCCTTCTTTACTGGGTGTTTTTCTGAACGCTCAGAATGGTAGCCATTCTGGTGTTTAACGCCCAAATTGCCTCTTTACTGGCATTTTAACGCCAGTGGGCTCTTTTTCTCTATGATTCCTTTGCTTTATGTTCTGAACCTTTATTTCCTTGACTTGTTCACTGAAAAGCATTAACAAACATGAATAACAAAATTAAATGGACTTATATAATTTTTATAAACATCTAATTTTTTATAATGGCTTGGTTGCCTCCCAACAAGCGCTTCTTTACTGTCTTTAGCTGGACTTTTACTGAGCTATTAATTTAGTCTCAATTTTGAGCACTCTTACTCAACATTGACTTCAAGATAATGTTTGACTCTCTGTCCATTAACAATGAACTTTTTGTCAGAATCAATATCCTGAAGCTCCACATATCCATATGGTGACACACTTGTAATCACATATGGTCCCTTCCACCAGGATTTCAATTTCCCAGGGAACAATCTGAGCTTGGAGTTAAACAATAGAACTTTCTGTCCTGGCTCAAAGACTCTAGATGACAGCTTTCTGTCGTGCCATCTTTTTGCTTTCTCCTTGTAAATTTTAGCATTTTCGAAAGCATTGAGTCTGAATTCCTCCAGCTCATTCAATTGGAGTAATCTTTTCTCTGCAGCTACCTTAGCATTAAGGTTTAGGAACCTGGTTGCCCAGTAAGCTTTGTGTTCCAATTCCACTGGCAGATGATAGGCTTTTCCATACACAAGCTGGTATGGAGAGGTCTTTATAGGAGTTTTGAATGCTGTTCTATATGCCCATAGAGCGTCGTCCAGACTTCTTGCCCAATCCCTTCTACGGGTACTTACAGTTCATTCCAAGATTTGCTTTAGTTCTCTATTTGAGACTTCAGCCTGCCTATTTGTCTGTGGTTAATTCTATATCGGACCAGAGCAGAGTCAAGCTGTTTATTGCAGAAATGAATTCCTCCATCATTGATCAGTACCCTAGGGACACCGAACCTGCTGAAAATATGCTTCTGGAGGAACTTTATTACTGTCTTAGTATCATTAGTGGGTGTTGCAATTGCCTCTACCCATTTAGATACATAGTCTACTGCCACTAGAATATAAGTGTTTGAATATGATGGTGGGAAAGGTCCCATAAAGTCAATACCCCATACATCAAACAACTCAATCTCTAAGATCCCTTGGTGAGGCATGGCATAACTGTGAGGTAGATTACCAGCTCTCTGGCAACTATCACAGTTACGTACAAACTCTCGGGAGTCTCTATAGAGAGTAGGCCAGTAGAAGCCACATTGGAGAACTTTTGTGGCTGTTCGCTCACCTCTAAAATGTCCTCCATATTGTGATCCATGGCAATGCCATAGGATCTTCTATGCCTCTTCTCTAGGAACACATCTACGGATTACTCCGTCTGCACACCTCTTAAGGAGATATGGTTCATCCCACAAGTAGTACTTTGCACCAGAAATCAATTTTTTTGTTTGCTGCTTACTGTACTCTTTGGGTATAAATCTCACTACTTTAAAGTTTGCAATGTCTGCAAACCATGGTACCTCCTGAATGGCAAAGAGTTGCTCATCCGGAAAGGTTTCAGAGATTTCAGTAGGAGGGAGGGACACTCCTGCTACTGGTTCTATCCGGGACAAGTGATTAGCTACTTGGTTCTCGGTCCCTTTTCTATCTCTTATTTCTATATCAAACTCTTGCAGAAGCAGCACCCATCTTATGAGTCTGGATTTTGAATCCTGCTTTGTGAGGAGATATTTAAGAGCAACATGGTCAGTGTACACAATCACTTTTGATCCTACTAAATAAGATCTGAACTTGTCAATGGCATAAACCACTACAAGCAACTCCTTTTCTGTGGTTGTGTAATTCTTCTGCGCGTCATTACGGCTAGCATAATAAATGACATGTAGAAGCTTGTCATGCCTTTGTCCCAATACTGCACCAATGGCATGGTCACTGGCATCACACATTAGTTCAAATGGTAATGTCCAGTCTAGTGCAGAAATGACTGGTGCCATGACCAGCTTGGCTTTCAGAGTCTCAAACGCCTGCAGACACTCCGTGTCAAAGATAAATGGTGTATCAGCAGCTAGCAGATTGCTTAAAGGTTTTGCAATTTTTGAAAAATCCTTTATAAACCTCCTATAGAATTCTGCATGCCCAGAAAGCTTCTGATTGCCTTAACAATGGTAGGTGGTGGTTTTCAATTACCTCTACCTTAGCTTGATCCACCTGTATTCCCTTATTCGAAATTTTGTGTCCAAGAAAAATTCCTTCAGTCACCATGAAGTGACATTTCTCCTAGTTTAAAACCAGGTTAGTCTCTTAGCACCTTTTCAGAAGAAGTGCTAGATGATCAAGACAGGAGCTGAATGAGTCTCCAAATACTGAGAAGTTATCCATAAAGACTTCCAGAAATTTCTCTACCATATCAGAGAAGATAAAGAGCATGCACATCTGAAAGGTTGCAGGTGCATTGCACAGACCAAATGGCATCCTTCTTTAGGCATACACTCCAGATGGACATGTGAATGCTGTTTTCTCTTGGTCCTGAGGATCTACTATAATTTGGTTGTAACCTGAATAGCCATCCAAAAAGCAGTAGTAGTCATGACCTGCTAGTCTCTCTAGCATCTGGTCTATGAATGGTAAAGGAAAATGATCCTTTCTGGTGGCTGTATTGACCCTTCTATAGTCAATACACATACGCCACCCTGTAACTGTTCTTGTAGGAACCAGTTCATTCTTTTCATTATGAACCACTGTCATGCCTCCCTTCTTGGGGACAACTTGGACAGGGCTCACCCAGGGGCTACCAAAAATAGGATAAATAATCCCAGCCTCTAGTAACTTAGTGACCTCTTTCTGCACCACTTCCTTCATGGCTGGATTCAGCCGCTGATGAGAGGACTTTTGTGTGGCATAGAATTTCACAATAAATTCTCGTTGCAATACAGTTTCTAAACCAACAATAATCCTTTCATACAAAAATTTGTTTGTCACTAGTACAAACCCCTAAAATCTATAAACCGAAGTATTTAAACCTCGGGTCGTTCTCCCTAGGAATTACAATAAAGTGTCCTTGAACAAAAATATCAAGGATGTCATCCATTGGAGGTTGGGGTGGATGGAAGGGTTTATCAATTTGGGGGAAGGATTCATAGTAGGAAGGTGGTTCTTCTTGGTAGAGTTGTGGTGGTTCAATATTTTCCATTCTTTCCACTTGTTGCATAACACACTCCATGGTTGCTTGAAATTGATCCAAGGCTTCCTTAAGACGATCCCTTGACTCTTGTTCCTATTGGATATCATGAGTAGAATCATATGACTCTTGGATTGAAGGACATGAGTATTCTTCCATGGGAGGTTATGGTGGAAAGGAATATTCATCTTGTGGTTGAAAATTTTTGTACATTGGAGGTGGTTCATCTTGAAAATGTTGATGTTGGAGTGATGGTGGCTCTATACGTGGCTCATATAGATCAAAAAGTGGTTGGTATGGTGGATATGGATTAGGTTCTATTCCGAGGGTTACCTGAAACTCTAGGTCGATCTCCGACGAGATCTTCTGTACTGGTCGGAGATGACGTGTCCGGCTGGCGGGTGGCGGCCGGAGCTGTCGTGTCCGACTTGTTGGACTTGCTGCACTGCTGATCCTTGGTCACCGGAGGGTAGGGGATACATGCAAGAGACTCCGATGCTTAAGTTAGCATGGGTATTAAACAGGTTTTTAGTGGGATCAGAGTATGAGTTATACCTGGGTGCTCCAGTGTATTTATAATGGTGTAGAGTGACCTTTTTAGATAAGATAAGTTAGTTATATTATCTTATCTTATCTTTATCTTTGGGTGAGGTCAGCGTATCTTCAACGGAACCACCCTTATCTCTATAGGCTTGGACTACCTTTGGATTGGGCCTTCTTGGGCCTTCTTGGGCCTTCCTGTCGATTTGGCCGAGCTCTTTTTGAGAAGAGGTCGGATAGTCTGACCTGAAGAGGTCGGTCGCTTTGTCGTCGATCATCCCGGGTCGGATAGCTCGACCCAGGGTATGAACAGTGCCCCTGCTTGAGCTCGGTCTTTCTTGTTGAGGTCGAATCCTTGGCTTCGGTCCCTTTTAGTGAAGCCGAACTCAAGCATTTTGTCGATTCCTTTCTTTGTAGAGTCTTTTTGAATGTGGAACATTTCTTCTTTCGCTTCTTCTAAAAGCGCGCGCTTTTGCATTTAATATTTTGACTTTGGGAATATGCGAGGCTTTAAATACCTTCATTAATTGGTTTTAATTGCCCGTTTCCCTTGGTTTTTATTTTGAATATTTCGATCAAAAAATGGTTTCTCTCCTTTGTAACTTCTTCCTTCACTCTCTCATTTTCTGTTTTCATCCGCATCGTTCTGCCTTTCCTTGCGTGATAGCGTCATTTGGCGATTCTCTGGGTTGATTCCATTTTCCCGTCTTCAGTTTTTTGTAGCATTTCTTTTGTTCCAGGTTGGTTTTCTCCTTCCCTTTCTTCTGCGTCATTTTCTTGTCTGATTTAGAGAAAGTCTGGATTTTTCTATTTTACTGTGCCTAATTGTTGTGTATTCTGGGATTTCTTCGTCTTTTTGTGTGATTTCTTTGACTTTCTCTGCTGCTTGATGCCTTTAGAGTTTTGCATGTTGCCGTCGCTTCCGCTTGTGCTTTTGATGATTGTATTTGAAATGATGCTTTTTGAATGTGGAACGTTTCTTCTTTCGCTTCTTCTAAAAGCGCGCGCTTTTGCATTTAATATTTTGACTTTGGGAATATGCGAGGCTTTAAATACCTTCATTAATTGGTTTTAATTGCCCATTTCCGTTGGTTTTTATTTTGAATATTTCGATCAAAAAATGGTTTCTCTCCTTTGTAACTTCTTCCTTCACTCTCTCACTTTCTGTTTTCATCCGCATCGTTCTGCCTTTCCTTGCGTGATAGCGTCATTTGGTGATTCTCTGGGTTGATTCCATTTTCCCGTCTTCAGTTTTTTGTAGCATTTCTTTTGTTCCAGGTTGGTTTTCTCCTTCCCTTTCTTCTGCGTCATTTTCTTGTCTGATTTAGAGAAAGTCTGGATTTTTCTATTTTACTGTGCCTAATTGTTGTGTATTCTGGGATTTCTTCGTCTTTTTGTTTGATTTCTTTGACTTTCTCTGCTGCTTGATGCCTTTAGAGTTTTGCATGTTGCCGTTGCTTCCGCTTGTGCTTTTGATGATTGTATTTGAAATGATGATTTTTGTTTCTGAAAAAAGGTTGTATCTTTGACGATTTTCCTGCTTTCGGCTTTTTTGCTATGCCCTTTTGTTTGGTGAAACTGTAGAAAGATAGTGGCTTTTTGTGTTTTTGCTTCCTTTGCATTTATTTGAGACCTTCGTAAGTTGTAGGAATTTCCTGAAACCTTGCCTTGTTTCTGCCTCCAAAGGATGCCCAGGACTTTGGTTTTGAGTCTTGGGGTTTTCCTTTCCTATGTGTTTGCCTGTGTCATTTTTGTCGAGTTATTTTGCCCCTCGTCCGAGATGTTTTTTAGTAATCCAATCTTCTTTTCTTATTTGTAGGATTAGTCGGCATCATGTCTTCTCGCAATAACATTGTAGAGGTGTCTTCCAAAGTTCCTGAGGGGATGTCTGATTGGCTGGACTCCCTTGTCCTAATGTGTGTCTCTGTCGTGGATGCTGAATTTTGTGTAGAACTGAGGAAGCGTCATAGGATTTGTAGTAGTAGTGCCCGGGAGAGGGATTATGAACTCGTAGCTCCTGATTCCGATGAGAGGGCTTGCTTTTCTACTTTCATCGAGGGGGAACGTCCCTTCTTTTACGTTTATGAATACTTCTTCAGCCAGTTAGATGTCACTTTTCCTTTTACTGCTTTTGAAATCGACCTGTTATGGTCATGTAACATTGCTTCATCCCAGCTTCATCCGAATTCCTGGGGCTTTATCAAAATATTTCAACTGCATTGCCAAGAGTTAGGCATAGCACCTTCTGAAACTCTTTTCCTTTATCTTTTCGTCTCGGCCAAGCCCGGAGGTTCCTCCAAAAAGAAAGCTTCCTGGGTTTCTTTCAGATCGGCCCAGGGGCATAAAGTTTTTGCCATGTATGATGAGTCTTTTAAAGATTTTAAGAACAATTTCTTCCGTGTCCGTGCTATTGAGGGGGTCCGCCCCTTTTTTCTTGATGAAAATGATGAGCCTGCTTTTCCTCTAGAGTGGCAAAAGAATGTGAGAGTGCCACGTTATACATGGGAGATGCTTAATGAGGTTGAGCGGGCTTTTGTGGCTGTTCTTGAGGATTTGTGGGGGAAACCACCCCATCTCGATACAAAAAGATTCTTGAGTGATCCGTCTTTGGTTCGAACTGCTTCGGGTACTGTCTGATTTGCTTTTATACTTGCTTTCTGAGCTTTTCTTTTCCTGTGTTGTAACTTGTCGTTATGGTTGATTCTGTTCTTTCAGAGATGTCGAAAAATAATGATTCCATGAAGGCCTACAAGAAGGCGAAGAAGGCTGCTGCTGCTCAGAATATCTCGGCCAAGGCGGCCGGGGAGGGATCTTCCCAAGTGCCAGTGAAGCCGCCAATGTCGAGTTATCCTAGGCCGAGAAAAAGTGATCCCCACTCCTCGAGTTCGTCTGGCTGAGCCTCCACAGTCTTCAGCTGCTACTTCTGGTGGTCCTCCCAATAAGAAACAAAAAACAACTGAGGTCTTCAACCTTGACACCCCTGATTTTAATGCACTTCGAATTCGTAGATCAGCAGATCGGTCCCTACAGTACCATCCCCATGGATGATGTGTCAATCCTTCGCCATCTGGATTTTATGACCCGAAACAGTGTTAAAATGGAATACATGGGGGCTGCCTTGTACCGAACTGCTCAGAATCTTCCTCTCCATGCCACTAAGGAATTTATGGAGGAGGCTAAACAAGAGTTCGACCGGATGAAGGGCCTGAAGGAAGAGCTTGAGGTAAAGGTAGACAAGTTGGAGAAGAATCTGGAGAATGAGAAGGCGAATTCCCTCTCTCTGGCGGCTTCGGTGAGGCTGGCCGAGGATACGGCTATGAGACATAAGGACAGTTATGTGACATCTTATCGGGAGGTGGTGCGCCTGAGGGAGGAGTTGGAGAATGCCCGAGCTAATTACTCTGAGCTCCAAGGTCATCTCGTTGGCAGTGTGACTGCTGCTTACGAGAACCTGAAGGAGCAGGTTTGGATTATTGCTCCCGAGGCTGACCTCACTCTCTTCAGCCTGGAGAATGTCGTCAGGGATGGTAGCGTTGTCCCTGATGATGAGGATGATGATGATGTTGAACCTCTCCCTGTTCCTTCTGCCAAGGTGTCAACTCCTATTGTTCCTCCTGCTGAGGTCGGCCCTCCTGTTTCTGATCCTGACTGCCAGATCTTAAATCGGGACGATGGTACTGTGGATGCTGTTCCTCTCCAGGCTCGCCCTCCTTCTCCTTAGGCTGGTGCTATTAAAAAGTCCTCTGATCTTTAGTTTTTAGATATCTGTGTAGCTGGGCCGGCTTGTGGGCTTTTAACTTTTTATTTTGTGGTTGGTATCCTTTGATGACACTCTTTTTGGTTGCTTTTAGCAACCCATTAAAACAAACGCAACGAGTAGCTTCTAAGCTTTTTTGGGTCTGACCCTGAAGCTTGGTATTTTATGTCATGCTTGCTTGCACTTCTTTATGCGCTTTTGAGAATGTTGAGGCCTTGTTGCTCAGCCTTTTTGAGCTCTTTTTAAGTGTCAATCCATGACCGACTTCTCTTATGTTGTCCTTTTCCAAGTTTATTTGTAGTTGACCGATGCTATCATGTCGATCTTTTGCATAATTTGTTTGAGAGGTCTTTTCGGCCTTCTTTCGACTTGTCTGTGGTGTCTCCTTTTTGGTTGAGGTAGGATGACTTTCGTTCGACAACTCTTAGTGTTCTTGGTAGAACCTTTTTAGTTAGTCTTGAACAATTTTGTTAGCCTTGTCGGGTGGCTTATTGGGTAAAGCTATGTCCCTTTTAGCGCTTGTTTCTTTTTGGTCCAACTTTTCTTGCCGGTCCTTCTTTAGCTTTCTTTGGTCCGATTTCTCTTGTCGGTCCAAGTTGTAGTTTTGTTGGTCCGACTTCTCTTGTCAGTCCAAGTTGTAGTTTTCGTTGGTCCGACTTCTCTTGTCGGTCCAAGCTGTAGTTTTCGTTGGTCCGACTTCTCCTGTCAGTCCAACCTATAGCTTTCGTTTTTAAGTTATTCCTAGTAATTCTCTTTTTGGACGTTTGTCAGGTCTCTTTCAGGGATGACTTTTATAACTTTCTTTTGTAGGAGATCGACTTCGTTAGGTCGATCTCTTCTAAGTTATTTTGTAATCCTCTTTTTTGGACCTTTGTCAGGTCTCTTTCAGGGATTATTTTTATAACTTGTTTGTAGGAGGTCGACTTCTTTGCGTCGTCTTCTTTCTAAGTTATTTTTGTAGTCCTCTTTTTTGGACCTTTGTCAGGTCTCTTTCAGGGATTACTTTTATAACTTGTTTGTAGGAGGTTGACTTCTTTGCGTCGTCCTCTTTCTAAGTTATTTTTGTAGTCCTCTTTTTTGGACCTTTGTCAGGTCTCTTTCAGGGACTACTTTTATAACTTTTTCATTTTGGGCTGACTTTGTCATGTCGGGCCCTTCTAAGTTAAAGTAATCCTCGTTAATAAGGTTGGCCAGACCTCTTTCCAGGGTTTACTTATAACATAGGTTGACTTGGTCCGACTTCTTAACGTCGGCCAGTCTTTAAGTTATTATTTTAGCAATCCATAAGACCTCGTCAGGTTCTTTTTTGGATCACTTTCGATAACTTCTTACATTATTCTGTGTTTATCTTTGCCGATTTGTAGAAAGTGGTTGTCATCTCTAGATCGTCTTTTGGGTGAATCGCGTTTTCACCTTTATCGGACGGTTTATCTTTATCGTGATCTTGCAGTGATATTATTTTTCACTTTCTGCCGATCTGTTGCTTTATAATCGGACGATGAATACTTCAGATTAATGCGTCTTGAGATCTTGTAGAATATCTAAAAAATATATTTTATTCAAAAGAAAGTGCAAATATATACATGTGGGAATTTTTCATCCCTTTAAGTCGGATAGTGTCTGAGTCTCAACTTGGTGCCTCGTTAAAAAACCTTTTCAGGAAAAAGAGTGCATCCAATAATGAGATCTTTTACCTTTTCTAACTGTAGTACCTTCTTAGGTTGCAGGCGTGCCATGATCTGGGAAGCTCTCGTCCATCGAGTTTGGACAGTCTGTAGTATCCCTTCCCAAGTACTTCTACGACTCGGTAGGGTCCTTTCCAGTTTGCTGCCAGTTTTCCTTCTCCTGGTTGAGTTGTTCCGATATCATTTCGGATTAGGATGAGATCATTCTCCGTGAAACTTCTCGGCACTACCCTTTGATTATATTTGGAAGTCATTCGACGCTTTAGTGCTTCTTCCTTGATCCGAGCTTTTTCTTCGATTTCAGGTAGTAGGTCAAGATCTTCCCTCTAAAGTTGGGAGTTTGCTCCCTCATTGTAATGAACCACTCTAGGTGATCCTTCCTCGATCTCTACTGGGATCATTGCTTCTATTCCATATGCTAACCGGAAGGGGGATTCCTTCGTGGTGGAATGTGGCGTCGTTTGATATGCCCATAGGACCTGTGGAAGCTCCTCTGCCCAAGCTCCCTTTGCATCTTGTAATCTCCATTTTAACCCGGCCAATATGACTTTGCTGGCAGCTTCGGCCTGTCCATTGGCTTGTGGGTGTTCAACGGAGGTGTACCGGTGCTTTATATTCAAGTCGGCTTCTAGTTTTCTGAAGCCTGCATCTGTGAATTGAGTGCCATTGTCTGTGGTTATTGAATATGGAACCCCGAACCTTGTGACAATGTTTATATATAGGAATTTCCGGCTTCTTTGAGCGGTGGCGTTGGCTAGGGGTTCTACCTCAATCCACTTTGTGAAATAGTCTACCCCTACTATGAGAAATTTAACTTGTCCTGACCCCTGGGGGAAGGGGCCAAGAAGATCGAGTCCCCATCTTGCAAACGGCCAGGGCGAAATTACACTGATGAGCTCTTCTGGCGGGGCGATGTGAAAGTTGGCATGTTTCTGACATGGTGGGCATGTCTTTACAAATTCTGTAGCTTCCTCTGTAGATTCGACCAATAAAATCCCGCTCGGAGTACCTTTTTGGCGAGAGCTCGTGCTCTGAGATGATTGCCACAAATGCCACCGTGTACTTCTTCTAGCACTTCCTTTGTGTTGGAGGTCGGCACGCATTTTAGTAATGGTATTGAGATCCCTCTTTTGTACAGGATGTTGTCTATGATGGTGTAGTACTGTGCCCCTTTTTAACCTCTTTGCCTCCTTTTCTTCTGTGGGGAGTGTTCCTGCTTTGAGGTAGTTGATTATGGGGGTAATCCATCCTTGGTCCTGACTTGTTATGGCTAGCACTTTTTCCTCTTCCGAGATTGACGGGTTTTGTAATATTTCCTGGATGAGGCTTCTATTGTTGCCCCCTGGTTTGGTGCTGGCTAGTTTCGAGAGTGCGTCAGCTCGGGCATTTTGTTCGCGAGGTATGTGGCAGATCTTATATTCCCCGAGTTGTCCGAGCTGTTCCTTGGTTTTATCCAAATACTTTTTCATGGTGGGATCTTTGGCTTGATAGCTCCTTGTTATTTGTGATGTGACCACTTGTGAATCGCTGTAAATGTTGAGTTTTTGAGCTCCAAACCAGCTAATAATGCTTCATATTACACCTGGTTATTTGAGGCCAGGAACCCGAACTTGAGGGAGAGCTCAACTTGGGTTTCTTGGTTGCTTTCTATTATCACGCTTGCACCGCTTCCAGTTTTATTTGAAGAACCGTCCACGTTGAGATTCCATTCTGTGTGGGTTTCCAAGGCATCTGTGAATTCTGCGATAAAGTCGGCCAGATACTGTGATTTAATGGCCGTCTGAGCTTCATATTGGAGGTCGAGTTCTGATAACTCGACTGCCCATTGTAAAATTCTGCCTGCTAAATCTATTTTCTACAATATTCCTTTTATGGGCTGGTTGGTTCGGACCTTAATGGTGTGAGCCTGGAAGTACGGGCGAAGTTGTCGAGATGTTAGAATGAGAGTATAGGCAAACTTTTCTATTTTCTGGTAGTTCAGCTCGGATCCCTGTAGTGCTTTGCTAATGAAGTAGACGGGTTGTTGCCCACTTTCGTCTTCTCTGACTAATGCTGAGGTTATCGCCCGGCTTCCTACCGCGAGATATAATATGAGCGGTTCTCCTTCTCGTGGCCGAGATAGGATAGGCGGCCGTCCTAAGAATTCCTTGAAGTCTTGGAAGGCTTGTTCACATTCCGTCGTCCATTCGAACTGCTTTCCCTTCCTTAAAGTAGCATGGAAGGGGAAAGATCTTATCGCTGCTCCTGCTAAGAATCTGGATAGGGCGGCCAACCTCCTGTTGAGTTGCTGTACTTCTTTGACACAGGTGTGGCTCTTCATGTTGAGTATGGCTTGACATTTATCCGGGTTTGCTTTAATTCCTCTTTGTGTGAGCATGAAACCTAAGAATTTGCCTGCTTCTACTGCAAAAGTGCATTTTACGGGATTGAGTCGCATGTCATGCTTTCTTATAGTGTCGAACACTTGAGCCAGGTCGGACAATAACGTATCTTCGCTTTGTGTCTTTATCAACATGTCGTCCATATAGACTTCCATGATTTTTCTGATGTGATCTGAGAAGACCTTATTCATTAGCCTTTGATAAGTAGCTCCCGCGTTCTTGAGACCGAAAGGCATCACGATGTAGCAGTAATTTGCTTTCGGCGTTAAAAACGAGGTCTTTTCTTGATCTGGTGGATACATGGGGATTTGGTTATATCCCGAATATGCGTCTATAAACGAGAGGTATCTATATCCGGAGGAAGCATCTACCAGAGCGTCAATACTTGGGAGTGGGTAAGGAACTTTTGGGCAGGCTTTGTTGAGATCGGTGTAATCGGTACACATTCGCCATTTCCCAATTGATTTCTTCACCAAGACGACGTTGGCTAGCCATAGTGGATACTTGACTTCTCTTATGAATCCTGCCTCCAGTAGTGCCTGTACCTGCTCTTCCACAGCTTGGGATCGCTCTGGCCCAAGTTTTCTTCGTCTCTGCTGCACCGGCCGAGATCCTGGATAGACTGCCAACTTGTGGCACATTAGCTTGGGGTCTATGCCTGGCATGTCTGCGGCTTTCCATGCGAAGAGATCGACATTGTCGCGTAAGAATTGTATCAGTAATTCTTTTGAGTCTCCTCTTAGGATCGTTCCTATATTAGTTGTTTTGTCCGAGGTGTTTCCGATCTGAAACTTCTCTATCTCGCCTTCTGGCTGCGGACGGAGTTCTTCTCGTTGCTGAACTCCGCCAAGCTCAATTGTATGAAACTCTTCTCCTCTACCTCTGAGGTTTAGACTTTTGTTATAACAGCGGCGCGCCATCTTTTGATCTGCTTTTACTGTAGCTATCCCTTCTGTAGTTGGGAATTTCATGCATAGATGCGGGGTCGAGACTATTGCGCCAAGTTGATTTAGTGTGGTCTGACCTATTAGGGCATTGTAGGCTGAACTCACGTCGACCACAATGTAGTCTATCTTGAGCGTCTTGGACTGGTTCCCTTTTCCGAAGGTTGTGTGCAGTGATACGTATCCCAGTGGTTGTACTGGGGTATCTCCCAGCCCGAACAAGCTGTTTGGGTATGCCTTAAGCTCCCTTTCTTCCAAGCCGAGCTTGTCGAAGGCAGTTTTGAATAAGATGTCGGTGGAGCTCCCTTGGTTTATTAATGTGCGATGTAGATTGGCGTTTGCCAGTATGATAGTGATGACCATGGGATCGTCGTGTCCTGGGATGATGCCAGATGCGTCCTCTTTAGTGAATGTTATCGTAGGGATGTCGGGTGCTTCCTCCTTTCCCTCGACATGATATACTTCTTTGAGATATCTTTTGCGAGATGATTTGGAGATCCCACCTCCTGCGAATCCGCCGTGTATCATGTGGACGTGTCTCTCTGGTGTCTGAGGTGATCGTTCAATTCGTCCGGCATCTTCGTCCCTTCGTCTCTTTCTTTGGTCATCATCTCGGGTGGCCAGAAATCGATCTAATTTTTCTTCTCTCACCAATTTTTCTATGATATTTTTTAAGTCGAAGCACTCGTTGGTGGAGTGCCCTCGGACTCGATGGTATTCGCAGTATTCCTTCCGGTTTCCTCCTCCTCTTTTGCCTTTGAGTGGCCGCACTGGAGGGATTTTCTCTGTATGGCAGACTTCTTTATATACGTCGACCAGGGATGCCCTGAGAGGAGTGTAATTATGGTATTTTTTTTATTTTCTCCCCTTGTTGATCTTTTTTTCTTTTGGATTCCTTGTCTTTATCTCAGTAGGGGATCCCAGATTTTGAGGCTTCTCCCAACCGAGCGTTTTCTTCCATGTTGATATATTTTTCTGCTCGTTCTTGTACTTCGTCTAAGGAGGTAGGGTACTTCTTTGATATAGATTGGCTAAAAGGTCCCTCTCGTAGGCCATTGATGAGTCCCATGATGGCGGCCTCTGTTGGTAAGCTTTGTATGTCCATGCATGTTTTGTTGAATCTTTCCATGTAGTTGAAGAGGCTTTCCCGATCTCCTTGCTTGATTCCTAGTAAACTGGGGGCGTGCTTGGCCTTATCTTTCTTGATGGAGAATCTGGCCAGGTCGTCAAAGTTTGAGATGGACTTGGGAGGTAGGTTGTCAAACCATCTGATTGCTATCTTCGTGAGAGTTGTTGGAAAGGCTTTGCAGCGAACGGCATCTGGAGTGTCGGTGAGGTACATTCTGCTTCTGCAGTTACTGAGATGATGGTAGGGATCTGTGGTGCCATCATACAAAGTCATATCCGAAAGTTTGAAGTCTTTAGGGATTTTAGTCTTCATGATTTCCCTAGTGAATGAATCTTGATCCTTGCAAGAGTTGTCCTCAGGAGTGGTCCGGGTAGCCTTTGCTTTGAGATCGACTTCAAGTTGTAGGAGTTTGTCTTCCAGTTCTCGATGTCGCCGTACCTCTCTTTGAAGATCCTTCCCAACCTCTCGTTTTTGTTGGATTTCTTTCTCGAGTTGCTTTAAGCGATCTTAAAGTGCTTCTATTACCCCAGGATTTGATGAGTTTTTGTCCCCGTTGGATTTCGGAGGATCCTTCAGTGTAGTGTCCGCATTCTTGTGCGGCGTTCTGTTTTCTAGATCTGAATCGTGGTCGTTGTCATGGCCGTCCACCATGGTATTGCGATGACTTCCAGGTTCCCCAGCAACGGCGCCAATGTTCCGAGGGTTACCTGAAACTCTAGGTCGATCTCGGACGAGATCTTCTGTACTGGTCGGAGATGACGTGTCCGGCTGGTGGGTGGCGGCCGGAGCTGTCGTGTCCGACTTGTTGGACTTACTGCACTGCTGATCCTTGGTCACCGGAGGGTGGGGGATACCTGCAAGAGACTCCGATACTTAAGTTAGCATGGGTATTAAACAGGTTTTTAGTGGGATCAGAGTATGAGTTATATCTGGGTGCTCCAGTGTATTTATAATGGTGTATAGTGACCTTTTTAGATAAGATAAGTTAGTTATATTATCTTATCTTATCTTATCTTTATCTTTGGGTGAGGTCAGCGTATCTTCAACGGAACCGCCCTTATCTCTATAGGCTTGGACTACCTTTGGATTGGGCTGTGTTCCTTTGTTTGGGCCTTCTTGGGCCTTCCTGTCGATTTGGCCGAGCTCTTTTTGAGAATAGGTCGGATAGTCTAACCTGAAGAGGTCGGTTGCTTTGTCGCCGATCATCCCGGGTCCGATAGCTCAACCCAGGGTATGAACAGGGTCATATGAAGGTGGTTGGTGAAAAGAGGCTTGTGAGTATGGTTGAGGGTTATGTTGAGGATATGGCTCATAGGCATATGATGGTGGTTCTTGAAAGTCACAAGGAGATTCACCATAGCCATTGGATTGATATGCATCATAGAATGGCTCTTGTTCATAGTGCATTGGTGGAGGTTGTTGCCAAGAGGATTGATCATATGCATATGGCTCCTCCCACCTTTGATTATCCCATCCTTGATACACATCCTTATTATAGTCCTCATTTCCTACAACATAGTTGTAATCACACTCATAGTTGTAATCACACTCATAGCCATAGTTATTAGTCCTCATTTTCTTGTTATTGGTTATAAAGTATGTTTGGGGTTTTTGAGATAGGAGACAAGAAATGTAAAATGCAATGAAAATAAACTAATAACTATGAAAAGCTCTTGGCAAGGTTATGAGAACTAGAAGTCCTATCCTAGTTATCCTCCTCAATTGTGATCATAAATTGTCCATTGCTACCACTTAGTTAACCTCTAACCATGGAGGAAAGTCAAGTGGATGAATTAACTTGATTCCACAAGTCCTAGCCAACTCCCAAGGGAAAGACTAGCTTTAGTGGTATCCAAATCAATTAGCAACTTCTAATTATCAATCTACAAAGGAATTAGATAACTCAAGCGTCACTAATTACTCTACCAAAGCCAAGGGGAATAAAATCTACAATAAAATCCAACCAAGCATTTTATCAAACATTTGGAAGGCAAAAGAATAAAGCATAGTAAATCAATAACAAGAGTAAAATCTAACAACAACTAATTACAAAGAATTAACAACAACAACTAAAAGAAGCACAATTATTATGAATTACCTTAAATTGAATTGGAAGAAAATAGAAGGAACAAGAGTAGATCTACAATAAAGCATAGAAACAACATAAAGGAAATTACAACAAAAGAATAAAAGAAGATGAATGTAACAACAAAGAGTTGAAAGGTAGAAGAAGATGAAAGAATGAATGAAAACCTAGATCTAAGAACTAAACCTAATCCTAATCCTAATTCTAGAGAGAAGTAAGAGCTTCTCTCTCTAAAACTACTGTAAACTAAACTAATGATCAAGAGTATATAAAGTATGTTGATTCCCCTTCAATCCTTGGCTTAAATAGCATCATAAATGAGTTGGATTGGGCCCACAAGGCTTCTAAAATCGCTGGCCACGGGTTGCATTAAGTGAAGCATGTGCCACCATCGGCGCGTCCGCGCACTGTGCGCGTGCGCGCCCCTATGCGCGAATGCAATGATAGCATGGAAACTTGTCTCTCAACAATTTTCCTTGGGCAAGTATACCGAATTGTCGTCAAGTAAAAACTCACAATAGAGTGAGGTCGAATCCCAGAGGGATTGATTGGTCAAGCAACTTTAATTAGAGAAATATTCTAGTTGAGCGAAGCAGAATTTGGTTTGAGAGTTGCAGGAAATTAAATGGCGGGAAAGTAAATAGCAGAAATTGTAAATGCTGGAAGTAAAGAGCTGAAAGTAAATGACAGAAAGTAAATTGCAGAATTGTAAATGGGAATGGGGAAGATGCTCATAAAAGTAAATTGCAGAAATTAAAGAGAATGGGTAAGATCAGAAATGGGGGTTCATTGGGCTTAGGAGATGTTGTATTCTCCGGATCAAGTTCATTTTCATCTCTTCCACAATCAATGCATTCATTGATCTCCTTGGCAATCTTAAGTGATCAAATTCCAATTCCTTGGCAATTCAATCTCTCAAATCTTGATCAATAGCCAATTCCTTGGTCAATTGCTCATGAGAAGAGATGAAGTATGGTCACTGATTATACCACATGCATTCCCAAATCAAGTGTTGGTAGGATTATAGTCACCATACCCAACCAAACCCAATTTGGTCCAACATGAGAAAGCATTTCTAGCATGATCTCTTCATTCCTCTTCCAAGGTTCAGAAGAGATCCAAGTATGAATAGCTTCTTTTCCAAGATAACTACCCAATTGGATGAAGATTGAAAGCTTTCTAGTAAAATCAAGAGAAAAGATAGAAGAAGAGTAATGAAAACCAGTATTGATCCATCAAATTACAAGAGAGCTCCCTAACCCAATGAAAAGGGTTTAGTTGTTCATAGCTCTGGAAATGGAAAACAAAGATGGAGAATACATCGTGAAAACTAGAACTAGAAGTGCAGAGAAAGTAAATTATACAGAGAGTAGTTCTCAATTTCCCATCCCCCAAAAGCTGCTTTCTAATTCAAAACTACCCCTATATATACTACTCTTCTGATCTTCTAGTTGGTTCTTCAAGTCTTGGATATGGGCCTTTGGATCTTGAGTTTGAAGCAGTTATACTCTTCAATGGGCTTAGCTTTACTTGCAGAAAGAAAGTGTGAAGTAGGCAGGGTGTTTAGCTCAGGACGTTAGTGGCGTTAACGTTAAGTGAGAGTGTGGGTTCGAGAACGTTAGTGGCAATCACCTTTTTCACTAACGTTCCTCACCCAGGGATGATCCATGTTAACTTCAACGTTAGTGGCACCAACGTGACCACTAACGTTGCCTCTTGGTCCTTCGCACACGTTATTGGGCCTCACCTTTTCCAATAACGTTGAGAGTCCTCCCTTCCCCTTACGTTAGAGTCCACGTTAGCTTAGTTAACGTGGCTCTTAACGTAGGCTTGCCAATCCTTCGAGAACGTTAGTGACACTTACCTTTGTCACTAACGTTCCAAGGTGCCCCTTCTTCCCACGTTAGAGTCCACGTTAACTAAGTTAACGTGGCTTCTAACGTGGTAATGATAGCCATCTCCAACGTTAGTGACAAAGGTGAGTGTCACTAACGTTGGCTCATCATCCTATCCTCAACGTTAGCTTCCACGTTAACTAAGTTAACGTGGGAGTTAACGTGGCTCATGGTGGCTCATTGTGGCTCATTCCAACGTTAGTGACAAAGGTGAGTGTCACTAACGTTGGCGATTATTTGCTTTCTCTACGTTAGCTTCCACGTTAACTAAGTTAACATGGGAGTTAACGTAGCTCAAGGTGGCTTAGCCCAACGTTAGTGGCAATGATGAGTGTCACTAACGTTGGCCACTCCTTTGCTTCCCAACATTAGAGTCCACGTTAACTAAGTTAACGTGGAGGCTAACGTGGCCAATATAAGCTTGGTCCAACGTTAGTGACAAAGGTGAGTGTCACTAACGTTGGCTCCACTTTCTTTCTTCCACGTTAGAGTTCACGTTAACTTAGTTAACGTGACTCTTAACGTGGGCTATGATGGCTCGAGGATGTTATTGGCGATTACTTTTCTCATTAACGTTGCAAGCTAGCTCCCGTTCCACGTTAGTGGTCACGTTAGTTAGACTAACATGGCTGGTAACGTGGTTCTTTCTTGCTTCCTTTGTCCTGAAATCAAGCAATGTGCATCAAAGTTCTAATCCACATCATGAGACATGCATCATCTAATTTGTCATATAATTCATGCATAATTCTCATGAAACCATGTAAAGTGCACCATGTTTGCTCGAATCATGATGTAAGTGAAATTCTACCCAAAACTTGCTTATTTCCTAAGAAAATGCATGAAACTACCCTAAAACTGTAAAGAAAAGGTCAGTGAAACTGGCCAAAATGCCCCGGCATCACAACACCAAACTTAAAGCTTGCTTGTCCCTAAGCAAGTACTGGAACAAGAGAATGATGAATGAAATACCAAGAGAAATGAGTCATTATTGTGGAAGTTATGTCCTTGGTTTTATGGTGGTTTCATGCATAGCAACTTAGGTTCATTCCTTCACTGGCTTTCAGACCTTTATCATGTCCTGGAATACTCACTTGACTGCACCTTATGAAACTTTTATTCATTGATCCTTTTTGTCATTTCAGGACTTATTTGTGTTCTTAGACTAGGTGCTCTGTGAGGGGGCGACTCTTTAAGATAAGCTTTCAGCCAGCACTCCCAAACCAGTTGGTTCAAAGTGCTAGGTGTAGAGACACCCCTAAGGGCTTACTCCCTCAACTCTCTTTCCCCCATACATACACACCACAGGCACATGGTTTGTTATTTTCTTTCTTGAGACCTTGGTGTCCAGCACCTCTTTGGGTTACTAAGCGTTCTGTAGCAAAGGTTACTCTTGATAGTGGACTTTCAGCTGATAATCTCAAGTTAGTTAACCCAAGTTACCAAGTGATAAGGCACCCCTAAGAGCTTATTCATCCAAGTAAATCCCATACACAGGAACACCACAGACACTTGCCCAAAGATTCAAACCCTTGGTGCCTAGCCTTATTTCTTACTCTTTTTCTTTTATTCTTTAACTTTCATTTTTCTTTCCCTTTTTTCTTATTGGGATCTTGTTATTCAGCTAGTCTCATGGGGTGTGTTTCAAGCATATGATTCAGGACAGATAGTTGCCTTCCCACCTTATTGGTGAACCAACTTAGCTAATCTATTACCACACCACAAATCTAGGAACTTACTCCACAATATGAATTCCACTCTGGTCTTTGATAACACACATTCTCTTTTTATTTGATTAAAAAGGGGACAAGCATACCAATAAGCAAGGTGAAGATGTAGCAGGTATCATGGACAGCACACATATGACAAAAGCAATAAAAACAAACATTAAATTCTAATGATTTAAACTAATGAGTAACTATTAATCAAGGGCACCTTGGGACTTCCAATTTTTTTTTTAGCATTTCAAGTATATGGAATTAAGTAACAATACGACCTTCAGGTGATGGTTTCTGGCTGTCCCCTTGTTGTCATCATCCATGGTTTTTGCTCATTCACTTCCTTAGATGATGGTGCATCATTTCCTCAGAAGGCTCCTGCAAAGTTATTGGAAGTTGCTTGTTCCCAAAGCACTTGAGAAATAGTTAGCTTGCATGTATGCTTGTAAATTTCTGAACTTAATTTGGTGTGTGAACACCAAACTTAGTTCCTTGCCTAGTACAACAGATTGCATACTTGCAGAGAGCCTCATACGTTGTTATTAACTAAGCAACTATTAACTAAAGACTAAACTACTGCTAAGTGGTTCCCCTGATTAGTTGGAGCTAGCATTTTGCCATTGGAGTGTGGTGTGATTCTAACTAATATCTTCGGTGGAACACCAAACTTAGAATTACACTTTCACTCTTGGATTGTTTTGGTGTGAAACACCAAACTTAGCTCCTTGTAATACAGGGGAAATAACTTGTGGTCTTTATTCAAATGACGATGAAAAAGAAACTACCTTAGGTTGGGTTGCCTCCCAACAAAGCGCTCTTTTAGCGTCACTAGCTCGACGATCTGCCTCCATCAGGGTGGTTGGTAGTGCTTCAAGTCCTCCCCCCTTGCAGTAAATCTATCTCCATTGGCTTCATCAAGGATCTCCACATGTTCCAAGGAGAGAACTCTGTTGATGGTAAAAACTTTAGGTAGCTGAGATGGGATGGTGGGGAGATCAGGGGGAATGGCTGGGAAGTAAGCTGAGATTACTTTATCCCCTGGAGAGAAGTCCTCTGTGGGGATCTTCTTGTTCCTCCACCTCCTTGGTACCTTCTTCTTTGTTCCTTTTGATCTTGCCTTGCTCTTTGTGCCCTCCTCTTCCAAAGAGATTTTGTTGCTGGTCTCATATAACTTTCGTGGTTTAGGTTCCTCCTGATTTTCCTTGAGCTGTGTCAGCTTCTGAACGCCTTGTTCATCAACTAAGGGGATTCCCAAATGTGCTAGTTGTGCTTCAGTGCCTGTTTCTTCCTTCAGTATCTCACTGTGATCTTTGCTTGGTTCTTTGTTCTCTTGATCTGTTTCTTGTGAGGGCTTGAAAACATTAAAAGTGAGTTATTCATCATGGATCCTCAAAATTAGCTCCCCTCGCTCCACATCTATAAGTGCTCTGGCTGTAGCTAGGAATGGTCTTCCCAATATGATTGGGTGGAGGTGACTCTCTTCCATGTCCAATATGACAAATTCTGTGGGAAGGAAGTATTTCCCAACCTTCACCAGTACATTTTCAACCACTCCTACTGCATGTTTTTGAGTTTTGTCAGCTAGCCTGATAACTACATCTGTGGGTATTGTCTCATTGATCTGCAGCCTCTTCACAAGGGATAAAGGCATTAAGTTGATGCTTGCTCCCAAATCGCAAAGTCCTTTATCAAACATTATTTCTCCTATAACATAAGTGATGTAGAAACTCCCTGGGTCCTTCCTTTTTGTAGGAAACTCTGGTTGAATGAGAGCACTGCACTCCTTATTCATCACTATTGTTTGTCCTTCCTTGAGTGAGCTTTTCTTGGTCAGCAGCTCCTTCATATACTTGATGTATGAGGGCATTTGTTGGAGAGCTTTGATGAATGGTATGTTCACATGGAGGGATGCAAACATGTCAAGAAACCTTGAGTATATTCTCTTCTCTACACAGCCATTTAGTAATTAGGGAAAGGGTACATAGAGTCTCAGCAACTCCTTCTGTGTCAGCTCTTTCCGTGTAATTGTGGTTTCTTGATGATTCTCCCCCTGCTTTCCTGCTGAAGTGTCTTCAGGTTGTTCTAATGGGTTGTTCAGCTCTTCCTCAGTCTCCTTATCACTTATAGTAACCATCTTGCAATCTTCCCATCTGACTTTCTTTGCTTCACCTCTCGGATTTTTCTCTGTGTCACTTGGAAAGCTATCAGTAGGTTTGGGAATCTGCTTAGAGAGGTATCCCACTTGAAATTCCAGCCTCTTGATGGTGTCTCCCTGATTCTTGATATTGGCTCGCACCTCCTCCTTGAATACCTTATTATCTTGAATCTCTTTGCATATGCCCTCAAGCAGAGTCTCAATTCTGGAGAGTCTATCTTCAGATGATGGTGAGTTGAAAGTGGATGGGTGAGTTGGGTCATTTTGGTTTTGGTATAGATGTGGAGAGGTGTTGTTAGGGTGGTGTTGATATGATCTCTGTGTGGAATGTTGGTGAGCTACATTGTTGTTGTGGTTGTGACATCTCTGATCTTGGCTTTGATCTTATTGATTTCCCCACCCAAAGTTTGGGTGATTCCTCCATCCAGGGTTGTAGGTTTTGGAGTATGGATCATGGGTCTGCCTGGGTGAGTTTCCAATGTAGTTGGCTTGTTCTTGCTCCTCCTCTGCCTCAGCATTCACTCCCTCTTGGGTTGCTAATGAGGTGGTGATTGCTACCACTTGGTTCCTCTCCATCTTCTTGGTGAGGTCATCCAGTGGTGTGCAGAAATTGTGATTACACTTTGATTATGTAAAATTCATTGCTCTTTCTTTCCCTGGTAATGGCGCCAAAAACATGATGCCAATACCATGGTTCACAAATTCGCACAACTAACCAGCAAGTGCACTGGGTCGTCCAAGTAATACCTTACGTGAGTAAGGGTCGAATCCCACGGAGATTGTTGGTATGAAGCAAGCTATGGTCACCTTGTAAATCTCAGTCAGGCAGGTATAAAATAGTAATGGGGTTTTCGAAAATAATTAATAAAATAAGGATAGAAATACTTATGTAAATCATTGGTGAGAATTTCAGATAAGCGAATAGAGATGCGTTCGTTCCTCTGAACCTCTGCTTTCCTGCTATCTTCATCCAATCAGTCTTACTCCTTTCCATGGCTGGCTTTTTGTAATGCATCCCATTGTCAATGGCTACTTTTGGTCTTCTCTCGGGAAAATGATCCAAATGCCCTGTCACGGCACGGCTAATCGTCTGGAGGCATCACCCTTGTCAATGGTTACATCATATCCTCTCAGTGAATATGGTCAACGCACCCTGTCACGGCACGGCTATTCATCTGTCGGTTCTCGATCATGCTGGAATAGGATTTACTATCCTTTTGCGTCTGTCACTACGCCCAGCAATCGCGAGTTTGAAGCTCGTCACAGTCATTCAATCATTGAATCCTACTCGGAATACCACAGACAAGGTTTAGACTTTCCGGATTCTCTTGAATGCCGCTATCATTCTAGCTTATGCCACGAAGATCCCAATATCTCGGACTCGGTCCCCTGTATTAGTAATCTAAGAGATACTCATTCAGTCTAATGTAGAACGGAAGTGGTTGTCAGGCACGCGTTCATAGGAAATGATGATGATTTTCACGTTCATTACATTCAGGTTGAAGTGCGAATGAATATCTTAGAAGCGGATCAAGTTAAATTGAATAGAAAACAGTAGTACTTTGCATTAATCTTTGAAGAACAGCAGAGCTCCACACCTTAATCTATGAAGTGCAGAAACTCTACCGTTGAAAATACATAAGTGAAAGGTCCAGGCATGGCCGAATGGCCAGCCCCCAAAACGAGATCACAGGATCAAAAATACAATCCAGGATGTCTAATACAATAGTAAAAGGTCCTATTTATAATCGACTAGCTACTAGGGTTTACAGAAGTAAGTAATTGATGCATAAATCCACTTCCGGGGCCCACTTGGTGTGTGCTTGGGCTGATCTTGAGTCTTACACGTGTAGAGGTCATTCCTAGAGTTGAACGCCAGCTTTTATGCCAGTTTGGGCGTTGAACTCCACTTTGCAGCTTGTTTCTGGCGTTGAACGCCAGAATTGGGCAGAAAGCTGGCGTTGAACGCCAGTTTGCGTCATCTAAACTTGGGCAAAGTATGGACTATTATATATTGCTGGGAAGCCCTGGATGTCTACTTTCCAATGCAATCGAAAGCATGCCATTTCGAGTTCTGTAGCTCTAGAAAATTCATTTTGAGTGCAGGGAGGTCAGAATCCAACAGCATCAGCAGTCCTTCTTCAACCTCTGAATCTGATTTTTGCTCAGGTCCCTCAATTTCAGCCAGAAAATACCTGAAATCACAGAAAAACACACAAACTCATAGTAAAGTCCAGAAATGTGAATTTAACATAAAAACTAATGAAAACATCCCTAAAAGTAACTAGATTCTACTAAAAACATACTAAAAACAATGCCAAAAAGCGTATAAATTATCCGCTCATCACAACACCAAAGTTAAATTGTTGCTTGTCCCCAAGCAACTGAAAATCAAATAGGATAAAAAGAAGAGAATATACTATAAATTCCAAACTATCAATGAAACATAGCTCCAATTAAATGAGCGGGACTTATAGCTTTTTGCCTCTTGAATAGTTTTGGCATCTCACTTTATCCATTGAGGTTCAGAATGATTGGCATCTATAGGAACTCAGAGTTCAGATAGTGTTATTGATTCTCCTAGTTCAGTATGATTCTTGAACACAGCTATTTTATGAGTCTTGGCCGTGGCCCTAAGCACTTTGTTTTCCAGTATTACCACCGGATACATAAATGCCACAGACACATAATTGGGTGAACCTTTTCAGATTGTGACTCAGCTTTGCTAAAGTCCCCAATTAGAGGTGTCCAGGGTTCTTAAGCACACTCTTTTTTTGCTTTGGACCTTGACTTTAACCGCTCAGTCTCAAGTTTTCACTTGACACCTTCACGCCACAAGCACATGGTTAGGGACAGCTTGGTTTAGCCGCTTAGACCAGGATTTTATTCCTTTAGGCCCTCCTATCCACTGATGCTCAAAGCCTTGGGATCCTTTTTATTTACCCTTGCCTTTTGGTTTTAAGGGTTATTGGCTTTTTGCTCTTGCCTCTTGGTTTTAAGAGCTTTTGGCTTTTTCGGCTTGCTTTTTCTTTCTATTTTTTTTTTCGCCTATTTTTTTTTCTTTTTTTTGTCTGCAAGCTTTGTTCTTTGCTGCTTTTTCTTGCTTCAAGAATCATTTTTATGATTTTTCAGATTATCAAATAACATGTCTCCTTGTCATCATTCTTTCAAGAGCCAACATATTTAACATTCTCAAACAACAACTTCAAAAGACATATGCACTGTTTAAGCATACATTCAGAAAACAAGAAGCATTGTCACCACATCAATATAATTAAACTAAGTTCAAGGATAAATTTGAAACTCATGTACTTCTTGTTCTTTTGAATTAAAATATTTTTCATTTAAGAGAGGTGATGGATTCATAGGACATTCATAACTTTAAGAAAAAGTTACTAACTACTAATGATCATGTAATGAAGACACAAACATAGATAAGCACATAACATAGAAAACGAAAAACAGAGAATGTAAGAACAAGGAATGAGTCCACCTTAGTGATGGTGGCGTTTTCTTCTTCACGAACCAATGATGTCTTTGAGCTCTTCTATGTCTCTTCCTTGTCTTTGTTGCTCCTCCCTCATTGCTTTTTGATCTTCTCTTATTTCATGAAGGATGATGGAGTGCTCTTGATGTTCCACCCTTAGTTGTCCCATATTGGAACTCAATTCTCCTAGGGAGGTGTTGATTTGCTCCCAATAGTTTTGTGGAGGAAAGTGCATTTGAGGCATCTCTGGGATCTCATGGTGATGAGCTTCATACGCCTCTTGAGCTCCATGAATGGGCTCTCTTGCTTGCTCCATCTTTTTCTTAGTGATGGGCTTGTCCTCTTTAATGAGGATATCTCCCTCTATGTCAATCCCAGCCGAATTGCATAGGTGGCAAATGAGGTGAGGAAAGGCTAACCTTGCCATAGTGGAGGACTTGTCAGCCACCTTGTAGAGTTCTTGAGGTATAATCTCATGAACTTCCACCTCTTTTCCAATCATGATGCTATGGATCATGATGGCCCGGTCTATAGTAACTTCAGACCGGTTGTTAGTGGGAATGATTGAGCATTGAATGAACTCCAACCATCCTCTAGCTACAGGCTTGAGGTCCAATCTTCTTAGTTGAACCGGCTTGCCTTTGGAGTCAATCTTCCATTGAGCTCCTTCTACACATATGTCCATAAGGACTTGGTCCAACCTTTGATCAAAGTTGACTCTCCTTGTGTAGGGGCGTGCGTTCTCTTCCATGTTTGGCAAGTTGAACGCCAATTTCACATTTTCCGGACTAAAATCTAAGTATTTCCCCCGAACCATTGTAACATAGTTCTTTGGATCCGGGTTCTTACTTTGATCATGGTTCTTGGTGATCCATGCATTGGCATAGAACTCTTGAACCATTAGGATGCCGACTTGTTGGATGGGATTTGTTAGAACTTCCCAACCTCTTCTTTGAATTTCATGTCGGATCTCCGGATACTCATTTCTTTTGAGTTTGAAAGGGACCTCAGGGATCACCTTTTTCTTGGCCACAACATCATAGAAGTGGTCTTGATGGGCTTTGGAGATGAACCTTTCCATCTCCCATGACTCGGAGGTGGAGACTTTTGTCTTCCCTTTTCCTTTCTTAGAGGATTCTCCGGTCTTAGGTGCCATCAATGGTAATGGAAAAACAAAAAGCTTATGCTTTTACCACACCAAACTTAGAATTTTGCTCGCCCTCAAGCAAGAGAAGAAAGAATAGATGAAGAAGAAGAAGAAATGGAGGAGAGGGAGAAGGTGATGTGGTTCGGCCAAGAAGGGTATAGAGGGGTGTGTTGTGTGAATTTGATGAAGAATGGAGGGCTTTATATAGGGAAGGGAGGGGGGAAAGGTTTCGGCCATATGGGTGGGTTTGGGTGGGAAATTGGTTTTGAATTTTGAAGGTAGGTGGGGTTTATGAGGTAGGTTTATGGGAAAGAGAGGATGGATGTGAGTGGTGAAGATTTAATAGGGAAGAGGGATGGAGGTGATAGGTGAAGGGTTTTGGGGAAGAGTGTTTATGGGATTGTGTGAAAGGGGGGTGAGAAAAAGTGAGTGGAGGTAGGTGGAGATCTTGTGGGGTCTACAGATCCTGAGATGATCCTGTGCGGTCCACAGATCCTGAGATGATCCTGTAGGGTCCACAGATCCTGAGGTGTTCAAGGATTTACAACCTTGCACCAAAGTAGGCATGCAAAATGCCTTTGCACACAACTCTGGGCATTCAGCGCCAGGTTGGTGCCTATTTTGGGCGTTCAACGCCCATTTGCTGCCATTTCTAGCGTTGAACGCCAGAACCATGCTTGTTCTGGGTGTTCAGCGCCAGGATGCTACCCATTTTGGGCGTTTAGCGCCAGAACCATGCTCTGTTCTGGCGTTGAACGCCAGACAGATGCTCCTCCAGGGTGTGATTTTTCTTCTGCTGTTTTTGATTCCGTTTTTGATTTTTTTGTTTATTTTGTGACTCCACATGATCATGAACCTATAAAGACATATAACTAAGAAGAATATAGTTAGATAAATAAAAATTGTGTTGCCTCCCAATAAGCGCTTCTTTAATGTCAATAGCTTGACAGTGGGCTCTCATGGAGCCTCACAGATGTACAGAGCTTTGTTGAGACTCTCCAACACCAAACTTAGAGTTTGGATATGGGAGTTCAACACCAAACTTAGAGTTTGGTTGTGGCCTCCCAACAACAAACTTAGAGTTTGACTGTGGGGGCTTTGTTTGACTCTGCTTTGAGAGAAGCTTTTTATGCTTCCTCTCCATGGGTGCAGAGAGAGATCCTTGAGTTGTAAACACAAGGTTGTCCTCATTCAATTGAAGGATTAATTCTCCTCTGTCCACATCAATCACAGCTCTTGCTGTGGCTAGGAAAGGTCTTCCTAGGATGATGGATTCATCCTCTTCCTTTCCAGTATCCAGGACTATGAAATCAGCAGGGATGTAAAGGCCTTCAACCTTTACTAGCACGTCCTCTACTTGTCCATAAGCCTGTTTTCTTGAATTGTCTGCCATATCTAATGAGATTTTATCAGCTTGCACCCCATAGATTCCCAGTTTCTCTATTACAGAGAGTGGCATGAGGTTTATTCCTGAACCAAGGTCACACAGAGCCTTAAAGATCATGGTGCCTATGGTACAAGGTATTATGAACTTTCCAGGATCTTGTTTCTTCTGAGGCAATGTCAGTTGATCCAGATCACTTAGTTCATTGATGAACAAGGGAGGTTCATCTTCCCATGTTTTAATACCAAATAATTTGGCATTCAGCTTCATGATTGCACCAAGAAACTTGGCAGTTTGCTCTTCAGTAACATCCTCATTCTCTTTAAAAGAGGAATACTCATCAGAGCTCATGAAGGGCATAAGAAGGTTTAATGGAATCTCTATGGTCTATAGACGAGCCTCAGAGTCCTTTGGTTCCTCAAAGGGAAGCTCCTTATTGATCACTGGACGTCCCAGGAGGTCTTCCTCCTTGGGATTCACGTCCTCTCCTCTCCTCACAGGTTCGGCCATGATGCTTATGTCAATGGCCTTGCACTCTCCTTTTGAATTCTCTTCTGTATTGCTTGGGAGAGTACTAGGAGGGATTTCAGTGATCCTCTTACTCAGGTGGCCCACTTGTGCTTCCAAATTTCTAATAGAAGACCTTGTTTCATTCATGAAACTCACAGTGGCCTTAGATAGATCAGAGACTAAGTTTGCTAAATTAGAAGTATTTTGTTCAGAGTTCTCTGTTTGTTGCTGAGTGGATGATGGAAAAGGTTTATTATTGTTAAACCTATTTCTTCCACCATTATTAAAGCCTTGTTGAGGCTTTTGATCCTTCCATGAGAAATTTGGATGATTTCTCCATGATGAGTTATAGGTGTTTCCATAAGGTTCACCTAAGTAATTCACCTCTGCTATTGCAGGGTTCTCAGGATCATAAGCTTCTTCTTCATAAGAAGCCTCTTGAGTACTGTTGGATGCAGCTTGCATTCCATTCAGACTCTGGGAAATCATATTGACTTACTGAGTCAATATTTTATTCTGAGCCAATATGGCATTCAGAGTATCAATTTCAAGAACTCCCTTCTTCATAGGCATCCCATTACTCACAGGATTCCTTTCAGAGGTGTACATGAACTGGTTATTAGCAACCATGTCAATGAGTTCTTGAGCTTCTGCAGGCATTTTCTTTAGGTGAATGGATCCACCTGCAGAAGTATCCAATGACATCTTAGATAACTCAGACAGACCATCATAGAATATATCCAGGATGGTCCATTCTGAAAGCATGTCAGAAGGACACTTTTTGGTCAGTCCTTTGTATCTCTCCCAAGCTTCATAGAGGGATTCACCTTCTTTCTGTTTGAAGGTTTGAACATCCACTCTAAGCTTGCTCAGCTTTTGAGGAGGGAAGAACTTGGCTAGGAAAACCTTGACCAGCTTATCCCAAGAGTTCAGGCTATCCTTAGGTTGAGAGTCTAACCATATTCTAGCTCTGTCTCTTACAGCAAATGGGAAAAGCATGAGCCTGTAGACTTCAGGATCTACTCCATTAGTCTTAACAGTATCACAGATCTGCAAGAATTCAGTTAAGAACTGAAAAGGATCTTCAGATGGAAGTCCATGAAACTTGCAGTTCTGCTGCATCAGAGAAACTAATTGAGGTTTCAGCTCAAAGTTGTTTGCTCCAATGGCAGGAATGGAGATGCTTCTTCCATGTATATTGGAATTTGGTGCAGTAAAGTCACCAAACATTCTCCTTGCATTGTTGTTGGGTTCGGCTGCCATCTCCTTTACTTGTTCGAAATTTTCAATCAAGTTGTCTCTGGATTGTTGTAATTTAGCTTCTCTTAATTTCCTCTTCAAAGTCCTTTCAAGTTCTGGATCAGCTTCCACAAGAATGCCTTTTTCTCTGTCCCTGCTCATAAGAAAGAGGAGAGAAAAAGAAAAGAAGAGGAATCCTCTATGTCACAGTAAAGAGGTTCCTTATTATTAGTAGAAGAAAAGAAGAAGAGAAAAATCTGAACTCAGAAAGAGAGAGAGGGTTCGACTTTGGTGAGTGATGTGAGGAAGAGGTGTTAGTAGATGAATAAAAAAATAGAATAAGATGAGGAAGAAGGTGAATTTTCGAAAATTATTTTTGAAAAAGAGTTAGCGATTTTTGAAAATGGTTTTTAAAAAATGTTAGTAATTTTCAAAAATTAAAATAAGAATTTAAAATAATTAGTTAATTAAAAAGAAATTTTGAAAAAGAGGGAAGATATTTTCGAAAATAGAGAGAGAGAGTTAGTTAGGTGGTTTTGAAAAAGGTAAGAAACAAACAAAAAGTTACTTAGTTAGTTGAGACAAAAATCAATTTTGAAAAGATAAGGAGTTGGGAAGTTAGAGAAGATATTTTGAAATCAAATATTTGAAAAAGATATGATAAGAAGATATTTTGAAAAGATATGATTGAAATTAGTTTTTGAAAAAGATTTAATTTTTAAAATCACAATTAATGACTTGATTCACAAGAAATCATAAGATATGATTCTAGAACTTAAAGTTTGAATCTTTCTTAACAAGCAAGTAACAAACTTGAAATTTTTGAATCAAAACATTAATTGTTATTGTTATTTTTGAAAATTTGATGTAAAAATAAGAAAAAGATTTTTAAAAAATATTTTTGGAATTTTCGAAAATAACTAAGAAATTTGAAAAAGATTTGATTTTTGAAAAAGATAAGAATTTCAAATTGAAAATTTGATTTGACTCATAAGAAACAACTTGATTCTAAAAATTTTTGAAAAAGTCAATCCAAATTTTCGAATTTGATGAGAGAGAAAGGGAAAGATATTTTTTTGATTTTTGAATTTTTATGATGAGAGAGAAAAACAAGAAAAATGATGCAATGCATGAGAATTTTAGATCAAAACATGTGATGCATGCAAGAATGCTATGAATGTCAAGATGAACACCAAGAACACTATGAAGATCATGATGAACATCAAGAACATATTTTTGAAAAATTTTTAATGCAAAGAAAACATACAAGACACCAAACTTAGAATTCTTTAATGCTTAGACATTAAGAATTCAAGAATGCATATGAAAAACAAGAAAAGACACAAAACATGAAATGCAAAGATCAAACAAGAAGACTTACCAAGAACAACTTGAAGATCATGAAGAACACTATGAATGCATGATTATTTTCGAAAAAATGTAAGATGCACATGTAATTGACACCAAACTTATAACATGACTCAAGACTCAAACAAGAAACATGAAAAATATTTTTGATTTTTTTTTTAAATTTTTTTTATTTTTTTTTCGAAAATTATTTGTAAAAAAAAAATTAGGATTCCAAAATTTTTAATATGAATTCCAGGAATCTTGCTATGTTAGTCTAAAGCTTCAGTCCAGGAATTAGACATGGCTCACTAGCTAGCCAAGCTTTCAATGAAAGCTTTGGTCCAAAACACTAGACATG
This sequence comes from Arachis hypogaea, assembly GCF_003086295.3. Taxonomy (NCBI): domain Eukaryota; kingdom Viridiplantae; phylum Streptophyta; class Magnoliopsida; order Fabales; family Fabaceae; genus Arachis; species Arachis hypogaea. Next base: position 77,707,566 of record NC_092053.1, read on the forward strand.
GCCAATGGCCAGCCAAGCTTCAGCAAACATAGATACCTCTCATGTATACAACAGCTAATATTTCATCCAACTTCATATACTTATGAGTGGAAGCCTCAGTCCAAAAGAATTTAGACATGGCTTTACAGCTAGCCAGGCTTCACATGCTTCATGAAACACTAGAATTCATTCTTTAAAAATTTTGAATAAATTTTTTTTTCGAAAACAGGTGAGAAAATTTTGAAATATTTTTGAAAAATTTTTGAAAAGAAAACAAAAAGAAAATTACCTAATCTGAGCAACAAGATGAACCGTCAGTTATCCAAACTCGAACAATCCCCGGCAACGGCGCCAAAAACTTGGTGCGCAGAAATTGTGATTACACTTTGATTATGTAAAATTCATTGCTCTTTCTTTCCCTGGTAATGGCGCCAAAAACATGATGCCAATACCATGGTTCACAACTTCGCACAACTAACCAGCAAGTGCACTGGGTCGTCCAAGTAATAACTTACGTGAGTAAGGGTCGAATCCCACGGAGATTGTTGGTATGAAGCAAGCTATGGTCACCTTGTAAATCTCAGTCAGGCAGGTATAAAATAGTAATGGGGTTTTCGAAAATAATTAATAAAATAAGGATAGAAATAATTATGTAAATCATTGGTGAGAATTTCAGATAAGCGAATAGAGATGCGTTCGTTCCTCTGAACCTCTGCGTTCCTGCTATCTTCATCCAATCAGTCTTACTCCTTTCCATGGCTGGCTTTTTGTAATGCATCCCATTGTCAATGGCTACTTTCGGTCTTCTCTCGGGAAAATGATCCAAATGCCCTGTCACGGCACGGCTAATCGTCTGGAGGCATCACCCTTGTCAATGGTTACATCCTATCCTCTCAGTGAATATGGTCAACGCACCCTGTCACGGCACGGCTATTCATCTGTCGGTTCTCGATCATGCTGGAATAGGATTTACTATCCTTTTGCGTCTGTCACTACGCCCAGCAATGGCGAGTTTGAAGCTCGTCACAGTCATTCAATCATTGAATCCTACTCGGAATACCACAGACAAGGTTTAGACTTTCCGGATTTTCTTGAATGCCGCCATCATTCTAGCTTATGCCATGAAGATCCCAATATCTCGGACTCGGTCCCCTGTATTAGTAATCTAAGAGATACTCATTCAGTCTAATGTAGAACGGAAGTGGTTGTCAGGCACGCGTTCATAGGGAATGATGATGATTGTCACGTTCATCACATTCAGGTTGAAGTGCGAATGAATATCTTAGATGCGGAACAAGTTGAATTGAATAGAAAATAGTAGTACTTTGCATTAATCTTTGTGGAACAGCAGAGCTCCACACCTTAATCTATGAAGTGCAGAAACTCTACCGTTGAAAATACATAAGTGAAAGGTCCAGGCATGGCCGAATGGCCAGCCCCCAAAACGAGATCACAGGATCAAAAAGACAATCCAAGATGTCTAATACAATAGTAAAAGGTCCTATTTATAATAGACTAGCTACTAGGGTTTACAGAAGTAAGTAATTGATGCATAAATCCACTTCTGGGGCCCACTTGGTGTGTGCTTGGGCTGAGCTTGAGTGTTACACGTGTAGAGGTCATTCCTAGAGTTGAACGCCATCTTTTATGCCAGTTTGGGCGTTGAACTCCACTTTGCAGCTTGTTTCTGGCGCTGAACGCCAGAATTAGGCAGAGAGCTGGCGTTGAACGCCAGTTTGCGTCATCTAAACTTGGGCAAAGTATGGACTATTATATATTTCTGGAAAGCCCTGGATGTCTACTTTCCAATGCAATCGGAAGCATGCCATTTCGAGTTCTGTAGCTCCAGAAAATCCATTTTGAGTGCAGGGAGGTCAGAATCCAACAGCATCAGCAGTCCTTCTTCAACCTCTGAATCTGATTTTTGCTCAAGTCCCTCAATTTCAGTCAGAAAATACCTGAAATCACAGAAAAACACACAAACTCATAGTAAAGTCCTGAAATGTGAATTTAACATAAAAACTAATGAAAACATCCCTAAAAGTAACTAGATTCTACTAAAAACATACTAAAAACAATGCCAAAAAGCGTATAAATTATCCGCTCATCACAACACCAAAGTTAAATTGTTGCTTGTCCCCAAGCAACTGAAAATCAAATAGGATAAAAAGAAGAGAATATACTATAAATTCCAAACTATCAATGAAACATAGCTCCAATTAAATGAGCGGGACTTATAGCTTTTTGCCTCTTGAATAGTTTTGGCATCTCACTTTATCCATTGAGGTTCAGAATGATTGGCATCTATAGGAACTCAGAGTTCAGATAGTGTTATTGATTCTCCTAGTTTAGTATGATGATTCTTGAACACAGCTATTTTATGAGTCTTGGCCGTGGCCCTAAGCACTTTGTTTTCCAGTATTACCACCGGATACATAAATGCCACAGACACATAATTGGGTGAACCTTTTCAGATTGTGACTCAGCTTTGCTAAAGTCCCCAATTAGAGGTGTCCAGGGTTCTTAAGCACATTCTTTTTTTGCTTTGGACCTTGACTTTAACCGCTCAGTCTCAAGTTTTCACTTGACAACTTCACGCCACAAGCACATGGTTAGGGACAGCTTGGTTTAGCCGCTTAGACCAGGATTTTATTCCTTTAGGCCCTCCTATCCACTGATGCTCAAAGCCTTGGGATCCTTTTTATTTACCCTTGCCTTTTGGTTTTAAGGGTTATTGGCTTTTTGCTCTTGCCTCTTGGTTTTAAGAGCTTTTGGCTTTTTCTGCTTGCTTTTTCTTTCTATTTTTTTTTGCCTATTTTTTTTCTTTTTATTTTTTCTGCAAGCTTTGTTCTTTGCTGCTTTTTCTTGCTTCAAGAATCATTTTTATGATTTTTTAGATTATCAAATAACATGTCTCTTTGTCATCATTCTTTCAATAACATTCTTGCTTCAATGGTCTTCTTTTTGTTCAGAGATCCTCCGGATGAATGGTCTACTGCCTTCTTTGATTCATAAGAGAGGCCTTCATAGAAAATGTGTAGTTGCACCCATTCATTGAACATATCTGGTGGACACCTTCTTGTCAGGTCCTTAAACCTCTCCCATGCTTCATATAGAGTCTCACCATCCTGCTGCCTGAATGTTTGCACCTCAGCTCTCAGCCTGTTGATCCGTTGAGCAGGATAGAATCTTGCCAAGAATTTGTTCATCACATCTTCCCAGGTTGCTAAACTCTCCTTTGGAAAGGATTCCAGCCATTTAGATGCCTTGTCCTTAAGTGAGAAAGGGAACAAAAGTAGTCTATAGGTGTCAGGATGAACACCATTAGACTTTACAGTATCACATATCCTCAGGAAGGTGGTTAGATGTTGATTGGGGTCTTCTTGGACACTTCCTCCGAATGAACAATTGTTCTGAACAAAGGTGATGAGCTGTGGCTTTAGTTCAAAGTTGTTGGCATGTATGGTTGGCCTTTGGATGCTGCTTCCACAGTTTCCTGGGTTTGGGTTGATGTAAGAACCCAGAACTCTTCTCTCTTGTCCAGCCTGATGCGCTGGACCTTCTCTGCCATGGTTGTGAGCCTCTTCTTCATGATGGTTCTCCATGTTTTCATCCATGTCTGGTTCAAAGTACTCCTCCTCTTCCTCAGCACCAACTACTCTCTTTCCTCTTGCTTCCCTCCTTAATCTACGGAAGGTCCTCTCAGGTTCAGAATCAAAGGAAGTTGAAGCCCCGCTTCTTCTCCCTGTCATACAACCAACAAGGCACAAGCAAGGAAATAGATGCAGAAAGTACTCTTGTTAAAATTGCTGTTAGTGTGAGTGATGCAATATATCAAACAGTTAGTGGGTTAGTGAACTGAATGGTAAATAACTAAGAAAAAGGAGTAGGGGGAAGGGAGAAAAATTACTAAAACTGAAAGTAATCAACTCAAACAGAAATTAAAAAGAAAAATGCTCAATCTAGTTATCCTCCAATTTAGTCATTGTTGATACAAAATCAATCCCCGGCAACGGCGCCATAAACTTGATAGCACGGAAACTTGTCTCTTAACAATTTTCCTTCGGCAAGTATACCGAATTGTCGTCAAGTAAAAACTCACAATAGAGTGAGGTCGAATCCCACAAGGATTGATTGGTCAAGCAACTTTAATTAGAGGAATGTTCTAGTTGAGCGAAGCAGAATTTGGTTTGAGAGTTGCAGGAAATTAAATGGCGGGAAAGTAAATAGCAGAAATTGTAAATGCTGGAAGTAAAGAGCTGAAAGTAAATGACGGAAAGTAAATTGCAGAATTATAAATGGGAATGGAGAAGATGCTCATAAAAGTAAATTTCAGAAATTAAAGAGAATGGATAAGATCAGAAATGGGGGTTCATTGGGCTTAGGAGATGTTGCATTCTCCGGATCAAGTTCATTTTCTTCTCTTCCTCAATCAATGCATTCATTGATCTCCTTGGCAATCTTAAGTGATCGAATTCCAATTCCTTGGCAATTCAATCTCTCAAATCTTGATCAATAGCCAATTCCTTGGTCAATTGCTCATGAGAAGAGATGAAGTATGGTCACTGATTATACCACATGCATTCCCAAATCAAGTGTTGGTAGGATTATAGTCACCATACCCAACCAAACCCAATTTGGTCCAACATAAGAAAGCATTTCTAGCATGATCTCTTCATTCCTCTTCCAAGGTTCAGAAGAGATCTAAGTATGAATAGCTTCTTTTCCAAGATAACTACCCAATTGGATGAAGATTGAAAGCTTTCTAGTAAAATCAAGAGAAAATATAGAAGAAGAGTAATGAAAACTAGTATTGATCCATCAAATTACAACAGAGCTCCCTAACCCAATGAAAGGGGTTTAGTTGTTCATAGCTCTGGAAATGGAAAACAAAGATGGAGAATACATCATGAAAACTAGAACTAGAAGTGCAGAGAAAGTAAATTATACAGAGAGTAGTTCTCAATTTTCCATCCCCCAAAAGCTGCTTTCTAATTCAAAACTACCCCTATATATACTACTCTTCTGATCTTCTAGTTGGTTCTTCAAGTCTTGGATATGGGCCTTTGGATCTTGAGTTTGAAGCAGTTATACTCTTCAGTGGGCTTAGCTTTACTTGCAGAGAGAAAGTGTGAAGTAGGCAGGGTGTTTAGCTCAGGATGTTAGTGGCGTTAACGTTAAGTGAGAGTGTAGGTTCGAGAACATTAGTGGCAATCACCTTTTTCACTAACGTTCCTCACCCAGGGATGATCCATGTTAACTTCAACTTTAGTGGCACCAACGTGACCACTAACGTTGCCTCTTGGTCCTTCGCACACGTTATTGGGGCTCACCTTTTCCAATAACGTTGAGAGTCCTCCCTTCCCCTTACGTTAGAGTCCATGTTAGCTTAGTTAACGTGGATCTTAACGTAGGCTTGCCAATCCTTCGAGAACGTTAGTGACACTTACCTTTGTCACTAACGTTCCAAGGTGCCCCTTCTTCCCACGTTAGAGTCCACGTTAACTAAGTTAACGTGGCTTCTAACGTGGTAATGATAGCCATCTCTAACGTTAGTGACAAAGGTGAGTGTCACTAACGTTGGCTCATCATCCTATCCTCAACGTTAGCTTCCACGTTAGTTAACGTGGGAGTTAACGTGGCTCATGGTGGCTCATTGTGGCTCATTCCAATGTTAGTGACAAAGGTGAGTGTCACTAACGTTGGCGATTGATTGCTTTCTCTACGTTAGCTTCCACGTTAACTAAGTAAACGTAGGAGTTAACATAGCTCAAGGTGGCTTAGCCCAACGTTAGTGACAATGATGAGTGTCACTAACGTTGGCCACTCTTTTGTTTCCCAACGTTAGAGTACACGTTAACTAAGTTAACGTGGAGGCTAACGTGGCCAATATGAGCTTGGTCCAACGTTAGTGACAAAGGTGAGTGTCACTAACGTTGGCTCCACTTTCTTTCTTCCACGTTAGAGTTCACGTTAACTTAGTTAACGTGACTCTTAACGTGGGCTATGATGGCTTCGAGGACGTTATTGGCGATTACTTTTCTCATTAACGTTGCAAGCTAGCTCCCATTCCACGTTAGTGGTCATGTTAGTTAGACTAACGTGGCTGCTAACGTGGTTCTTTCTTGCTTCCTTTGTCCTGAAATCAAGCAATAAAGTGCATCAAAGTTCTAATCCACATCATGAGACATGCATCATCTAATTTGTCATATAATTCATGCATAATTCTCATGAAACCATGTAAAGCGAACCATGTTTGCTCGAATCAAGATGTAAGTGAAATTCTACCCAAAACTTGCTTATTTCCTAAGAAAATGCATGAAACTACCCTAAAACAGTAAAGAAAAGGTCAGTGAAACTGACCAAAATGCCCCGGCATCATGCAACTATGGCAAATCTTATATCATTTTGAAGCCCCAGATGTTAGCTTTCCAACGCAACTGGAACCGCATCATTTGGACCTCTGTAGCTCAAGTTATGGTCGTTTAAGTGCGAAGAGGTCGGCTTGACAGCTTTTGCGATTCCTTCATTTCTTCATGAGCTCTCCATTTTTACATGCTTTTCGTTCATTCCCTTGATCCAATCTTTGCCTCCTAAATCTGAAATCACTTAACAAACATATCAAGGTATCTAATTGAATCAAAGGTAAATTAGATTTAGCTATTTTAAGACCTAAAAACATGTTTTCACCCTAAAGCACAATTAAAGAAGAATTTATAAAACCATGCTATTTCATTGAATAAATGTGAGGAAAGGTTATCAAAACCCTCTAAATTCAACACAAGACAAACCCTAAATATGGGGTTTATCAGCCGCCTATGTGGTTGAACCACTGGCTTAGCATCATCCTCCAATAGGATCTTATGCATGCATCTGGCTGGGCTAATGCCCTTAAGATCACTTATTGACCACCCAAGAGCTATCTTGTGTGTCCTTAGCACTTGAATTAATGCTTTCTCTTCCTGTGGTTCCAAAGTAGAGCTTATGATCACAGGAAAAGTGTCATCTTCTCCCAGAAATACATATTTCAGGGATGGTGGTAGTGGTTTGAGCTCGGTTTTAGGAGGCTTTTCCTCTTCCTGAGGAGTTTTCAGAGGTTCTTCTATTTTCTCTGGTTCCTCCAGATCAGGCTTAACATCTTTAAAAATGTCTTCTAGCTCTGATTCGAGACTCTCAGTTATATTGACCTCTTCCACTAGGGAGTCAATGATATCAGCGCTCATGCAGTCTTTTGATGTGTCTGGATGCTGCATAGCCTTGACAGCGTTCAACTTAAACTCATCCTCATTGACTCTCAGGGTTATCTCCCATTTTTGGACGTCAATGAGGGTTCGCCCAGTTGTTTAGAAAGGTCTTCCTAGAATGAGAGTTGTACTCTTGTGCTCCTCCATTTCCAGCACTACAAAGTCAGTGGAAAAGGCGAATGGCCCAACCTTGACAATCATGTCCTCAATTATGCCTGATGGAATTTTAATGGAGCCATCAGCAAGTTGGAGGCATATCCGGGTTGGTTTAACTTCATCAGTCAAACCAAGCTTTTTGATAGTGGATGCAGGTATTAGGTTGATACTTGCCCCAAGATCACATATAGCTGTCTTGGTACAAGCATCCTCTAATGTGCATGGTATCATAAAGCTTCCGGGATCCTTAAGTTTCTCTAGTAAGCTTTCTAGAATGACTGCACTGTATTCTTCAGTGAGGAAAACCTTTTCAGTTTCTCTCCAATCCTTCTTATGACTTAAGATCTCTTTCATGAACTTAGCATAAGAGGGTATTTGCTCAAGTGCCTCTACAAATGGAATCTTTATTTCAAGAGTCCTGAGATAGTTTGTAAAGCAGGCAAATTGTTTATCCTGTTCTGCTTGGTGGAGTTTCTGAGGATAAGGCATCTTGGCTTTATATTCTTCAACCTTAGTTGCTGCAGGTTTACTTCCTACAGAAGTGGTTGGAGAAGCCTGCTTAAGGGGGTTGTTATCAGCACTTGCAGGTGTCTGATCCCCCATTGGCATTTAAACGCCAGAATTGGGTGCTTTTTGGGCGTTTAATGCCAGATTTCCACCCTTTTCTGGCATTTGGACGCCAGAACTTGCCATCCATTGGGCGTTTAATGCCAATTTTTTTACCTTTTCTGTCATTTGAACGCCAGAATCATTCTTCTCTGGGCTCTTACCATCCTCAGAAGGATTTTGGGCAGTGGTTTAGTTATCCTCTGTCAGTTGTTCCTTCCTTGGCTTTCTGCTGACTTGAGTTGAGATATTCAATGTCTTCCCAATTCTTAACTGAACAGCTTGGCACTCTTCTATTATCTGTTTAGATAGTTGCTGTCTTGTCTGGTTCAATTGTGCTTTCATATTCTTGTTGGCATTTTTAGTGTCTTGTAGCATCTCTTTAAATTCTGCTAACTATTTTGTTATAAGAAGCAATTGCTGATTGAGTTCAACAACTTGTTCTATAGGGCTAAGTTCAGTGGATAGTGCTTTAGCCTCTTCTTTTAGGAGGACTCACTACTTAAGTACAGATGCTGATTTCTAGCAACTGTATCAATGAGCTCTTGAGCCTCTTCAATTGTCTTTCTCATGTGTATAGATCCACCAGCTGAGTGGTCTAGAGACATCTGGGCATTTTCTGTAAGCCCGTAGTAGAAGATGTCTAACTACACCCATTCTGAAAATATTTCAGAAGGGCATTTCCTTAGCATCTCTCTGTACCTCTCCCAGGCATTATAAAAAGATTCATTATCCTCTTGTTTAAAGCCTTGGATGTCCAGCCTTAGTTGTGTCATCCTTTTTGGAGGGAAATATTGATTCAGGAATTTGTCTGATAACTGTTTCCATGTTCTTATGCTTGCTGTGGGTTAGTTATTTAACCACCTCTTAGCTGGATCTTTTACAGCAAATGGAAACAATAATAATCTGTAGACATCCTGATCTACTTCCTTATCACGTACTGTGTCAGCAATTTGTAAGAACTGTGCCAAAAACTCAGTAGGTTCTTCCTGCAAAAGACCGGAATACTGACAATTTTGCTGGAACATGATAATGAGCTGAGGGTTTAGCTCAAAATTGCTGGCTCTGAAGGGGGGTATACAGATACTACTCCCATAGGAAGCAGTAGTGGGGTTAGCATATGACCCCAGAGTCCTTCTAGACTGTTCATTTCCACTTAGGTCCATTATGGAGAAAGGGAGATGATGTGGATTGTAAATAAGAATTTTATACTTTTCTCTATTTCTTTTTTTTGAAAACCGAAATTAAAAGAAAATAAAATAAAATAAAATAAATTAAATTAAATAAAAAACTGAATATAAGTTCAAGAATTAGAAGAAAAAGAAATAAAAGAAAATTGAAAACTAAAATAATTAACTAATTAAAAAGATTCGAAAAATTGTAGGTGAGGATTTTCGAAAAATGAAGAGAGAGAAAGTGGTTAGGATGTTTTGAAAAAGATATGTCTTAAAATCAAAGATACTTGTAAGAAAATAAATAAAAGAAAAGATTTGAAAAAGATATGATTTTAAAATTTTAAAGATTGAAACTTTCTTAACAAGAAAACACCAAACTTAAAATTTTTCAATCAAAATAATAAAATAGGACAAGTAATTCGAAAATTATAGAAAAAAGAAAAAGATTTTGAAAAATTTTAGAAAAGATTTTCGAAAAATATAAAAAGAAAATTGAAAAAGAATTTGTGTTGAAAAAAATTTAAAAAGAAAAAATTTTTAAAATTGAAATTTTGACTTGACTAACAAGAAACTACCAAATTTTAAAAATTTTGACTAAGTCAACCCAAGGAATTCGAAATTGATGAGTAAATAAAGGAAAGGATATTTTTTTTTAATTTAATGAGGAAAGAGAAAAACAATAAAATGACACAAAACTTAGAATTTTTAGATCAACACAAAGAAAACAAACAAGGAAACTTTGAATATCAAGATGAACACCAAGAATACTTTGAAGATCAAGATGAAGACCAAGAACAAATTTTGGAAATCTTTAAGAAAAATAAAAACACAAGGGACACCAAACTTAAAAATTTTTATACTCTGGACACTAATAATTTGAAAATGTATAAGATAAACAGTAACAGACACCAAACAAGAAAATTTAAAGATCAAATAAGAAAAATTATCAAGAACAATTTGAAGATCAAGAGAGAACAAAGAACATGTAATTAAAAATATGAATAAAAATAAAAACATGCAATTAACACCAAACTTAAAACATGAAACTAAACTCAAACAAAAGACTCAATTATTAGTTTATTGGTTTTATCTATTTATTAAAAGTTTTAAAAAAAATCTAGAAAAAGAAAACAAGGATTGGAAAATTTTAACAAAAACAATAATAGAAGACTCAATTTTAGTGACTCTAAACCAAAAAAGATAAATGTTTCCTAATCTAAGCAACAAGATGAACCGTCAGTTGTCCAAACTCGAACAATCCCCGACAACGGCGCCAAAAACTTGGTGCACAAAATTGTGATTACACTTTTCACAACTCTGCACAACTAACCAGCAAGTGCATTGGGTAATCTAAGTAATACCTTATGTGAGTAAGGGTCGATCCCATGGAGATTGTCGGCTTGAAGCAAGCTCTAGTTATCTTGTAAATCTTAGTTAGGAGATTAATGATAAAAATGATTTTTTTTAAGAAAAGTAAATAACATGGAATAAATGGTACTTGTGATTCAGTAATGAGGAATAGGTTGAGGTTCCGGAGATGCTATGTTGTCTGAATCTCTGCTTTCCTACTGTCTTCTTCTCCAAACACGCATGGCTTCCTTCAATGGCAAGCTGTATGATCCTCTCTGATGAAAAATACCAGGTGCAATGTCTGCACGGCTAATCAACTGTCGGATTTCTCGTCTCGGATGAAAAATACCAGGTACAGCTACCGCACGGTTAATCAGCTGTTGATTCTCACTAGCGTCGGAATAGGATCTCTCTATCCTTTTGCACACTGTCATTGTGCCCAACATTTGTGAGTTTGAAGCTCGTCACAGTCATCCCTTCCGAGATCCTACTCAGAATACCACAAACAAGGTTTAGACTTTTCAGATCCTAGGAATGCTGCCAATTGGTTCTAGCCTCTACCACGAAGGTTCTAATCTCACGACTCGGTCCGTGGATCAGAGACCCAAGAGATACGCACTCAAGCTGTCGCCCAATGACTACGTTGAGCTCAGATAGAATGGGAGTGGTTGTCAGGCACGCGTTCATAAATTTGAGAATGATAATGAGTGTCACGAATCATCATATTCTCTATATTGAAGTACGAATGAGTATCTTAGAATAGAATCAAGCGTGATTGAATAGAAAACAGTAGTAATTGCATTAATCCGTTGAAACACAGCAGAGCTCCTCACCCCCCACCTATGGGGTTTAGAGACTCATGTCGTAGGAGATACAATATGAAATGTAAAATGTCATGAGTTACAAAATGAATCTCTAAAAGTAGTTTTTATACTAAACTAGTAACTTAGGTTTACAGAAAAAAAGTAACTAAGTGCAGATAGTGCAGAAATCCACTTCTGGGGCCCACTTGGTGTGCGCTAGGGCTGAGAATTGAAGCTTTCACGTGCATAGGCCATTCTTGGAGTTAAACGCCAGCTTGGGTGCCATTTTGGGCATTTAACTCTAGTTTTGGTGCCAGTTCTGGTGTTTTACTCCAGAAAAGGGTCTCTGGCTGGCGTTTAACGCCAGTTTGGATAATCAAATCTAGGACAAAGTATGGACTATTATATATTGCTGGAAAGCCCAATATGTCTACTTTCCAATGCAATTGAAAGCGCACCAATTGGGCTTTTGTAACTCCAGAAACTCCACTTCAAGTGCAGGAGGGTCAGAATCCAACAGCAATTGCAGTCCTTTCTCAGCCTCTTAATCAGATTTTTGCTCAGGTCCCTCAATTTCAGCCAAAAAATACCTGAAATTATAGAAAAATACACAAACTCATAGTAAAGTCCAGAAATGTGATTTTTTCCTAAAAACTAATAAAATTATAATAAAAAGTAACTAAAACATACTAAAAACTACCTAAAAACAATGCCAAAAAGGGTATAAATTATCCGCTCATCAGTAGCGCTCAAAATTGCAAACGGAGTGCTCATCAAAGGAGAGCACCCATGAATTAAGGGAACTCGTGCACCAAGGCGCATGCCAAGGAGCAGCGTTCAAACAAGTGAACGCTACGTTCATAAAAGTGAACGTTTTCGTGACTTTGGCCCATTAACACAATTGGCACAACACAAAGGCACCAAGGATAAACGTTCAAACAAGTGAACGCCACGTTCACTATAGCGAACGTTTTTGTGACTTTGGCCAAGGAACCAAAGGGGCGCCCCAAAGACACAAGGGGCAGCGTTCACTAATGTAACGCTAATGAAGAAACGCCCACCAAGGAAGCACGTGAGGAAGCCTGCTTGGAGCAGTGAACGTAGCGTTCACTTAGTGAACTGAGCACTCCACTGGAGCATGCATCATCCCTGACCCATTTTCCATTTCAAGGCCAAATCCAAAATTAAAAAGGCCCACTCCAAGCTTTGAAGACCAAAATAGAAAAGTGTATAAATAGGAACAAATTTGATTTGAGAAAGATCTTTAGCTCATTTTTAGTTTTTCACTTTTAATTTTCATTTGGAATTTGGAAATTGGGATTAGATCCAGTTTTCTTTCTGTTTGTTCTTGCTTCTGCAACTTTTACTTTCTGTTTTGGGTTCTTGAATTTAGATTGAAGAATTCCATTGAAGTTCTTCATCTGAGAATCATCTGTTAATTTTCTTTTGATAGTTTTAAGAATTGAAAGTTGGATCTTAATTTCCTTGTCTGTTTTCATTTTCATTTCTTCTACAATTTCTTTTCTGTTTTGTCAAGAGAGTAATTGAGATCTAGATCTACTTTCTGTTCTCATTGCTCTTCTTCAATTTTCAATTTCTCTTTTAGAATTTCATAATTAAGCTAAGTTTTCTTGCTTTTTGTTTCTTCAAGAAATTTTCCATTTCTGTTTTGCTACTGAGCTGAATCTCTTCATCTCATAGCTCTCTGATTTACTTCAATTTACATTTTCTAGTTCAATTCTGAATCCCAGTACCCAAATCTCTTTTATTCTTCAAGCAATTTACATTTCCCAGCAATTTAGATTCACAAATTTAATTTTCTTGCACTTTAAGTTTCAGTCATTTACTTTTCTTGCAATTTAAGTTTCAGCTCTTTTACTTTCTTGCTCTTTAAGTTTCTGTAATTTACTTCTTCTGCACTTTAAGATTCAGCCAATTTATCCTCGCCCTTTTATTTACTTGCAATTTAGCTTCTGTTAATCAAGTTTCACTCAAATTATCAAATATTCGCTTAACTAAATTCATCACCTAACTAAAATTACTCAATCCATCAATCCCTATGGGATCGACCTCACTCTTGTGAGTTATTACTATTTGATGTGACCCGGTACACATGCCGGTGAGTTTGTGTGGAAATCTAATTTTTGCCCATCAGCATGGAATGGCAAAAATTGAACATCCACGCGTACGCGTGGGTCACGCGTACGCGTCAAAAACAAACATTGGAGGTCCAACGTTACCTCAAACGCTGCCTCCAACGTCCGTGATGCCAAGCCCAGAAATTGGAGTTGAGAATTTTGAATCGACGCCTACGTGTCAGTGCCGCGTACGTGTGGATGGAAAAAAAGGCAATGCACGTGTAAGCGTCAAGCACCCTACGTGCGGATGAAAAAAAATACCATTGCACACGTAAGCGTTGAGTATGCGTACGCGTGAAAACGCCAACGTTGGAGGGAATGTTGGAGGTCCAACGCTGAAGCCAACATTCCCTACTTTGTTTTAAAACTGCAAAATGAAAATCTTGCATCCACACGCACGCGTGAAGCACGCGTGCACGTGTATGAGCATTTTTGCCCCTTTTGCGCGGAAGCGCAAGGCACACGTACGCGTGGGTTAGCTGACGTTGGCCCTCCAACGTTGAGTCAAACACCAATGACAACAAGCTTTTTGGTTTTTCTGGTTTTGTTCTAAATGGTGTTTGAGTCAACGTTGGCCCTCAAACGTTGACTCAAACCTGAAGCATCAGGATTCAAAATTCACACGGATCTCTTCCCAACACCAAGGAAAACCAATTGAAGCCATTTTTAACCCAATTCCATCAAGGCCAAAAGCCCAATTCAAAGCTTGAAGATCAATGGAAGAAAGTGTATAAATAGCTTAGAATTTAAGTTAGAGAGGACTTTTTTTTACTTTTACTTTACTGGGCACTTTTACATTCGATTGTAATTTTCATTCTCTGTTTTTTTTAATTTCAGAATGTATCTTTCAATTCCAATTTCCATTTTGAGAGCTATGAACAACTAAACCCCTTTCATTGGGTTAGGGAGCTCTATTGTAATGCAATGGATCAATAGTAGTTTACATCTTCTTCTTCTCTCTTTTCTCTTGATTTTGTTAGAAAACTTTCGGTCTTAATTCAATTGGATAGTTGTCTTGAGAGAGAAGCTATCCATAATTGGAATTCTTTGGAGCCTCAAGAGAGGAATGAAGAGTTCATGCTAGAATTGCTTTCTCACATTGGATTAGATTGGGGGTTGGATGGATATAGTGACATGTAATCCTACCAATACTTTGACCTATGAATTTGTGTAGTATAGTCAGTGACCAAACCTCAACTCTTCCCATGAGCAATTAAATCAAGACATTGGGTAATTGTTCATGCTTAGAGAGATTGGTGAGCCAAGACATTGGGATCCAATCATCTAAGATTGCCAATAAATGTCAATGAATGCATTGATTGAGTAAGAGGTGAAAATGATTTGATCCGGAGAATTCAATATCTCCTGAAACCCAATGAATCCCCATCTCTGATCTACCCATTCTATTTACTTACTACTCTTTAATTTCATATTAAATCCCCATTCCCTTTTAATTTCTTGCAATTTAAGTTCCTGTTCTTTAATTCCAGCAATTTAATTCTCTGTCATTTAATTTCTTGCAATTTAAGTTTCCCGCCAATTTTACTTTCTGCAAGTCTCAATTCACTTCCGATTTTGCTCAACTAGCATAATTCTCCAATTAACATTGCTCAATCTACCAATCCCTGTGGGATTCGACCTCACTCTACAGTGAGGTTTTACTTGATGACAATTCGGTGCACTTGCCAGAAGGAAATTTGTTGAGAGGCAAATTCTCGTGCATCAGTATGCGTGACACTGGTCATGTGACAAACTTAAAGGAATACGCTGGGGGCGATTTCTGAGCTCATCCAATCCCAAATCCAACTCATTTCTGAAGTATTTGAAGCAGAATTCAAGAAGGAACAAGGGGGAGCAATTAGTGTAGGTTAGAAACATGTTTTAGGATAGTTTTCTAGAGAGAGAAGCTCCCCTTTCTCTCTAGAATTAGGGTAGAATTTGGTTAATCTCTCTTAAATTTAAGTTTTAATTCTTATTTTCAATTAGTTTTCCTTGTAATTTCTTGTTTTTATATCTTTATTCTTTTAGTTTACATTGTTAATTTCTCTTTTATGTCACTTTTTAGTTTATGAACACTCATGTTAATTTTGATTCCTTTAATGCGATTTGATATTTTATGCTCTCTTAATGGTTGTTTGAGTTATTGTTATTGATTTCTTGCATTGGATAGTTTTAGATTTTATATTTCTTGCTATTTTAATATGCCTTTCTTTTATGCATGTTAAGTGTTTGTTAAAATGTCTCCTTTAGTTTTAGAGTAGATTTTGAGCATTCTTGGCTTGGAAAGAGGAGTTTGGCAATCTTGAGTCATTAATACCGAATTTAGATTGGTGATCTAAAGTTGTTAGTTAATCTTGTTTCCATTGACATTACTTATGGACTGGGGTTAACTAGGCATATTTGACTTTTTTCCAATGTTGGAGATAACATAATAGGCTTAACTCTTGTTAATTATTGTGTTATGATTAATGACTAGGATATAAAACCTTGATTCTCAATTCTTGCCATGAATGCCTCTTTAGTATTTCTCATATTTAGTTGTTTTCTTTATTTTATTGTAATTTAAATTCTTGTCTTCTTATATGCAAACCACGCCCATGAACCTCATAACCGATAATATGCACACCTCACTGCAATTTCTTTGAGAGACGACCCGAGATCTAATAGTCTCGGTTTTTATTGGTTTGCATTCGTGACAAATAAATTAAACTTTGATGTGGGTTGATTGTTGGTTTGGAACTATACTTGCAACGAAGCGATTCTCTTATTGAGAAGAAAATTCTGAACCGATGATTTCCCTCTTATCAGTTTGCACTGTGACAAACAAATTAAACTTCAATCGAGAGTTAATTGCTAGTTTAGAACTATACTTGCAACAGAATTATTTTTGTGAAATTCCGAATAAACATTAATTCTCGCACCATGTACGCATGAACTCCTTTTTGTGTGTACGTGCGAAATGCACACGAAAAAGATTCATTTCGGAAATGCAAGTTGTGCGTACGCATGGGTCATGCATACGCATAACCTTGCTTTTGTGCATTGATGGGTGAAAATTAGATTTCCACACAAACTCACCGGTAAGTGTACCGGGTTGCATCAAGTAGTAATAACTCACAAGAGTGAGGTCGATCCAACAGGGATTGATGGATCAAGCAACTTTAGTGAGGTGATTAGTTTAGTCAAGCTAACAGTGGTGAATTGGATGAAATTGAAGCAACAGAAAGTAAATTACAAGAATTATAAATTGCAGGAAGTAAATTTGACAAAATCTTAAAGAGCAAGAAATGTAAAGTACAGTAAATAAAAAGGGAATTGGGTGTAGGGAATTTAAAGGAAACAGTAAATCAAGCAATCGAAGAGATCTTGAGAACAAGTAACAGAAAATTTAAATTGCAGGAAAATTTAAATCAGGCGGAATCATGAACAGAATTGTAAAGTTGCAGAAAAAGAAATTGTAGCAGAGGATTATCAAAAACCGAATTTTCATAAGCCAAATTGAATTCAATACTTGAAATGTAAAGTGCAAAAAAATAAAAGTGTATCAAAGAGAGTCTTCTATTCTACTCCTACTCCTACTCCTATTGCTCTCTAGCAGAGCTTGCCTTCCTTTCACAAAATGACACTGATGCCTTTATATAGGCTTTTACAAAATGAAATTGAAATTGAAAACAAATTACAATTAAATGAAATTCCTAATCTAACTGATCCTTGTGCCTTTGAGTGATGTCAATTGGGCTCTTTGGGGTTTCAATGGGCTTTTGTTGGTTTGGCCTTATATGAAGTGGATCAGGATGCATTTGTTGATGCTCCCAGTGGAACGCTCAGTTCACAAAGTGAGCGCCCCGTTCACTCCCTCAGCATGCTTCCTTTGGTGCCCACCTTCCTCACTTGGTGCTCTCTTTGTGAGCGATGCGCTAGCTTATGGAGCACTACCCCAAATATGTTTTTGGGCTTTAAAGATAACTATCACTTGTGCTTAAATTTAATGCCAAATAGAGATTATTATATATCGTTGGAAAGCTCTAAATGTCAGCTTTCCAACGCAACTGAAAGCGCATCAATTGGACATTTGTAGCTCAAGTTATGGTCCCTTGAAGAAGGCAGGGTCGTGCTATCAGCGCCAAGTTAACTTAGTGAGCGCCAAGTTAACTTAGTGGGCGCTCGGACAGCAAAAAGCTTGCTTCCAAGCTGAAAATTCACGAAAACGCTCAATTAGTGAGCGTCACGCTCACTTGGCAAATGAGCGTTGATTGTCACGCTTCCTTGATTTAGTCATGGGCCACGCTTTTAAAAGCGTGGCCTAAGGCTCCAAAGTGCGTCTGATCTCTAAAATGTGTCCCAAAATTCTTCTTTTCTTCTTTTGAGCTGATTTTGTGCTATTTTGCTTCTTTTTCCACTTATTTCTTTCAAAATTTATAAAATCAAAAGATCAAAGAAATATATCATTTAAGCACAAAAACATTCAATATTTAAGCACTAATCATCAATTTCTTGTATGAAAAAGCATAGAAAAACATGACATGATGACATGTCATCATGCATATGCATGGTATGCGAACAAAACTCGCACAAAGCTCCTTGACATCTGTAACACCCATCATGCGTACGCATGACCTCAATTTTCTAGAACTTCTGCAGAATTCAGTATTTAACCCTAAACTTCAAAGGTGCATAACTTTTTTGTTAAAAATAATTTTTTTGTCCATTCTTTAAACGTTATAAACTCCACAGACCCAATTTTCATTCAAGATAAGTTTTACAAAAATTGGGGGTACGGAAACCAAGTTATGACCCATTGAAGTTTATTAAAATTAAGTTTTCACCAAAATTTGCTAAATCCTCTAGTTTTCAAAACTCTTAATCCGAAACAAAACCAATCATTCCAAAATCAGTACTCCTACACATTATCACATGCTCTTCAATCACTTCACAATCATTCCAACACCTAAGTTTTTCATTTCATTCAAACATTTTCATTCATAATTCCACCAATTTCAATAATTCTTATCAATCATTATCACATCAACAACTATCATTCACATACCATCATATTAAAGTTCCATCATACAACTCATTTCACCCTCAATCAACATACACTCTCAATTCTCAATAAAATCAACAATTCACACAATTCAGCCTATCTTACGGATAACTAGCCTAAGTTTTGCACAACCTTATATACTATTTACAAGAAACCGAAACCTTACCTTGGCTGATTTCTCCTAAGCTCAAAATACCACCAAAACCTTTTCTTCACAAGCCTCCAAGTCTCTAAATCAAACCAACAAGTTCTAGCCTCCAAAGCTTTATTCCAAGCACTCTAGTTCACCAATTTGACTTTAATTCACATATATACAATCTAATTTTATACAATTTCATCATATTAATACTAGAGTTTACCAATTCAATAATTCACAAGGGTTTATTGGTTTCTTACCCTACCCACTGATGATTGGGCTGAAACCCAATAATCACCCAATGCTAGATTGCACCTAAACTACCAAAATCATGAAAATATCTCAATATCCAAACCAAAAAGTTGAAAAGAATTCCAAGACAAATGCATGGTCACAAATGGCTCGTCAATCGAAGCTACGGATTGAGAGATATGAGCAATTAAAATTTGGGGTGAATAGTGGTTAGGTTTTGGTTCTCTTCCTCTTCAGCGTAAAATGAAATTAAGAAGGGGGAGAAGGCTGAATTCCAAGCTCATATGTGTGGGTTGTGTCAGTGAGCTTGGGCCCGGTTCATTCAGTTTAGCCCGTTGGTCCAATTTTAGGCCAAAATCTTTAAAATTAGTGTTTTCATTCGTATTCTAAATATTTTTACTTCTTCATATTATAAAATTTAATTTACTAATTTTTTTGTCTTACAATTAATTTATCAGTTAATTATTTATTAATGAACTGCGGTTTACAACCACCATAGTCACTACGTTCCAGATTACTACATTCTAATAATGTTACCAAAAATCAAATTGACATACAATCTCCAAAATAAAAAAATTTCCTTAACAACACATAACCTTAGTTAAAAGGAGTGCTCAACTGAATTTTTGAAGCATAAAGAAAAATAGAAACATAAAATTAAAAAGATTAAAACAAAATGCTAGCCACCATTGCTACCACTACAACAACCAAGTCTTCTTCTTTTTTTTTTTTTTGTCTGAGAGATTAGTTCAAAAATTCTTCAGATCTTGTTGTTATTCAAAGTATCATCATATCCAAATCTTGAACACTTTTTCAACAATGGTGAACGGCAGGTACTCTCGCTTGAAGCCTCGGAAGTCATCGTCATTGACGTTGTTGCTTTTGTTGCTTGTGGTCTTCACCTTTGTCGTTCTCAGCCTTCTTGCATTTGGAATCCTCTCCATTCCTTCTCTCTCGCATTCGCATTTTCCCAAATCTAATTATCTCATCTCTATCACTTACAACACTTACAACAGGTAAATTTTCATAATTGCTGTTTATATATTTTGATTCTCTTGCGTTTCTATCTTAATTTATCTTTAAATTTTATTTTATTTCTTTTTGTCATTTGTTTGGTTCTTTTGAGTAGAAGTAGTGGGGTTAAGGATGACAACGGAGAACAATAGGTTGAAGCCCTTTCCTGGAAATCTTGAGCTTTTATTTTGTTTGATTCTTTCATAAGTGAGCAAAGATGCAAGAAAGGTATTTTTCTAAAAATCTTAATTTTGATTTTGAAGAAAAAATGAAAGAAAGAAAAAAAGAAAATAGAGAGAGATAAAGAGGATGCAGGTTTAAGATGATGGTGGTAGTAATAATGATAAGGAGGATAAATTAGGAATTTAAAATAATTTTTAAGAGTTTGGGTATTTTGTAGTTGATGTGAAAAGATTATGACGGTTCGAAAATTTAGCAAAACAATTTCTTCGTCGGTAGCATAGTCCAAACCGGCAATGGATCCTCTCAATCAAAGTTTAAATTTATAATTCAAATTAACTGAGAGTAATCGTCTTCCCTAGGAACTAGTGACAATAAGTGCACAATTTTGGTTGCAAGAACAAAGGGTTTTCAATGAAGAAAGCAAAAAAAATAAAGGAATTAAAGAACGATCAAAATTGCAATTAATAAACTATAGAAGGAATTAAAGAACTATGTATGTAATATAGACAAGTAAAGCTTTAAAGTGATTGAAAAGTGGTTCAAAACATAAATGAAACCTTGACTTGGAATGAGTTATGGAATTCCTTCCTTGCCATAACCATAACTATGATAATTATGATGGATTAATCTCACTTAGTCTATCCTTAACATCGAAGAGTAAGTCAAGTGAGCATAATTATTATTAATCCAGAAATCCTAGCTAACTTACTAATTACCTTAGTAGTTACTAGCGTTAGTGGAAACAATAACAACTAACAACCCAAGAATTATCACTAAATGTCGGACATGATGACTCTAGCATTCCATAATTTCATTTCCCCAAGCCAAAGGGTGGAAATCTACCCCATAATCAAAATTGGCATTTCATCAAACACATAGTGGGCATAATCATAAAACATGAAAAAATTGGAAAAATAATAAAAACTATGAACCACAAATGAACAAAATCAACAATAGCAATCCAATAAACATATAAAAACCATCCAACATCAAATTCATTAACCAAAACTCAAAATTGCAAGACTATGTATATATTGACAAAGGAAATTAGAAAATATAAGAAAGTGTAGAACAAGTAATGTGATAAAAGAGGAAATTAAAGAGATACTTACAATGGAAACAAGCTAGGATTCAAGATCAAAATTGGAAAATTGCAAAATTATAGATAAACCCTAATTAAACCTAAGGAAAATGGAGTGAAAAACCTAAACCAAACTACCTTAAAACTACTCCTAAATGTGTTGTATAATGTATGGTAGTGTATGGTGTTGCTTCCCCCTTCAAATATGCTCCAAAGCCTTCAGAAATGGGCCAAAAAGCCCCTCAAATCGCGAGCCACATGACTTTTAATGAAGTCACGCGCAGGGACTTGTGCGTACGCACAAGTGTGGGCGTACGCACACTTGCTGATTTTTCTCCTGTGTGCACACACAGAAGTTGTGCATGGGCACACTCTGAAATGCTTCTTTCATTTGATTTCTTCATGTTTTCTCCTAATTCCATGCTTCTCTTCCACTCTCATCAAGCCATTCCTACCTATTACATCTGAAATCACTCATCAAACACATCAAGGCATTGAATGGAATAAAAGTGGAATAAAATTGATTAAATTAAGCACAAAATAGCATGTTTTTACCATTAGCCATAATTTAGAGAGAAAACACAAAAGTATGCTATTTAGGTGAATAAATATGGGTTTATGATAAAATCCACTCAAATCAATGCAAAATTAATCGTCAATATGGACTCATCAGTCGTACGGAACTTATCTTTTATAGATAGAAAGTTAGTTCGATTTAGGTAATTTTGTCAACGTTCTGAATATTTATCGGTAAATATCATATTATTTCCTAAAAAAAAATTAAGAGTAAACACCCACTTTGGCCCCTGACTTTTACCTCGAGGGACAACGTGATCCCTGAGAATTTAAAAATCTTAAATCGATCCCTATCCTTGCAAATTTTAGGACAATGCAATCCTTCCATCGAGTCTAACATTAAAGTCTAATAGAAAATACCTATTTGGATCGTTAAGTGGGTGACATGTCCGTTTTCTCTTGAGCAGACAACCCCAAAATGAATGGAAACTGACACAAGGTATAGTAAAATTCGATAAGGACCTAATTTTTGTCCCTACTTCTTAAATTTAAAATGGCGACAGTGTGGATTGAGTGTTTGTATGGAAACTCTTCTTCTCTTATTTTGTACCTTGCATCAGTGACTTTAAAGTTGCCACCATGCAAGTCATAGAAGGAAAGCTTGGAAACCAAAGAGCATTTAACCATGACCCTGCATAAAATTCAAATATACAAACTAAGAAGTTATAAATTAACAAAAACAAACCACAAAAAATACAATGCCAAGAATTAGAAGGTAGGGTATTTTGTACTTTGCACTTACTCTCTTCTTCTTTCTGTTTGATCTTCAGTTCACACTTCAATTAACTGAAAACAAAGCCAACCAAAAAAAATTATATGAAATTTCATGCGACGAAAGAAAATGGTGATAAGTGTAGAGCAAATTGCTATAGGGATGAAATGAGTTGGGAACTCACTTCATGATTTTGAGCTCATCGCCAAGGGCTTGAGCTATGGCCATCGACAGAGAACGAGTTGAAGTTGTAGATGCGGCCTCCGACGACTAAGGAGGAGGAGATGCCATTGGGGGCAGAACAATTGCTGGAAGAGTAATCAAATGAAAGTAGAGTAGTGAACTCGAAGAAGAATAGTTCTTATACCAACATGCAATCCAATACAATGTCATTTTTAATTTAAAAATTAGAGACAATTAGGTCCTTATTGAATTTTACTATGCCTCATGTCAGTCCCTATTCATTTTAGGATTACTGGTGCAGCACATAACGGACACCTCACTACCTCATTCCCTATTGATTTACCTAAGTTTTTACGTTAGCCATTAATGTTGGACTCGACGGAAGAATCGTGTTGTCCCAAAATTTGCAAAGACAGAAACTGATATGAAAATTTTAAATTCTCAGAAATCGCGTTGTTGTTGGAGGTAAAGGCCATTGGGGGTGTTTAGTCTAAAATTAAAGAGAAAAATGGCAAGTAATCGAAAGAACGGAGTTTAAAATAAGGGAGAGAAATAACTGATGCTCGGAAACTTGTTTCTCAACAAATTTTCCTCGGCAAGTATACCGAATTGTCGTCAAGTAATAACTCACAAAAGAGTGAGGTCGAATCCCACAGAGATTAACGGATTAAGCAATCAATGGTTAATTGATTATCCTAGTCAGACGAATCATATTGGAGTGATAAGCAACAAGGAAATGTAAATTGCATGAATGTAAAGGAAAAACTATAAAGTGCAGAAAAGTAAAATGGCAAGAAAAGTAAATGTAAGAACTAAAGATAAAATGAACATTGGGATCAAGAGATATTGCAATCCTCTGGACCAAGTTCATTCTCATCTCTTCCTCAAGCAATGCATTCATTGATCTCCTTGGCAATCTTAAGTGATTGGATCCCAATTCCTTGGCAATCCAATCTCTCTAAGCTTGAACAATTTCCCAATTCCTTGATTTAATTGCTCATGGGAAGAGATGAAGTTTGGTCACTGATTATACCACACACATTCATAGATCAAAGTATTGGTAGGATTAAATGTCACAATATCCATCCAACCCCCAACCTAATCCAATGTGAGAGAGCATTTCTAGCATGATTTCCTCATCCCTTTTCCAAGGTTCAGAGGAAATCCAAGTATGAGCAATTTCTCTTCCGAGACAATTACCCAATTGGATGAAGATAGAAAGCTCTCTAGTAAAATCAAGAGAAAAGAAAGAAGACAAAGAATAAGAACTACAATTGATCCATTGAATCACAATAGAGCTCTCTAACCTAATGAAAAGAGTTAGTTGATCATTGCTCTACCAAAATAGAAAAGAAAGAAAGTGCAGAAAAGTAAAGATGAAGATTAAAACTAAAATTGAAACTTCAAAATTCATAAATAGAAAGTACAGACTAAAATTTAACTACTACTAAGAAAAGGAAAAGAATAGAAAAGGAAAACGAGTGTAAGAGGGGAGGGGTCCAAAGACCTACTCCCCTTGGAGTATGCCAATTCACAGAAGTTCGAATTGGTCTTCACTCTCTCCCCCTTCCTTCAATTTCCCCCTTTCCAGAATGAATTCAATGTAGAAACTAAGGCCTTTTTATAGGCTCTCCTAAATTACAAAATGAAATGAAATTAAAAGCAAATTACAATGAAATGAAAATTAACTATTCTAGATGCTTCTTGTGGCCTTGGTTGGTTGACAATTGTGGGCTTCCTTGCTTGAGCTTTGAAGTGGACTTGAGAGAGAAGTGAATAAAGTTGAGGTCCAGGTGGTAATCGTTAGTGTTACCGTTAGCCACATTAACGCTACAAGTGTGGCGTTAGTGCTGAAGTTAGTGTGACTAACGTCACAGTTGCTACCCAGTTGGTGTTTTTGGGGCTTAAAAGATGCCTCTTGTTTGTACTAAACTTTCATGCCCACTATAGACTATTATATATCTTTGGAAAGCTCTGAATGTCAGCTTTCTAACGCAACTGGAATCACCTCGATTGGACCTCTGTAACTCAAGTTATGCACCTTTGAAGGGGACAGGGTCGCTGGCATAGTCGCTGGCGTTATTGGCAAAAGTGAGTGCCAATAATGTCCGCATTCAGGGGATTAGTATTGCCAGGTTCGGGAGTTCAAACTTAATGTCCACCCCATACTATTATATATTGTTGAAAAGCCCTGGATGTCTACTTTCCAACTCCTTTGGAAGCGCATTATTTGGAGCTCTATAGCTCGAGTTACACTTCTTGGAAGGTGAAGAGGTCAGCTGGCCTTACTACAGGTTGATACCATGTTCATCTTTGCACTTTCGAGGCAGGTTTTCTCCCTCAAATTTAGTGTCCACCATGTAGTGCCATATATGCATGGAAAGCTCTGGAATCCTACTTTCTATTGCCACTAGAATCACCTCATTTGGAGCTTTGTGGCTCAAGTTATTCTTGTTTGAAGAAGGCATGGTCAGGCTGTCGGGTGAGATTTTGCCCACGTTAGTGTCCACGTTAGTGGTACTAACGTGACCACTAACATAGGCCTTCTTTGCTTCACAAACATTAGTGGCGTTCACTTTTTCCACTAACTTTCACAGCTGCCTCCTTTCTTCCACGTTAATTCCCACGTTAGTGTAACTAACATGGCCATTAACGTGGATCTTCCTTTGCTGCGCTAGCGTTATTGGCACTCACTTTTGCCAATAACGCTGCTCCTTCTTTAAAGTTAATGCCATTAACGTTCCCACTAACGTTGGGGCTTCTCTTCTCTTCCACGTTAGTGCCCACGTTAGTGGAGCTAACGGGGTCGCTAACGTGGGTCTTCTTGCCCTTCGCTAACGTTAGTGGCGTTAACGTTCTCAATAACTTTCCAAGCTTTCCTTCCTTCCACTTTAATGGCCACGTTAATGGCACTAACGTAGCCACTAACGTGGCTCTTCTCTACTTCTTTTGGTCTGAAATCAAGCAAACAAAGTGTATCAAAGTAACATACAAGACAAACTTCATTATACTAAGTGTGCTAATAATGCCCAAAATCAAAACTTCACTTAGTGTGATCTATCTCATCATATTTACCCTGTATATTAGCTAAAATTCACCTATGCTTAAGATTTTATTTTATGCAGAGATTTTTCATGCTATCACTCATTTATTGGCAAAATTTGTATGAAAACTAAACAAAAATCTACTGAAATAATTACTAAAAATAGGCAATGATGCACCTGCATCAATGACCTAATAATTGGAAAATATGTAACACATCATCACTATGGGTGGCAGGAGTACCTGAACCAATGGGTATCCAACCTGCACCTACCCGGTTGGGGTGGGTTTAAATCCAACCCGGAGCGGGGCAGGTTCCGATTAGGGCAAGTGTTCACACAATGCGGGATGGGATCGGGTTTTGGGTGTACCCTCCTTTCACCCATTTGTGCTTCCAATACACTCAACAACTCACCCAGAGAAGAGAGAACCACAGTCGTCTTCTTCCTCCGCGATCTAGCTAGGTCGTCGTTGCTGTAGTGAACCCCTCTCCTCTAACTGCGTCGGTGTCTTCCTCGTTGAGCCCCTTAGCGTTGCTACTGAGTCCATCGCGGTCAGCCCATCATTAATGGCCATAAGTTCGTCTCTCTCTCTTGCTCTCTCTCTAATGCCCTTATTATCAAAATGTCTCGCTTCCGACTGCGCTGCTCTGATAGCGAGGATATTACGATGACTTTTAAGAATATCTTTACATAGTAGCATCCTTTGACTAAAAACTGCATTTACTTTTCTTTGGAAAACTAAAAGTATCTTTTCTTCCTTTAGATCAAACACCCATATATATAAATCATTAACAACACTAATATATATTAACAAGAAAACTTATACAGGAAACATGGCAATATATATATATATATATATAAGAAAATATGTATGTATGTATCATTACAACTCTTATCCCTCTTTACAAAAATATGAATATCGATAAGAAAGGCAAAGGAAAAGTCATTTATGATAATAAAACCAATAAAGCACAACCAGATGTGCAAAAAATTCTTCATAGGCTTCTCATCTATTTTCTTAAAAAGATAAGACTGTAGGGGGTGAGAACCTAACCACACAGTCTCACCAGAGGAGTTTTAGAACTGTCATAAGATGACACATAAAAAGAGAATTGGTTTCAACCGCAGTGACCATTGCTCGTCTTATGAATCTTTTCGAACAACAATTAATTATCCAAAATATAAATTCTTATCTTGCTTATAAGAATTCCAATCTCAACAATATCCCATAACGTTTTCCTACATACCAAAGAAACAATCTAACCAAACTTATCAATAATTCATCCAACCATAGCCCATGGCCCAAAATATAATCAATCACGTCCTCTAGCCCAAAATATAATCAAACACATTCAAACCATCATAAGGAGATCTTTTACAAGTCACCATAATATGAACCAACAAGTCATAATCACAAGTAATGAGATAGACAGTCAAACAACCACACAAAGACAACAATTATGACAAGTAGTATAATTAGTAGTTAATAGAATATCAATTAGACAAACCAAGTAATTATGCAGACCCAAGCAATTTCAAACAACTACAGTATGATGCATGCCTGTCCTACTGACCGTGAGCTCACTTGTTGGTTAAAGTGATAGAACCCAAACATATGGTAGCTAACCCATAAATTATCTCTCGGTTGTGTATTCCCACGAGAAAATATAAATAAAGGAGAGCATCTTTTCACTTACTCCTAGAAGAATTATGAAGGAGTTTGTGTTGGTTTTTAAGGTTATGGTTTTGAATTTAAACAAAAAAAAAAGGGGTAAAGGTAGTGTAGTAATTGAAAACTAATTGTAGCTCAATATAATCATCTTTAAAAATATTGTTTATTTATCAACTTATAAATTATATTCAAATAAATGCTCTAATTTAGAATATTATAGATAATCAAATTAAGTTTTCTTTATTCATAAAATAAGATTCAAAATCTCAATATTCACAGTAAACTATATAAAATTCTCATTATTTTTCAATTACAAAACCTTTAAATTCTAAATAAGAAAATACCCAATTATTATAAGAATTATATGAGTTCTAATTAATTTTAAACTCAAAACCTCATAACTTTGCTTTAATTATCTTTTTCTAAGATAATTTTCTAAAAAATAAAATCATAAATAAATATCACAAATCTCAGTTAACTCAAAATTTAATTTCTAAAAATCTATGGTCTTACACTCTTGCACTCTCTCTCTGACTTTCTCTCTCTCTCTCTCTCTCTCTCTCTCTATCTCTCTCTCTCTCTCTCTCTCTCTCTCTCTCTCTCTCTCTCTCTCTCTCTCTCTCTCTCTCTCTCTCCCTCTCTCTTCTTCCACAGAGCATCGCTTGGTTGACGGTGCTCTGAGCCTTACCGTCGCCGTTGCATGTGAGTCTGTCACTGGAGTTCCTTTTCTCTGTCTCTTTGACTGCCGCTAAGTTCTGCAATTTTTGATTCAATTTTGTTATTATATGTGTTGTGCAGTGAGTTTTATCTGTCTAATTGAGATTTGAGAATCAGAGACTATTGATTTCAATTTTGTTTATAATGCAATCCTGTTTATGATAGAAAGAGTTAGAGTATTGTAATGACCTAACTCCCAGTATGATATGGTTATACAAGAAGTTAAGTGTCATTAACTTGTTCTCTTAATATTTAATTAATATTTAATATATGAGCATGTACCTTGTTAGAGCGTTACCAATTTTGTAAATAAATTTTTCTTTTTAAAGCGTTAAGGTGAAATAAAAAATTAAATACAAATAAACATACACAGGCATAAATGTAAAAGAACATGAAGAAATATATAACATAACTGATAATGTACATCATTTATAGTATATAGATCATGCATATAGAACATAATATATAGAACATAATATGCATCAAGGTTGGGACAATCAAATATTGGGGGAGCCATAAGGATTTGATCAACCCTTTCGGCAACAACCTCCTCCAATGTGCTATGAGCAACAACCATTCTACGATGCATTCCAAGACAATGGTTATGGTGGACCTTTTCGTGACAATCTACCTCCACCAATTTACTTATTTCGAGGTGCGTACCAAGACAATGGATATGGTGGACCCCTTGTAGTTACCAACAAGCCCCACCATATGCCTATGAACCCCCTCCTCAACATAGCTTTGAACCACCATACTCACAAGCCCCTTTCCACCATTCGCCTCCATATGACCCTAACCCTTATCCACCACACCAACCACCATACGAACCATATGAACCATACCCAGAACCACCACCTCAATATACACCATCTCCACACCCTTATCAAGAAGAACCACCTCCGTATTATGAGCCTTTTTTCCCAACAAATGAACCCTCCTATCGACCCTAAGCTCCCATAGATCATACCTTTAGGGTTATTTGCCAAGGGTAATAGGAGCTTCAAACCACACTTATCTCTTCTCTCACTAGTCTCACCTTTACTCTCTAAGCTCCTATATCTCGTATGGATCCATCCTTTAGCCCCAATACTCAACCCTCAAGCTCTGGTGTACTTATTTCTCACACATGTCCATCAATCCTAGAGAAACATGATCCCGATTACGCTATTGACATGGAACAAGAGAGAAGGGATCATCTTAGGGACGTAATGTATCGGCTTCACGCATACCTACTTCAAGAGAAGCAAGAGGAGGCCCAAAAAGTGGAGGTATGAGAGACCCTTAAAGATGAAGAAGTAGTTGAAGAATCAGGAGAAATTGAAGAAAGTTGTCAAGAAGTGGAAGTTATCAAGGAAAAGTTAGATTTTGTACTAGAGCAAGTGGAGAAAACCAAAATTATCAAGGAAGAGGAAGTGGTTGAGGACTTAGTAGATGCGGAACCTCCATAGAAAACTCGAGTCATAGAGCCTCCTTCCAAGACGTTTGAATTTGATGTTGAGGAGGGTGTACAACCTCCAATGCATATCATGGTTGAAGACGTTGAGGAGGTTGATCAAGAGATGATTCAAGAATCAATGAATTTCTATCCACAATTGAATCATCTCCCATTGAACTTGAAGACGAGGTTAATGTTGAAAAAGCTTGTCAAGAGGTGGAGATTATCAAAGAGGAGCCCAAGAGATTGAAGCATACATTGGCAAGGCCGCCACTGGAGATACCTCCCCACAAGCCATTACCATCCAACACAACATTCAAATGGGTAAATTTCTTATCCTTAAACTCTACCTTCCCACTTGAATATGATCTGCTTGAAATGGATGGACAACTTAGAGCTATCTGCGGTTTTAAGAGTAAAAGAGAGACGGTTAGTGGTTGGGAACACCATCCTAGGTTCGTTATGGTTGGAAGCTCAAGGCCTAATTGCAAGGGTTGGTATAATTCTCAATTGATTGGGTCTAGGAGGATGTTTGGCTGCTTACATGAGAATTCCAAGGCTAAACCACCCGGTTGGAGCGATGATGAGCCACTTATAGACAGGTGTAGAAAAAAGATTTGGGATCCGGACATACAAGAGGATCAATTTTGGGAGCTCAAAGCTTGTGAAGAACTCCCTCATATCTTGGCAAATTCATTCGAAAATGTTAGAGTTTATTGGAAGACCAAGCGTTGGTGGAAGTTTCAAGATGAGTTCAAGCACAAGCCACCATGACAAAGAGCTCACTAAATGTCCAACTTAAGGACTTTAATTAAAAGTGCTAGGTTGGAGACAACCCACCATGGTATGATCGTTACTTTTTTAGTTTTAGTTTTATTTTATTTTTCTCAGTATTCATTTATAAAATTATGCATAATCACTTGCATTCTGCATAATTAAAAAAAGAGAGCATTCCACGGGCAAGCGTCTATAACGCGTACGCGTCGTGCGTGAATGTGCAACACCTTTGAATTGACCAGAAAGTTGTGATGGACATGCGCGGGAGGGGTGCGTGGCGCACAAGCCACCCTACGCGTACTCGTGCTTCACGCGTACGCATCCCCTACATTTTTGCCAATCCATGCGTAAGCGTCAGCGATGCATACGCGTGGTCTTTCCAATCGGCGTAACAGGATGCTTGAATAGAGAGTTGTGATGCCATGGCGCTGGAGTCGCGCGAGTAGTCATGCATACGCATGACCGACGCTCACGCGTCACTGTGCATTTTTTGTCACCAACGCGTACGTGTGGGCGACGTGATAAACCCCGATTTCGTGGTTTATCTTGTGCTTATTTTAGGGGATTTTATCACCTTTTTCCACATTTATTCAATG